>NW_016107383.1:3068856-3073619 GCF_001604975.1 Cebus imitator | reverse complement strand
TAAAAAAAAAAAAAAAAGGATGAAAGAAAAAAAGATATAGCCCTTCACAGGTAAAATGACAGTGACTCACAGGTGTTCCCAAACAGAAATACACATATATGTGAGTATATACATATATTTATATGAAGCATTCTTAGCTGCTAGAGACTGATACATTTTTAAGGCCACTGGACTAATCTCAGAAATTTCTAGAAAATGTGGGGTAATTCTCTATGCTGAATATCTCTAAGGGGCAGCATCAGATTATGGTTGAACACTTAGACATATTTGTACTAAATACATAGCATGTGGCTTTCTTTCATAACATTTTTGTGAGATATTTTATTTAAGCTCTTACACATGTAATAAGAGAAAAGAGACAAAGGGGAAAAAAAGAGCAAGAAACAATTACCACCTGTCAGGCTTACCTGCATTTTTATCATCAGCTTGCAATATGACTAATCACCTCATTTAGATTTAGGAGCCTGCTAAGAAAAGACTACAATTTTTATCACATTTTTATAAAGCATCAATCATCATGCATGCTCAAAATAAATGTTAGTGCATCATAGCCAGTGGTTTTATGTATGTTTTTTAATTTCTATTCAAGGATGTAAATGGTATCCAAAATTCTTACACCATCCTTCCCAAAGTCTTTTAATGGTAACGTAGATTTTACATACCTATTCGTCATTCAGTCAGTCAGCATGCATATTCATTGTTAATAATAATAGCAAACACTGACTTAAAAAAATACAATATGCAAGGTACCAGCCTAAGGCTTTGTGTATGTAACCAGTATATTGATGGACCAGGACCCCATGTTGAGTACTAGAGAATAGGCTACACTGGTTTGGAAAAGTGACCAAAATCCAGAAAGGTTACAGGAAGGTTAAATGGGAAAGGTACTTTTCTTTTTCAGGACAACCTAGAGGGGAGCTGACCAAAGTTGGCAAGAAAGCTGTCCCATCTTCAACATGCTCTTCTGGTACTAGCCATTCACGCCCAACCAGAAAGGAAGGAAAGGAAAGTTTGTGGCAAACAGTTTATCTTTAAGAAATCCACATGAAAATATACCACCAGAGCTGAGAAAACTAAGCTGAGCTTATTCATTGCCAGGCAAAACAGAGCTTCCCCTTCCTTTCCCACATCCAATAGAAAGGGGTAGAGCAGGAACAGTATGTCCACAATAAACTCCCATTTAGAAAAAGAAAGAAAAGGCCAGGCACGGTGGGTGGCTTATGCCTGTAATCCCATCACTTTGGGTGGCCGAGGCAGGCAGAGCACGAGGTCAAGAGATCGAGACCATCCTGGCCAACATGGTGAAACCCCATCTCTATTAAAAATACAAAAATTAGCTGGGCCTGGTGGCACATGCCTGTAATCTCAGCTACTCGGAAAGCTGAGGCAGGAGAATCACTTGAACCCAGGAGGCAGAGGTTGCAGTGAGCTGAAATGGCATCACTGCACTCCAGTGACAGAGTGAGACTCCATCTCAAAAAAGAAAGAAAGGGGAACACTCTGCATCCCCTGGTCCACACCAATGATGACATCCTGCTAAGTAGTCATTGTAAGCCTCCCTATACCTGCAGAGGAATAGGTAACCTAGATTGTGACGTCTGGGAATGATTTCCTGTCAATCACTCTCTGCATTCCTGGCTTTGCCCTTTGGAAGAACCCTCTTTATTCATTACTCTCTGTAGCCCCAACTGCAGATGTTGGAGAGTATGCCCTTTTAGGCAACTGATTTCCTGCTCGTGTGTGCTTGAGAGTTTGATGGATTCCTTAGGGAACATTCACAGGCCTTTGTCAGCTGGGATTTTAGTTTCTTGGGGAATACAGCTACTTCCAAAACGTAGTAGACTGTCTGTCTGTTTTCTTACAGTCAGTTCCATGCAGTGGTGTTTTGGGTCAGGCTTGCATCGGCTTGTAGGAGCCTATTGTGCACATCTTTTCCCAACTCCACACAATCAGTGATACACCCTGTAGGTGTCATGAAATAGGTCATGGTGGGAGCATTTAAACCTTGAAAGTTAAATTAAAAAAAAAAAAAACACGAAACCCCAGAACCTTCATTAAAAAAAAAGAACTCATTATTAAACATTTACCAGCCTCACTGATTCTACATGAAAGTAATCATTATGCCCCAGATCTCTTCTGGACAACCTTCCTAAGCCTGCTGGCTCTTCTCTTCTCTATGGGCTTCTAGTTCAACCCATTCTCTTCTACCATACTTGAACAGGAGCTGTCTTGTTAAGGCTTGAACCAGAAGGCCGTAACTTTCACATGATTGTTGTCTGAGGACTACCTTCCACGAGCTGAGCAGCCTTAATAGGACACCTCTGAGAAACGCTATGAATAAGGCTATCTGCTGCTATTCCAAGTAAAGACAGAGATGGGTTTTCCAACCTTGCTGGCCTCAAATCTCTAGACCTTCGATTTAGATTAAAAATCAAAGTCAGAAAAAAGACTCCTTTAGCACAGCTTCAGTTCTTTCCATTTCTGCTTAAAATGGGCCAAATTTTTTGCAAGCTCATTTCTGAAATCTTGCTAAATACAGAAGGAAGCAGTAACACACACGATAGTCCACCTTTTTCTAACCACTTCTCTGAATGGTCTGTCTTCTACTCATTGCAGGTGACACTTCACCAAACATACTGCCATGGCCTTAAAAAATGTTTACGAGCCTTCCAGCCTTCTAGCCTTAATATATTCCTTGGTTACCTTCTACTTGACAACTAAGACAGACCGTATATTTTAGATTTTCTGTGACAGCAGCAACATAGATTTAGATACTAATTTCTATATTAAGTAGGATACATATTAAACTTTATAACAAAGACACAGAATATGCAAGGTCCTAAATAAATACAGTTTATTTTTCTTTTAGGCTAACCCAGAGCTAAGCAGTCTAAAGCTGGCAGTACAGCTTTGCTAGCTTCAATTGTGGCCCAGATTGCTCCATTATTATTTCCCATTCTGAAGGAAAAGGAGCTTTTTTTTAAGAAAATGACCTAGACGTTGAATATAGCGCGTCCATCAACACCTCACTAGTCCAAACCTGGTCATATGGCCACAATTAACTACAAGGAAGGTCTCTTAGTCTGTTTGAGCAGATACAACAAAATACCATAAACTAGGTGGCTTATAAAAAAAAATGTACATTTATTTCCTACTGTTCTGGAGCTGGGAAGTCCAAGATAAGGGTACCAGATTTGATGTCTGGTGAGGGCTTATTTCCTGGTTCATTGAAGGCATCTTCTTGCTATGTCCTCACATGACAGAAAGAGACAAGGCAGCTCTCTGAGACCTCTTTTATGAGGGAACTAATTCCATTCATGACAGCTCTTCCATCATGAGACCTAATCACTTTCCAAAGGCACCACCTTCTAATATCATCACAGCAGGGTTTGGTTTCAACAAATGAATTTTGGAGAGACTGAAACATTCAGACAGTAGCAGAATCCTGGAATGTAGTCACTAGTGGATATTCATATGGTAGTTAAAAATTAGAAGGCTTTTTTTACTAATAAGGAAAATTAATGAAATCAAAATTATGAACAACTCATGGTCCCTCCACAAGCCTAAATAGAAAAGAAGATATAATTTATCACAATCAGTTCCTGCATATTGGTTCTAGAAGGCAGTTCTCTGACCACTTGAGTAAAATCTGGGGTCAGCCTTGATTTTCTGGCTATTCTCAAATCATAAAAAGTCTGCTGGTCACTATGGTCCCGAAAATATTCTCAGTTCAATAATTCAGATGTTTAATTCAGTATAATAATTAAAACTCAAATACCCATTGAAAGTTAAAGCTTCTCCTCCTGTGAGCTTAAGTCTGCTGAAGGTGAAAAACCTGCAATGAGAAAAAAGTGTGAAGTTGATTTTTTTTTCTGCTTCTCTCCCCATGATCCTAACCATCTTAACCCAAGTCAAAAACAGCAGTCGTTTATTCTCTATGGTTAAAATCATTGCCATTGACTCACTTCTCTGCATCAGTTTAATAAAAGTTCACAGCTCTACTTCCTTTATTTTGATGGAGATGCCTACAGAATTCAGTTACCAGATCTCTGATTCAAACCTGGTGCCCAGACAGCCTTTTCAGCAAATGTATAAATTGCTCCCCAGACAACTGATCAGTGTACCATCAGGAGCATGAATGTGGCATGGTATTTCTAATGGTTAGAGGATGAGGGTGAGGTATACATTTATAATTAGACACTTTTCATGGAAAGAAGAAGAAAATAAAAATTTTTGAATAAAGTATGGCATCACTGGGTTTTTTCCACTTGGTAATGCTTTTGTAGTATTTGAAATAAGCAGTTACAAGATTTGAGCTAGTTTTTCACTAGGTTTCTTACTTTACGATAGGAAAAATTATTATTGTTCTAGTTTAAACATTTATTAGTGTATATATCTCAGTTTATTGATATTTCTCCCTACCTACTAAATTTCACAGATGCTATTCAAAGGAAATTAACACTAAATTTTCCAGGAGAATCTGTGATCTAGAGAAAGGAAATAAACCATATTCAATTTGCATTATAAAGCCTCCATCATTACAACAGCGAGGCGTTTGCATTATTACTGTTGCAGTGCTATTTAGGAAATTGCCTATTTGATTATTCCTCAAAACAGAGCATTAAAATAGTGGAAGGGTACAATACTCATTGTCTACAGAGACAAGCCTATAGCAGAATGAAAAATCAATGTTCATTCCCAGAACCCAACATCTTTCTGAATTTGATTCTTTGAAAACACAGAGGAAAAGGTTCGGTAAAAAA
>NW_016107383.1:3034576-3068288 GCF_001604975.1 Cebus imitator | reverse complement strand
TGTGTGTGTGTGTGTGTGTGTGACAGTCTCATTCTGTCGCCCAGGCTGGAATGCAGTGGCACAATCCCAGCTCACTGCAACCTCCGCCTCCTGGATCCAAGTTATTCCCCTGCCTCAGCCTCCCAAGTAGCTGGGATTACAGGCATGTACCACCACACCTGGCTAATCTTTTATTTTTAGTAGAGACAGCGGTTCACCATGTTGGCCAGGTTGGTCTTGAATCCCTGGCCTCAGATGATCCACCTGCCTCAGCCTCCTAAAGTGCTAGGATTATTGGCGTGAGCCACCATACCGGGCCTTATTAATATAATATAACCAGTAATAATATAGTATAATCAGTAATAATAATTAAAACAATAGCTAACATCTGAGGCTTACTATCTGTGTCAGCCTTTTTTCTAAGTGATTTTATATATATTTATGTGTAGGTATATATACAGATATGCACACATAATGACATTTTGGTCAACAGACAGCATTTATGATGGTGGTCCCATACAATTAAAATGGAGCTGAAAAAAATCCTTATAGCTTACTGACTGTCATAGCCATTATAAAGTCATAGTGCAACACATTACTCATATGTTTGTGGCGATGCTGGTATAGGCGAACCACTGTGTTGCCAATCATATAAAGTATAGCACATATAATTATATACAGTCCATAATACTTGATAATAAAGGACTATGTTATTGGTTTATATACTTACTATATCATACTTTTATTGTTGCTTAAGAGCATACACCTTCTACTTATTAAAAAAAATGTCAACTGTAAAATAGCCTCAGGCAGGTCCTTCAGGGTGTATTCCAGAAGACGGTATTGTTAACATAGGCAATGACAGCTCCATGCGTGTTATTGCCCCTGAAGACATTCCAGTATGACAAGATGTGGAAGTGGAAGACAGTGATATTGATGATCCTGACCCTGAGCTAATGTGTGTGTTTATATCTTAGTTTTTTAACAAAAATGATTTAAAAGATCTTAAAATTTTAAAAATGTAAAGATAGAAAAAAATTATAGAATAAGGATATAAAGAAAATATTTTTATACAGTTGAGCAATGTGTTTGTATTTTAAGCTAAGCATTATTACAAAAGAATAAAAAGTGGCCAGGCATGGTGGCTCACACATGTAATCCCAGCAATTTGGGAGGCCGAGGAGGGTGGATCACCTGAGGTCAGGAGTTCGAGACCAGCCTGACCAACATGGTGAAACCCATTTCTCCTAAAACTACAAAAATTAGCTGGGTGTGGTGGCACGCACCTGTAATCCCAGCTACTCCGGAGGCTGAGGCAGGAGAATCACTTGAACCCAAGAGGCAGAGGTTGCGGTGAGCAGAGATCACACCACCGCATTCCAGCCTGGGTGACAGAGCAAGACTCCATCTCAAAAATAAAATTAAAAGCATAAAAAATTTAAAATTTTATGAAGTAAAAATGTGAAAGTAAGCTAAGGTTATTTTAGTATTAATAGCAAAGACCTAGAACCAACCAAATGCCCATCAATGATAGACTGGACAAGGAAAATGTGGCACATATACACCATGGAATACTATGTGACCATAAAAAACGATGAGTTCGTGTGTTTGTAGGGACATGGATGAATCTGGAAACCATCATTCTCAGCAAACTGACACAAGAACAGAAAATCAGACATTGCATGTTCTCACTCATAGGCAGGTGTTGAACAATGAGAACATGTGGACGCAGGGAGGGGAGCGTTACACACTGGGGTCTGTTGGTGGTGGGACTAGTGGAGGGACAGGGCAGGTAGGGAGGTTGGGGAGGGACAACATGGGGAAAAATGCCAGATATAGGTAACAGGGATGGAGGCAGCAAACCACATTGCCATGTATGTACCTATGCAACAATCCTGCATGATCTGCACATCTAACCCAGAACCTAAAGTACAATAAAATATATAAATATATTTATAAAGTAAGCTAAGGTTATTTTAGTATTAAAGAAAGAAATTTTTAAAATATATTTAGCGTAGCCTGAGCATACAGTGTTTAAAAAGTCTATGGGAGTATAGAGTAATGCCCTAGGCCTTCACAGTCACTCAGCACTCACTCACTGACTTAACCAGAACAACTTCCAGCCCTGAAATTCCATTCATGGTAACTGATACACAAGCATATCATTTTTTTATCTTTTATGCCATATTTTTACTGTATTATTTCTGTGTTTTAATTATGTTTAGATACACAAATACTTACCACTGTATTACAATTACCTACAGGATTCAGTACAGTAACACACTGTACAGATTTGTAGCCTAGGAGCAACAGGCTATAGCATGTAACCTAAGTGTGTGGTAGGCTATCTAGGTTTGTGTAAGTACAGCCTATGAGGTCTGCATGATGACAAACACCCAGCAGCACATTTCTCAGATTGTGTTCTGTCACTAAGTGATGCATGACTGTAAATTATATACTGTAAATACATGCACGTTTCTTTTATTTTTTTCTTTGAGACGGGGTTTCGCTCTGTCGCAAAGGCTGGAGTGCAGTGGCGTGATCTCGGCTAATTGCAGCCTCTGCTTCCCAGGTTCAAGCAATTCTCCTGCCTTAGTCTCCCGAGTAGCTAGGACTACAAGGTGCCCACCACCGCACCCGGCTAAATTTTTGTACTTTTAGTAGAGGCGGGGTTTCATCGTGTTAGCCAGGATAGTCTAGATCTTCTGACCTTGTGATCTGCCTACCTCGTCTTCCCAAAGTGCTGGGATTACAAGCATGAGCCACAACACCTGGCTCTTACTGCATTTTTTAACCCTATGAAATGAAGTAGATTCTGTTATTATTCCAGTTTTCCAGATGAGTAAACCAGGCACAGAAACATCAGGTAACTTGCCTGAGTTTGTGCAGTGGCTGATCTGGGCTCACTGCAACCTCCGCTTCCCGGGTTCAAGCGATTCTTCTGCCTCAGCCTCCTGAGTAGCTGGGATTACCTGAGCCCACTGTGCCAGGCCCCAAGTTCTTACACCAAGTAACACTGGAGGTGGGATACAAACCCAGGCTCAAAAGTCAAGTCCGTGCATCTCATACAACTTCTCTGATAATGGAAATAGTCATTGCGGGCTGTGAGCAGTGGCTTATGTCTGTAATCCTAACACTTTGGGAGGCCAAGGCAGGCAGATCACAAGCTCAAGAGATCAAGATCATCCTGGCCAACATGGTGAGGCCCCGTCTCTTTTAAAAATTCAAAAGTTAGCTGGGCGTGGTGGCATGTGCCTATAATCCTAGCTCCTCGGGAGGCTGAGGCAGGAGAATCGCTTGAACCCGGGAGGTGGAGGTTGCAGTGAGCCAAGGTTGCACCACTGCATTCTAGCCTGGGGACAAAGTGGGACGCGTGTCAAAAAAAAAAAAAAAAGTAAAGAGAAAGAAAGAAAGAGAAAGAAAAGAAAAGAGAGAAATAGTCGTTGTGGTAGAAGGTATTTCCCAACTATTCACTCCTCTTTCCTATAAGAGAATGGAATATACATATTCATTGCTATGAGACTTGCAGTACCTTTGGTGGCCCTTCTATATGCTAATGGCAGGCTTGGTCAGGTGACTTACTTTAACCAATGGAATGTCAATCTGCCAAGTTCCTGCAGAAGCTTGAAGAGGCATCATTGTTTCCTTGAATTCTCAACCTCTCTCTCTCTCTGACAGGAATAAAACACTCCCGACATAGATGCTGCTCCATCTGACTCAAAGCTATTGACATGTAACAGGAACAAGAATAAATCCTTTTCTTGTAATCTAATAAAATCTGCGGATTATTTGTTGCTGCAGGACAGCTGATTAGTGCAGTTACCATCTCCTGGGGCCAAGATGAGTTGAAACAAATTATCAAATTTTGCCAAGTACAATACCTTGTTCTTCCTAATCCACAAAGGCAACTTGTGTGTATCTGAATAAGTCAAGAGTCTTCACATGTTTATCAGAAAAATATGATTATCTGCAGGTAATCTCAGATTAAGTAACTGGGCCAAGATCACAGAATTAGTGTTGCAAAGCCAGCCCAACCCTGATTTGTTTTTGCAGCTCCAAGGCACAGGTCTTTTTCATGACACTGCATTGCATCTTCTTCCAGAAGGAGAGAAAACCCAGAACGATTTTTATTGCCTACAGAGAGTTTGTGACATTGCAGCTTGAAACAGAATCTCTAACCTTCAACCAACCTGAGCTGGAAGTACCCCTAAATTTCTGGGTGTGTCACAGTATTTTGTGTCATGTATTAATCTAAAAAACTATATCATATTGTTTAGAAAGAATTGCCACTTCTAACTGTGGCTGATTATGTTCTCCAAACCTACTCCCCACCATAAGAAAACTACTGTATATTTTATCAATATTTGATTTTTATTTAGGGATTTGGTTTATTCAGGTACACACTTATCACCCCCTGTGAATTCTGAAAGACACAGTATTACATGTTGAAGATTGGAAAATCCAGTTCAACTTGACGGTTCAGAGCTGTGGAGGTAAAAAGTAGCATAATCAGTATAGAAGTCAAACAACATCATACTCTTGTTAACTACCAGTGTCCTGAGTGGACACTCTTCAGGGCAATGTGGGAAAAATGCAGTATTGGACAGTTTTCATCAGAGAGTAGACAGATACTAGCTCAAATTAAATTAATTCCCCAGGCAATCTAAAAATCATATGGAAAAGATATTTGGTTGTTCTTCAGTTTTTTTACTCCAACTTTCATTGTCTCCTCTCGTCTCTTCCATCTACTTTTAATATAAGCTAAATTGGCTTTTATGAGTTTTGTCTGTGTTTTTAAATTTAGGCTACCATTTAAGACAGAGAACTCTTGAAAGTATATTCATTCTACATTGCTAAAAGTCCATTCCTCTACCCTGGGGAATTTTTATTTGAGTCATGATATTATCTTGGTCCTTTAAAGAATACATACCCTTACATTTCCCTTTCGACAATGACAGGCTATAGCTGTTTATTACTTTTCAAGTTTTAAAAGAAGCCCCTAAAAAGTCAGAAATGTTCAAGAAATGAGAATAGATTACTGCAAATTGTTCTGAATCACCCTTTGATGAAAGAATCAGAGACTGATTTTTATTCAAATCCTAGGCCATTCTATTTAGATGCATGTTTAGAATATGAGAAATTGGCAATAAAATGTTTTCTGGGATTCAATTCCATTGCCTTAATGCCACTGATGGGCTTTTTGTTTTTGTTTTATACCTGAATAACAACATCCTCCTCCCTTATTTCCCTGGTAATTTTCTTCTATTATTGGGAAAATATTTCTTCAAGAGTCTGATGTCACCTAGGAGAACTGAGATTCTCATTACTCTTTTCTAAAATAGGTTTTCTGTGATCAAATTTATTAGCATCTCTATCCCCTTCTAATTCATCGCTCCTGGAGAACCTAAACTGTGACAGTTTGAGAGGCTGCTTGTGATTGTGAAAGTCAGAGAAGAAGAAAACATTCCCTAAAGTGACCTAAAGGTATTACAGACTTGTAGACTTTTTTTACGGCAAAACACATTTATAGGGTTGTGGCCTCGTTCCCTGCTTCTGTCTCATAGGGCTAGGTGAACTTGGGAATGCCAGAAACTCCAATTCTCAGTTAAAGGGCCTGAGAAAGGCAGACACAACTGAAAAGGGAGTAGCAAGGTATCTATGGATCGCATATGCCAAGTAACTAGCCATTGAACTTGAGCAATCCAGAGCCCACTCTCATTCACCATGTTCTCAACTGTAACATGAAAGTGTTGAAGGCGCAAACCTCTCAAGCGTCTTCCATCTCCTGCACTCGCCATCTTTATATCACGCCTCAGCAGCCCCCTTAGTTTGCTTTATCTTGTTATAAATTAAAAATATTGTTAGGAAAGAACCTCTAGCAAGAAGATTTTAGAGTAGTAAAAAAACGGGTTAATGGCAAGAGTTATTCAGGGATGTTTCTGCCCAGGGTTCACATAAATAAAGAATAAATTGTTATTTAAGCCAAAATGACTTAGGCCAGTCCTTTTTTTCTTTTTTCTTTTTTTTTTTTTTATTTATTTATTTACTTCTAGGGGTCGGGAGAGGAAAGAGAATGCTCCATAAACTAAACTAATTCAGAGCTTGGGGCCAGACTGAATAGGTGATGGGAAGCCCCTCAAAATCCTGCAAAAATGTGGAATTCACACCACACAGGAGATTGGGGGTTCCAGTCAAATTCAAAGAACAGAACAACCTCAGCAGATACCTAGCTGGTGGGCAGGTAAATGTAATACGTTTTTTAAACAGTCCCATGTATCTTATGTCCTGACTTGGAGGAACATATTTTTTAATTTTTAATGTTTGTTGTTACATTTCTCTCTTGTTTGAGAGGGTAACTGGTATATTAGCAAGATCTCAGGCTTTAGAATCAGCTATCCTTCAGTTTGTATTTTAGCTTTGCCAATTACTTAGCCTTCAGAGACACAGTTTCTTCACTTGCAAAGTGAATATAAAAGTACCACCAACTGGGTGCGGTGGCTCATGCCTGTAATACCAGCACTTTGGGAGGCCAAGGCAAGTGGGTTACCTCAAGTCAGGAGTTCGAGAGCAGCCTAGTCAACATGGTGAAACCCCATCTCTACTAAAAATACAAAAAATTAGTTGGGCATGGTGGTGCACAACTGTAATCCCAGCTACTTGGGAACCGGAGGCAGGAGAATCACTTGAACCTGGGAGGCAGAGGCTGCAGTGAGCCAAGAATGCACCATTACACTCCAGCCTGGGCAACAAGAGTGAATCTCCATCTCAAAACACAAACAAACAAAAAAACCCACCTACTTTACATAGTTGTTGTAAGGATCTGAAATAATAAATATGAAACTCATTAACACAGGGCAGATACTTAAAGATTTAATACTTTTAAAACTCTTTCACAAGTGTTTACTGGGTCAAAATTCTGCAGTTATGTGGAATTCACACCACACAGGAGACTGGGGGTTCCAGTCAAATTCTTCTGGATCACAAAGAACAGACTAACCTCAGCAGAAGGATCCTATGTCAAGGATCCACCTCAGCCAATGTCAGGCTTTAGTAGGTTAATAAGAGATGATGAGTAACCTCAGGCCATTTTGAAATGTTAAGTTAGAGAAAAACAAAGACAGAACTTTGGGTATCTTTTTGTGGCTTCTGTGCCTGCTGTGTGAACTAATTTTGACACCTTGATCCATTAGGCAAGTCATAGATTGATTCAAACCTAGGAGATGGATTATTCTCAGAAAGCTTGCATCCAGGACGCAGGTGCTGCATAAACACTTCACTAGGCTGATGAGCTCCCCTAAAAGTGCCACGTGCACCAGATATGTAATAGAAGCTGGCTGCCCCCCTTAATTAGAGTTTTAAAATACAGTCTAGAGCCACAAAAATAGTACACATTAGTTTTTCACTTGCTTACCTTTCAGGAACAATTGTGGAAGTCTGTTAACTCAGCAAACATGATCTTGCTTTTGCTTCTGCTTTAAATTAACAGCAATCTTGGGTTTTAGTTCATTAGAATGTTCTGAATAGAGATAAATTAATTAATGGATTCAACAACCAGCATTAGCATGCCCATATTTCAAAAGGATAGTACTCTTTTTAATGCCTACAATATCTCATCAGGAAAAACAGGTCAAATCGAGACAAACTAATTTAGCTCAATTTGTCTCTTTTCAGCTTCAGGTCTTGTAAGATTGTAAAAGCCCACACCTATCCAGATTGAATTTTATGTAAATTTATTGAACTATCAAACTCCTTGTGAACTACACTGGAATGAATGCCTGAGTACATAATACCTTTAATTTATATAAAGCCTGCTTTCAGAAGGCCTTTAACAGTTTCACAAAGGTTATTAATCCTCAGAACAATCTTTTGAAATTGGTAGGGAGAATAAATTACCAAGGTGCACAGTAACCTTGAAAGAAATACTTTCTCTTTAAAGGTAAGTTCAGTAAAATGGTGCAGCTGCTGTAGAAAGCAGTTTGGTAGTTCTTTAATAAGCTAAATATAAAATTACTGTGTGACCCAGTCATTCCACTCCTGGATATAGACTCCAAAGCAATGAAAACAGGTGTTCAAATGAAAACTTGCACACAGTCGCTCACAGCAGCACTATTCACAATAGTCAAAAAGTAGAAACAACTCAGATGCCCGTCAACTGATGAATGAATAAACAAAATGTGGTACATCCGTGCAATAGAGTATTATTCAGCCATAAAAAGAAAGGACCCGCTAATGGAATATGGACAGAACTTGAAAATACTATGCTAAGTGAAAAGCTAGATACAAAAATTGTATTGTTCCATTTTTATGAAAAATTCAGAATTGACAAATCCATAAAGTGTATTAGCAGTTGTCAGGATCTAGGGAAGGAGAGATGGAGTGTGATTGCTTAATGGATACAGGGTTTTATTTGGGGGTGATGAAAATGTTTTGGAGCCAGGTCATGGTGGTCGCATCACAGTCTAAGTACTAGCGGTCAATTATATGTTATGTGTATTCTACCACAATTTTTTTTAATTAAGTTAGTTAAATTCTTATGTTTTTGGAAGGGCTTAACTATAGTCCTGCCTAAAACCTAAGAGGGCTATTAACAGCCTCAGGGTTCCCACAGGCCTTGGGTTCTACAGGAATAAATAAGCCCAATTTAAGTAATTTCCACAATTCCATGATGTGAGATTTTTTCCTTCAAGCCTGAAACTTTCCTACATTCTTAAAGTGTTTCCTGACTTCTTTCTACTCCTGGGCCAACTGAGCTGCCTCTTTCTGTCTCTCTAATATCAGCAAACGGCCAGGTGGTAGGTATCACAACTGTTTGCTGACTTGTCCCTTTCCCCACCAGACTCCGGGTTCCTTGAGGCCTGCAACTTTTCTTTGTACACTGCCTTGTACCCTGCCTTGGCACATGGGAAGGGTTCCAGAAATTACTCTACCTTGTATGTTAAAATGATAACCATGCACTGCTCCCAAATGATTCACGAAGTAATTCTTCTTATAAAGGGTATATCAGTTTTTCTTCCAATAAACTGAAACCAGGACTTTGCAGGGCAGTGTCAGCCATGAAAAGCAAGCACCTTTAGACATGACTCTGGTTATACAGTATTACCTCATGAATAAATGTGTTGAGAGCAACATGCAATTTTTGTGACTTTTATTGTTTGCTCTTTAATTTCTAATTCTGTGAAAATGAATCAACTAGTGACTAAACTGAACAAGCTCAAACTATTCCCAGGCTCTTGATGCTCATAAAATGCTGTGACCTTAACACCATGACTAGAGTGAGCATCAGTACGAACAGTTTTGGGATAGATTGAGGAGAATAAAAGCTATGATGGGACAATGTGTTGACATTAAAAGGAGAAGGTTAAAATGAAGGCAGGGAGAAGGGAGGAATTACTTAAGACAATTAACATAATCATTTTTTATGTGCAGGTAGTATGACTTTTCTTGGCATAACTTAGGATTAAACTACACGGAAAATTGTTGCTTATTTTTAGTTACTGCTCTATGAGGTCTATGATTCAACTGTCCTAAAGCCAAAAGTCATCATTGCCGGCAGCCATCACTGGACCTAATTGCTTTTCAGTTAATGAGCCAATAAAATGAGTTAACTTATCTAATTTCTAGCCACATATTTGGCAAACAATTTGTCTTCAATGGAACACCAGTAATAGATTAAATTATCTTTTTTGTTGTTGCTATTAGCTGCTAGAGAGCTTAGAGCTCAGTATTCAACTTAACTGTGTGCAAGTATTCAAGACTTGATATTTCAAGTACTGACTGTTGTGGTTTGAATGTGCTCCCCAGAAATGCAAGTGTTAGAAACTTAATTCCCCAGTGCAACAGGGATGTGGGGTCTAGCAGGAGGTGTTTAGGTCATGAGGGCTCTGACCTCATGCATGGATTAATGCCATCGTAAAGAAGGCTCATACAGGAGTTTGAGGCTGCAATGAGCTATGATTGTACCACTACACTCCAGTCTGGGCAACACACAAGAAAAGAGGCTCATGAAAGTAGGTTCTCTCCCTCTTATCCTTCTGCCTTTTACCATGTGAGGACATAGCACTCTTCCCTTCCAGAGTATGCAGCAAAGTCCTCCCCAGACACCAGTGCCTTGATCTTGGACTTCCCAGCCTCCAGAAATATGGGAAATAAATTTCTGTTCTTTATAAATTACCCATTCTGTGGTATTCTGTTATACCAGCACAAACAGAGTGACACCCTGACCTTGCCCCAGTGTCAGCTATTCTGTTTTATTTCCCTTTGTCCAACCTTCACATCCATGTCTTTTATTCTGCTTTCATATTGCATGTAGATGGAGGTTGTCATAAGTCTTTTAAAAACAAAGCACTTTATTAATGTAGATATCAACTATATATTTAATAAATGAGCAAACGAATAAACAAATAGCTTTATGTAGTTTTCCTTCTTCCCTTCTTTCATTCCTTCCTGCCTACCTCCATTCATCCCTTCCTCTTTTTTTCCTTCCTTCTGTACTAATATTACAGAGATCTTTAGGATACTCATTGCTTAAAATAGGAAAGCCATGAAGAGCAGAGGTGTAAAAGTAAGTAAAAACAGCATGCAAACATTAGGATCTTCCACATTCTTTAAGATGAAAATTAAAGAGATTTTCCTAACATTAAAAACTTGTTAAAGATGTCAAGACCTGAATTTCCCACAATTTCTCAGATGTGATTACTTCAATTATTCTAGTTACTCTAGGTTCTGCCCATTCTACCCTATACAAGTAGAAAGAAACTAGGAACACCCACATATATACATTCATATTCCAAATGTATTTAGTCAATTAGATGAATGAATTTGTAGAGTTTTTCTCAAAATAACTGGATGTATAAATAAATTCTATTTCTACCTCTTACTGCCATGTTGTTTGTGGAGACAAGTCTATGGACTGGGGTGATGAGATCATGGCTCCAATTACAAATACTGTCAGTATTTCCCTTTGTAAACGCAATGAGAGTAATGGAAGAAGTGAGACAAGTTGCATGTTTTCTCAGATTCTTAACACAGTGTCCCAGTTAATTATCTTTTCTTAGATTAAAAATTTCATGATTAACATCAATTTAAGCAAACAAGATCTTTTGAACTTTCTTCTTCTGTTAATAAAGCACATCCTTTCAAAAACGTGAAGATCAAATTTCATCCTCTATTCTATTAAATGAGGTAGCATTTATGATACATTACTTCATGGACACTTACAAGCTAACAACTCCTAAAAGATGATGAGACAGGCAACTTCAGCTAGGGCTATATACATCCTCCCTCCTGAAACAAACAAAATAAAAAACAGACAAATTATATGAAATTATAGTTTTGAACACATTAGGCAACAAAAGACAGTGATCTCTGAAAGATTGAAAACAAACATGGGGATCCCTACAAGTGACCCAGATGACTGCCTTGAGAAATTCAAGGCTGCAGTACAGGGAGTAGACTGACAAGCTCTCTGAGTTGAGGAGTTAGAGTGGAGAGTATGACCAGTGCAGCTAAGGACTGTAGGACAGCATATCAGAAAGGTGAGATATGTATAAAAAGAGACTCAAGATCTTCAGGGGGTACCCCCTTACAATTCACCAGAATGTTTATAAATACATGCATGTAAGAAAATTGCCCATGTGCAGAGAAAGAATGATCTGAGAGAGCTAAAGGGAACCCAGTGTTCACACTTGCTGGGAATAGTGCCCATCCCCAACAGTCATAGTGGAAATTTTTATAATTCGTAAGACCTTGGACAGAGGACTCAGAAGGATCTTGCTTCAGTGGCTGGGAATAGTTAACAGTAGACTAAATGCTGCTCTGTTTCCATCTAACAATGGTGAAAACCAGAACCTGAAAGGATCGAATGGTTTCTAAGTAATGCAACTGCATTCCAGAAAAAACTGCAAGAATATTTATAGGAACACAAAAATATCTGGCACATAAGAATGTGAAATTTACAATGTCTGGCATCCAATCAAGGATTCTAGGCATAGAAAGAAGCAGGAAAATATGACCCATAAAAAGAAGAAAAGGCGATCAATTGAAGCCAACCAATCTAGGGCTAACACTGATACTAAAATTGACAGATAAACACTTTAAAATAGTTATTATAAAAGTATTCTATATGTTTTAAAAGATAAGTGGAAACATGGAAGATACAGAAAACTTCTAGACATGAAAAACTATAATGTGTGAGATCAAAAATATAATGAATGGGATCACTACAGATTAGATACTACAGAAAAAAATTAGTGAGCTTGAAGATATGGCAATAGAAGCTATCTGAAACGCAGAAAACATTTTTTAAAAATGAAAAGAGCATCAGTGGGCTATAGGACAACTTCAAGAAGTCTAGTATACATGTAAATCGATTCTGCAAGGAAAGAGGGTAGAAAGAAAAAAATACTTGAAGCAATGGTGATAAAAATATTTACAAATTTAATGAAAACTATAAACCCTGAGACCCCCCAAAAATTAACAAACTCCAAGCACAAGAAACATGAAGAAAAGCACACCAAAGTACCTCATAATCAAATTGCTAAAGACCAGTAATAAACAAAAATCTTAAATGCAGCCAGTACCCTACCTACAGAAGAACAAAGATAAAAATGACAGTAGAATTCTCACTGGATATGATGCAAGCAAGAAGACAGTGGAGAAACATCTTTAAAGCACTGAAAGAAAAAACTGTCAGCCCTAAAGTCTATACCTAATGAAAACATATTTCAAAAACAAAAATGAAGTAAAAACTTTTTCAGACATACAAAAGTTAGAAGAGTTCGTTATCAGCTTACCAGCAGTAGAAAAAAATATATTAAAGGAAATTGTTCAGACAGAAGAAAAATAATGCCAGATGGAAATATGGGTCTATACAAAACAATGGAGAACACCAGAAAAAGGCCATAACCGCTACATTCCCAGAATGTAACCTCTTTCAATGTTGACCGCACCCCTGCCTAAGTGAGGGCCTGTGGACAGAATAAGAAGAGTGGTCCAGCCCTCCCCTGACATGACTTAAGGTCTACTTGGGAGAGCACAATGTGTTCAACGTCAGTTGAAGAAAATAAATGATAGTGATAACAAGGGCACATTAGAATCATGGAGTAAAAGCCTTGAAAGTACTCAAAGGAGATAGGCACAGTCAAATCCAGTTGATTCCCTGACACAGGGCATAGATCCTGTGGGGAAGATGGGTGACAGTGGCGGGAGGGCACAGGGCTGCCCTCAGGTGCTGTAGACCCGGCATTCACCATGCTAAGAAAAAGACCATGAAGGGAAAGAGCTGGTGCATGGCTATTGATGTTTGATAGCCCAGTGCCCCAGATACTTCTGTTTTCCGATGGGAATAAATATCACCCAAAATCAGCACCAGTTTAGTTAGCCAATCCCATACAATCTCACAATAGAAATCCCCACCATTTAGCAATGAATGATCCCCTCACGAAGTCACTGTCCTGGGGCCAGAGCCTCAAGACAGTCCCCTAGTTTGGAGTCTCAGAGCTCCTGGGGGCATCATGTCGACCCATTGCTGGGGAAAGGGGCTGCTTGCCTGAGTCTCAGAATGGTGCTGTCTGGGCCGGGCATGGTGGCTCATGCCTGTAATCCCAGCATTTTGGGATGCCGAGGCAGGTGGATCACTTTAGGTCAGAAGCTTGAGATCAGCCTGGCCAACATGGTGAAAACCTGTCTCTACTAAAAGTACAAAAAATTAGCCAGGCGTAGTGGCACAGGCCTGTAACCCCAGCTACTTAGGAGGCTGAGACAGGAGAATCGCTTGAACCTGAGAGGCAAAGGTTGCAGTGAGTCGAGATGGTGCCACTGCACTCCGGCCTAGGCTACAGAGTGAGACTTCGTCTCAAAAAAACACAAGAATGGTATTGTCCATAATAGCTCTTCAACTGTGTAAAAAAAATTATCATCTTACCCTATGTCTTCTCACCTACAAAATAGCTGTCTGTTTCTTTATTCCCATGAGTTGAAGGATGACTTTAAAAGTATGGAAACATAAAATATACCACTTTTAAAATGTGTAAGACAATCTGTGCACTGACAGGGTCTTTTTAAATTATGTTGTACATGGTATCATCTGTGGTGTTTGTGTATTTGTTTTGCACTCATATCATGAGTATTGACACTATTTGAGTCAATAAAATTATTCCACATCACTTTTTAAATGAAATTGTGATCACATAGCCAATGAGAGTCATTTCTGGTAGGCTTTAAGGGCTATAAATAAGATGTTGACTACTTTGTAATTGATACCAGTCATTTGCAATTCAAAAGAAAGATACAGATTGATTATATTTTAACATTTTTACTTCGGTACCTTGATGATGAATTTAATTTTGAAACATTTCAGGATTACTTAATTCAAGTTTCAAAATAGAACTCAACTTTATTTAAGTTGGCATTCCATTGATTTAAAACATGAAGTCCACTTTCTGTAATTCTTCATGGGACTAAATAAGAGACTATCACATTGATTTTTTATGGCATCCCCTTAGTAGATATGAATTTGTACTATATAGATATACATTGGTTTTTTTAATCTGCTTTTAAATCCAATGAATTGCATTTTTGTTGTAAGCACCATTTTTATTAAAAGATAAGAATCACCAGAAAGCGAAGTTTTTACTTAGTGTGGATGACCCACCTACATTTCTGTCCCTGAAATCTTCATTTTTGATGACTGTCATCTCTACCACACTTCAGTTACATTCTGGAATTTGTCATGGCCTAGAACTGCTTGAGCTAGAAATTCACAAACTCAGTCATCTTACTGCCTTACCTTAACCTCTTATTTTGACTCTTACTCAATTTTTCTTACTATAACTATTTTTCAGCCTTTCCCTTGAACCCTTTTGTTGCCTGCCTTCCAGTCAGCCACCTTAAGTCTTTAATCTCTACTCAAAGCATACTTTATTTCATCATCTTTGCATCCATTCTGTTGAAATATTTTCAGTTTTATTGCCACCTTGTCCATATTCTGCTTATGTATGACAGAATATGAATCCTGCTTTTATCTTTTCACTTTTCACAGTTGAGCCTGGGCTGCTGTACATTTACTGCCAACGTAAATGCATGCACCAGCCTCAACTAAGTTCTGAACAGCACTTGTAATCTTTCTGAGTTTTCGTAGTGTACTCTCATTTTCCATTTTTTCCTGTTTTAGTTTCCTAGGGCTGCCACAACAAATTGCCATAAATTGGGTGGATCAAAACAATAGAAATTTATTCTCTAGCAGTTCTGGAGGCCTGAAGTCTAAACTCAAGGAGTCAGCAGGGTTAGTCCTCTGAGCACTCCGAGGGAGAAACTGTCTGTTCCACAGTTCTCCTCTAGTTTCTGATGGTTGCCAGCAAACCTCAGCATTTCTCTTTCTTTTTTTTGTTTTGTTTGAAACAGAGCCTTGCTCTGTCACCCAGGCTGGAGTGCAGTGCCATTATCTCAGCTCACTGCATCATTTGTTAACCAGGTTCAAGCGATACTCAAGCTTCAGCCTCCCAAGTAGCTGGGACTACAGGCATGCACCACCACACCTGGCTGATTTTTGTATTTTTAGTAGAGGCGAGGTTTCACCCTGTTGATCAGACTGGTCTCAAACTCCTGGCCACTCTGTTGGTCAGACTGGTCTCAAACTCCTGGCCTCAAGTGATCCACCTGCCTCAGCCTCCCAGAGTGCTGGGATAACAGGTGTGAGCCACGACACCCTGCCAAACCTCAGCATTTCCTGTCTTATAGATGCAGCATGCCACTCTCTTCTGGTCTTCACGTGATGTTCTCTCTGTGTATCTTTTGGTGTTTTCACATGGTCATCCTCCCACTACGTGTATCTGTGTTATTGTTTCTCTCTTCTTAAAAGGACCCTAGTCATTGGATTTAGGGCCCACCCTAACCCAAGATGACCTCATCTTAACTAATTCCATCTACAAAGACCCTATTTCCAAATAACTTCTCATTCTGAAGTTCTAGGTGGACATGTATTTTGGAAGGATACTATTCAACCCAATATACCAGCTATATCAAGTTGTTGACACATTTCTCAAATCTCTGATCCCATCATTTCTTCCTCACTGTAGGCACACAACCTTGAATCCTTGAATTTTGCTACTTCACAGAAACAATGGAAGTCATCAAGAATTCTCTCAACTTTTCATCAACTGATACATTTACCTGGCCCTCTACCATGACCACTTCTAGCAATGGTCGTGGTGTTCCTCTTCCGATCTTAAGCTTATGCCTGTACTTTGCAGACCCTTCCCTCTCACTTTCTCAAGGCCCTCACTCTATCATTGATTTCTACTCTGATTTATATCATTGACTTTTACCCTTATGTGGCTGTCCATGAACATTTAAGCATACTCAAATATCTCACACCTTAGAAAAAATAACTAAAAAGAAACTTGACATCACATTTTTGCCTAGCTATTGAGCTATCTTTCCTCCTTTCCTCTTAAAAACCAACTACTTGAAAGAATGTTCTACATTCACTCTTTCCATTTTCCCATCTTCTCCTTACTCAACCCATTATTACTCAGATTCTTTACCTGCCATTTCACAGAAATTGTTCTTTCCAAGATCATCAGTGACCTTCATGTCACTACATTTAAAGATATTTTTAGCCTATCATACTTGACCACTAGACAAGCCCTCTTTATTAGCTTTCTTTGACACCATACTCTCTCTAACGGCTTTTCAGACGTCTTTGTAGGGTCCTCTTTTTCTGCCCAGTCCTCAGATGTTGACATTTATCAGGATTGTATCCAATTCCTCTTCCCTTGGTTTTAGTTCATTTATTCCACTGTCATGGGTTTCAAATATTATTTAATATTGCCTATTCGATGACTCTACTTAAATGCATCAAAGACACCTCAAACTCAATAGTCCAAAACTGAACTCACATGCCTCCCCATTACAAAACCTCATCCCCTTCTGCTGCCCTCTTCTGTCATGAATGACACTACCATCTACTCATCTTCCCATGCTAAAAACGAGGGCATTATCTTCATCATCTTGTCTCCGACATCTCCCCCACTCCCACATCCAATTACTTATCAAAAGTTATTGATTCTTCTAATTATTCCTTAGTTAGGACTACTCTTTCATCCTATCACCACCCTACTCCAGTCTCTTATCATCTGACCTATTTACTGGCCTAAACCTAATCCAGCTCCTCTCAGATTCATTCTGTACACACTGCTGCTGGAGAGATGCTTCTTCACAGCAAATACCAGGATCCTCTACTTAAATTTCATGAATGAATTCCAGTTTTAAGATGGAGTAGAGATCTTCTGGAACTCTATTCCAGAAAGAAACAGGAATTCAGATTTCATCTTTTATTAAATTAGAAATAAATAGAACTTGAAATGGAGGAAAACAAAAAACAAGGGATGAAGAGAGAAAGTTGATAGAAAAATGCTACAAAACCCAGCAGAGCAGGGGAAGTCAGACATGAGTGCCTGCAAAGAAAGAATTTCACGAGAAGCAAGCAAAAACTGCCTACATAGAACCCTAGAAAGCTTCACGTTCCAGGTACTATAGGAAGTAGAGATGAGATGATGTTAGAAGTGTTTTCACAGGGCTGTGGGATGATATGAAAAGATTTGGTCAGAGAGTCAAAAAAGCTAAGCTAAACAAGCAATGTAATTATCATCAGAAGAAATAAAAATTTATACAAGAAAAAAATATAATCACAGTCCATTGCTTGACTCAGCATAAAATAATAATCAAAATTATAAATAGAAATGTAAGAAAAATACAAAATTCCATCTTGGAGTTGGGCACTTCCAACAGGCAAGAAGGATGAGCAAAACACTTGTTGGTTCAGCTGTTATAATTATAAGCCACTATTTTCGTGTTTTAGGCACTTCATATGTGTTAGTCCACTAGACCCTCATAACAAACCCTTGGGGTAAGTATGATTAATTATCATTTACAGATAAGCAAGCTGAACTGCGGAAGTGTTAAGTAACATAGGAGGAGGTGAAGGAGCCAAGATTCTAACTCCATCGTCCGGCCGCAGAGGCTGCACAAGGCACAGTTTAAGAACTTAGCCAGCAGCG
Source organism: Cebus imitator (assembly GCF_001604975.1). Taxonomy (NCBI): domain Eukaryota; kingdom Metazoa; phylum Chordata; class Mammalia; order Primates; family Cebidae; genus Cebus; species Cebus imitator. The sequence goes on along the minus strand of NW_016107383.1, from coordinate 3,050,253 downwards.
TCTGCCACAGCAGGCTGCCTCTAAAATCATAACACGTGAAAGTTCTAAGTGATGCTTGTCTCCCTTGGAAGTGCAAATGTGACATTTCCCCCTGGCTGCAGTCATGGTGTGGGTGAAAAGAGCAGAGGAGCATCCAAGAGTGACAAGAATTGCTTCCTGTCATCATCAAGGCTGTATCAGCTCAAGCTGTGATCAGGGTAAGGGCTGGGACCGGGAGAGTCACTTCACTGACAGGGGCTAGGGACAAATGGTCAGCTGTCCATCATGCTATAACAGGAATCAGAAAGTCTCGGTAAGTCAGTAGCAAGCGATTGAAGGGTCCAGTTACAAGCAGGCAAGATTAGAATAAAATAAAGGCTCTAAGCTAGAGGAAGGTTTTAGGGGCCATTTCCACTATCCCTTTCATTTTCAAAAGAGAAGAAAAAGAAGCTAAATAAGGTAGAGTAGTTTATCCAAGATCACCCACCTAGTTTAGACAGAATGTGAGGATTTTTCTCCAGATGGACAGCAAGTAATAACTTGGAGGCATGTCTTCAATGTGGCCTTCTTTGTCTGACTCTTGCAAAAAGCATCCCTTTTAGCAATTCATACATTCTTCTATTATAATATTGAATTTACTCACTAATGCAAGGTCTCTCTCATTAGTTTTGGAAGGGCACAATAGCCAGACCACTACCAACATCAGATGTGAATCTTGACATCTCCACTTGCTAGCTGAGTGGATCACGATGAATTACCTCACCTCTCCAATACCCACTCTCTTCTTCTGTAAAGTGGGAAGTCCAATAGTTCCAACCTCACAGTTTTGTTGGGACAATTCGTTTTAAACACACATAATGCTGCATGCCAGGCAGATGCAGGGGTTGGCAAGTAGCAGCAACTATTCACTTCATATCTTCCCACTGCCTATTCTCATGTTTGCAAAATCAATTTTTCAATCAACAGTGAGAATTCCAAGACAACATCATAACAGGGAGCAGGTGGCAGAGTGTTACCGAGACATGAAGATGTGAGGAAGAGAAAGGCACAAGAAAGGTATCAGTCCAAAAGGGTAGTAAGAGCATATGAAATAAAGATGTGGGATGAATATATGAAGAAGAAGATCCTTCACTATTAACTGATTCTCCCAAACCTGATTTGAGTTGCTTACGATTTAAATAAGATAGGTTCCATTTTCACTGACTTCCTTAGATAGACCTAAAGAATTTAAAACAAATTGCTTTAGGCCATATAGTTGGTAAGTGGCAGAGCCGTGACTAAACACCAAGTTCAAACAACTCCAAAAACATGTCCTACACACCTCCAAATCACTGTGAGGGTTAAGGAGGCCGATACATGCACAGTTCTTGGCACAATGGCTGGTACAGGAGTGGTAGCCGATTTCTTTGTTAGTTTCATCATTATGACATTTCAACAGATCCCTCTTGTACTAGTCCCAGAAGAGAAAGACTATGACATTATTGCTCCTAAGGAAGAGGTGAAGTGCTCTCACCCACGATGTGCATCAAAGCCAGAATTAAGAAGCAACTGAGAGGTACGCAGCCCCCTGAGAAGCAGCACTTGACACAGGCTGCTGTAATAGGTGTCCACCTATCGGAGCGCTACTGCCCAGCACTCAGCTCAGATGGATCAAGAGGCTGCCAGACGAGAGGTAGGCAGGGTGGCACAGACTCAACCATCACCCTAACCGTATTTTTCACCCTTCGTTACTGACATGGTCAAAAAGGAAAAGAGGCAATAGCAATGGCAGCAGCACAACAATGAAAGCAACCAAGAGAGAAAGCAGCTGGCACTGGAGGGCCTGGTGCCTGGTCCCAGGCACAGAGGGATTCTGGCAGTGATTACCACAGTAAATCGAGCCCATGGTTGCGCCAGGGCCCTGGGCCCTGCCAGGAAGGGAGCAGGGGAGATGGGATTCTTATAATTACACTGGTTTAGACTCAGCCATCATGGGGTTACCCACAGACAACTCTGATCCATCCCCAGGCTGGGAGCTGCAGAAGCACCTGTTAGAGCAGAAGTCATTTGGCAAAAGCCAAAGAAAATGCGGATACATCCAGGCCACCTGTAAAGGAATTTAATACCTAACAACCCATGTAAAGCCCTAACTGTCATAATTAATTTGGCACCTATTCACTGGTAGGTGCTAAACAAGTACCATATGGCAAAAGCCCATTTCCTGCTAACGTGGTTTAATCCCCCCTATAATTAAAGCTGTGAGACATTGTGTCATTTGAAAAACCCCAGCACCATATTTTTCTCACAAAACTGCTTTTAGTGTCTCTTCTGTTGGCCCTCTCTCTCCACTATTGTTATGAACATCTAACTTTCTTCAGCTTCTCCAGCTACTGCTTCCCCTTTGCATAATTTCGGTTATAATTATTTTCTCATTTTCCCCTCCAGCTGGCAATTCGTTTGGTCTCTCCCATTTCGTAGACCTTTAAGATGTCACACTGTTGCTCCAGCTTATTTAGAAATCCTGGAAAGAGGGGAAGTGTAGATTGCAGGGCAGCCTCAGCTCCCAGAAAACGTTATCTGCTTTCTCATGCGTCCCAGCTGACAGGATGCCAGGCCAGCAAGCTAACAACCAACAGCTGAGCGCCATGGCAAAGAACTAAATAAAGACAATCATCTGGCTTCTGCTACTTTAAAAACAAAAAGCAAGCGATAGCTTACTGGAGAAGAAACAAGATAAAAACTTGTAATAATGATATGTCCCACATATCAAGGTCCCGTTGTAGTTCCACATTGCACAGTTATTAATATCAGAGGCCACCTCCACTGATTCAGACTTAAACTAGACACTTTGGACACAAAGGAATTTCTCATTCTGTTTCTATATCTGTCACCCCTAAAAGATACAGTGATCCAAAGTGCGTCACTAAAAGATGGGGGGGAAGTGGCAACTAAAACTTTGCAATACAATAATGGACCTTTTTTAACCTAAAAATGTGAAAATGCATCAATTTTCATACTTTCTCCTTTAAATTTTTTGTTTGATCCCCAATATATTATCAGTATGATCCAATGACATGAATGTTAACCAACATCAGCAGTCTGTATTCTGTAAGGAATTTAGCTCACACAATGAATCATCTCAAGTATTTTTTACACGCAAAATTACAATTAATAAATGTTAATCTTTAAAATGCACTTGAGAATGATTGTCCCAAAGGTTAAGTAGAAGCTTTTTCAAAAAACAGATCACAAGAACTGTGCCAACCCTTTCCTAAAAATTTCTATAAAATTCAAAGGAAGAAATAAATAGGAAATCTACTTTACAAATGAAATTTAATATAGTAGTCGTACATTTATAGACCAAGAGCTTATATGCAAAATGTCTCCATGAACACAGTGGTCAGATATCGAGATGCTGACGACTGCTCATCTGCCAATGTTGAACTTGGTAATTCCTCATTTATACAGAGTGAAATTAAGTACCAAAGGGCCAGAATAATTTACTTATTGTGGAAAAAAGTTAAGGACAAACTAAACTTAGTCCAGATAATTCTCAGATCCTCACACACATAAAACAACTTTTATTTATTTATTTTTTATTATTTATTTATTTATTTATTTGAGACGGAGTCTCCCTCTGTCATGCAGGGGCACAATCTCGGCTCACTGCAACCTCCACATCCCAGGTTCAAGTGATTCTTATGGCTCAGCCTCCCTAATAGCTGGGACTACAGGCAAGCACCACCAAGCCCAGCTAATTTTAGTATTTTTAGTAGAGACGGGGTTTTGCCATGTTGGCCAGGCTGGTCTTGAACTCCTGAACTCAAGCAATCTGCCCACCTCTGTCTCCCAAAGTGCTGGAATTACAAGCATGATCCACCTTGCTGGCCCTTGCATTTATTTTAAAAAGAGAAAGACCATGTCTCTTCTACTCTCCTGTGTCTTCAAGAACAGATTTTTATAGTTTACTAAACATTAAAATTACATAGCTTGTTATACATTAATTTGTATTTTGCAGACAATAACCATTATAAATATCACTTAGATCTGCAACTATTTTTTATTAATTTTATTGTTTGCATTTAAAAGACGGCACTTTTGGGGTATAGATAGTCGAATTCAACAGTAAGAACTATTTTAACTCCTAAAACTGAACAACTGTATTAGTTATGAACACTAGATACAAGTCATGAAACTCCAACTTGAATTTGCTTAGGCAAAAAGAGATTTTATGAGAAGGATATCAGAATATCTGATGTATATACCCAAGAGCAGGGCCTGGGGTCTTATACAGCTTGACCCCAGGAACAAGGAAGTACCCCCCCTTCCTTTTTTTGTACTTTTAGTGGTTCTGTTTCAATCATCTCCCTTAGGGTGTGGGCTTTCTCACATGGTGACCACCAGCAGCTTCCAAGACCCTTACCCACAGCTTCTACCGGCAGAAATACTTATCTGCTGTTTCAGTGCCCATTCAAAAAATCCTAAGGACAAACGCATCTGCTGCCTTGAGCTGCATGGCTATATCCAGGACGGTGGAGTACCCCTAATGACAGACCACCTAAAGGGCATGGCTGGAATCCAAGTAGAAATAATTCACAAAAAGGAGGGCAGGCTGCTGGACAGACAAACCAAGAATAATCAAGTTAAACAAAACAAGCACGAACTCTGAAAGCTCAGGCAATGCCAGAAGCGTCAGGTCACACAAGGTAGAATACCAGAAGTTGGCCTTTATTCTTTGAGGGAGAGATTTACATTTATATTTCACTTCTATGTCCCAGTCAAAACAACAAATAAGTAACTTTAAAACTTGGTAATACATCATTTTTCTCTCCCCTTTCTTAGATGTTTTTGCATCACCTTCCCCTGTCATCTAAGTTTTGGGTCTACAACTTGCCCCTCAAAACTTATGAAAAGCATAATGTGTTCATCAGAATTGTTTCAGGGTTGATGTGTTAGTTTTAGGGTTCATATCTTCATGTGTGCCTTTCTTTATTCTGAATTCGCAGCATTATCTTTTGGGCTTTGAGAGTCTGATGTAAATCCCAGTTCACACTCCTTCTTTAATTGCTGCACCTTCATGTTTAGGTCCAGTAAAGTTCTAGCCAGCTGGTGGTTTTGGAAATGCATTTCCACCTAAAAGTTAGAAAAAAAATAAAAATTTTTATTAGCCTGAGATACAGATAAAATGAAACCACTCTCTGACTACATAGAAGAAATAAGAAGTTTGTAGGAAAAGAAAATAAGATATCAAGAAAGACGTATTTCTCATCTTATTCTCCAGTTCTGTTTAGTCTGGCTATAAAACTGACTTTCTATATGACAAGGTAAAATCCAGATGTATAAATAGCTTTTGAAATGGCCTTGAAATGAAAACAAAAATAGCTGATGCACAAAGCTGTCCATATGAAAAATACCTATGCACCAAAGGCTGTTTTCAAGCAATGGCATGTGATCCACAATGAAATCATTTATCTTTATGAGCCTTCTGAGCCACAGGATAACTGCCTACAGCCACCAGAGTGTTCAGAATCTGTGCGTATTTACTTGATTACTTATCATTTCAAGTTTTCAGGATTGTAAATGGTCTACCTGCTGAGCAAAAACACTTAACGACACCTTAGAAGCACATGTATAGTTATGTATACTTATATAATCTAACGTTTTTCACTCTGGCGTGCAGTCTGTTGGACAGCAAGGCTGACTTATACCATCCTCCACTGGGAGTTTATGAAGGTCCTCATGTGTTTACAAAAAAGATCTCTGGGGCTTGTTACCTGGGGGCAGTCCAGCAAAGCTTAGTCCAATATAATCTTTATGTTATGACTGAAAATTATGATCAACTACTTGCAAATTTTTTCAGCTAGGGCTTGTTTAATGCAGTTCATGAGGAATTTGTTCTCTCTGCTGAAAAAAAGCTTCATCAACTTGTCAATAGAAACCACTCCATTCTTCAGCACCTTGAATCATTTTTCTGACAGCAAGAATTAGCAAAGAATAAAGTAAGTGAATATCCAGCAAGCAAGCAGTAACAGTAACCACACAACCACCACCACAAAAACAAACAAAAAAACTTGCACCTTGCCTACAGGAAGCTTCAGCTCTCTAGGGTGGCCCAGATGCTCTTATAGTCCTGCCCTACTTTTTCAGCTTCCTTTCCTGGCCATCTTTCCCGTGCCAGCTCCCTCTGCAGCTTGTCAGAAACCTTGCTGGTCCCTGAATAAATGCTGAGCTGAAGCACACCTCCTTCTGTCCCCATTTCTGTTTAAGATGCCCTTTGCCACCTCTTCTGCTGAACCCAGTCAAATGCTGACTCTTCTGAGAAGCCTTCCCTGATTGCACCCAGTCACATGCCAACTCTTCTGAGATAATTGCCTCTCATCTGTGAATCCACAGCCCTCTGTACAAGTGCCTCTCATACATACTGACCAGACTAGACTGATGATTTTGAGAGCAGAGGCTGTATTTTATTCATAATTGTATCCCCAACTAAGAGTGCACTGCCTGGGCACACAACATAGTAGGTTCTCTGTGTGTTTAAGACTGAGTGAAGTAATTAATTAATTAATTGATGAACATCCATTGTGTACTTTCATGCAAGAATCAAGGAGAAAAATTATTGGTAATGATTTACCATCTAAGTAAAATAAGTATGTGTAATTCACACTTATTTAGGAACTTCAAACATCAATGGTTATTTAACTTTTCTTTCATCATGGATCCCTTTGAGAATCCAATGAAAGTTATGGACCCTCTCTGAGGAAAAACTATACTTTATGCACATCAAAAATGTTGCATACAATTTTAGGTATATAAAACCCCTGAACTCCACTCACAGACCCTAGAAATCAATGATTCTCACTAAGAAGACCAAGTCAAACAACAGCAAGTAGCATAAATAACAACACAACTCTAAATTCATTAAATTTTTTCATCATTCCTTAAAATACCATCCTAATATATGATACATGTACATTTTTATAGGAATGTATGTCCGTTTCTATAAAAATCCAGCCAAGAATTGAAAACTAAGTCTTCTAGTGGTAATGATATTAAGCTACAGTGTCCACACTCTTTTGCTTCTTTCTTATGACCAAGACAAGATGATTGATCAAGATCTTGACCATCATCTGTAACCCAGGGACACATCATTTGTGTATGTGTAAACTTCTCTGGTTCCCTTCCAGAAAAACTGCTGATTTTTTTTTTTTATAAGAATGCATCTGTTCCTTTTTGGTACAGTCAAGAGTCCAAGGTCTGTAATAATCATTATTATAATAATAAGAGGCACTAAACAATATCCATGGTCTAAGCATTTCATAGAATATTATCTCACGTAAGCTCTTGAATACTATGAGATTATGAATTCCATTTTACAGATGAGTAAACAAACTCAAACTGGCTAAGTAACAATCCCAAAGTTGTAGGGCAAGCAAGTGTTAGCTGAACTCGATGGCTGCCTCAGGTTTCAGCCTTGCAGTTTGGTATTCTGGCCCACAGTACAGGCCTCCAGGGGAGAATCAGGTGGCTCCCACTACTCTACTGCTCAGACTTACTGCTTAGACTCAGGGTGAAAACCAAGTGTTTCTTCAATGTTGTTTCGCTCTTGTTGCCCAGGCTGGAGTGCAATGGCGCCATCACGGCTCACTGCAGCCTCCGCCTCCTGGGTTCAAGCCATTCTCCTGCCTCAGCCTCCCAAGTAGCTAGAATTACAGGCGCCTATCACCACACCCGGCTAATTTTTTTCTTTTTCTTTTTTATTCTTTTTACGGAGTTTTGCTCTTGTTGCCCAGGCTGGAGTGTAATGGCACGATCTCGGCTCACTGCAACCTCTGCCTCCCGAGTTCAAGCGATTCTCCTGCCTCAACCTCCCGAGTAGCTGGGATTACAGGCGCCAGCCACCATGCCTGCCTCATTTTTGTATTTTTAGTAGAGACAGGCTTTCACCATGTTAGTCAGGCTGGTCTTGAACTCCTAGCCTCAGGTGATCCGCCTGCCCCCGCCTCCCAAAGTGCTGGGATTATAGGTGTGAGTCACAGCGCCCGGCCTAATACTGTCCTTAAACTCAGAAATGCGATAACGTTCTTAAATAAGGCAATTTATTGATGGTTGGCTCAGTTCTACGGTAGTGGTTGTGTTAGTAATCAGTGCAAAAGAAAAGAATTTTCCAAGTCAAGTCTTCAGTGCACGATTTCCTAGGCAGCACCATTTTAAAATTTGAATCTCTCCTATTCATTATGTCCTTTTCAAATTGTGTCTAACTTCCAATTTTTTTATTTAAAAAAAAATCAGTCAGCTAAAGTATTTACCTATACACCCTCCTGTTTAATATTCAGACCTAACCTGTCTAATGTTCGAAACGCTGCAATTTTACAAAATACCTTATAATTTCCGGTTTTCTGAATTATTACCCACGGGAAAGATAAGAATAAAACTTGCGGAGTTTGAAGAAAGAGTTGCTGATACACTCCATCAATCCCGAGAGGGAGTTTATTTCATGGAAATTTCCTCTTCCATGAGCCATACTTACGCATAGTCATAGTTTCCCACAGGGCAGAAAACTATAGAAACGGGTTGGGGAGGAGACATCTTGGATCTGTCCCTGGTAGACTAGGGTCCCCCCCACCCCCATGGGTCCTGCAGGGCCCCTTTCCTTCCCTACGGTGCTGGAAAGGCGGGGGCGTCAATGCAGTGACCAGACGTGAGCTGGGCTCCCCGGGAAGAACAGCCGCCGTGGCGGGCGCTCCCGCTCTGGGAACAGCTCCCGTCGGCCTCCCCAAGGCCTTGGGTGGGCTACGCGGCCAGTGGCTCCGCGGCCGGAGGAGAGGACCCGGGAGAGGGCGCCCTGGGAGCCGTCCGCCCAGCCCGCGCTCTCACCAGCTCCGCCCGCAGCCCTGCCAGGGCGACCTCCACGCGCTCCCGGCTCTGCTCCTCCAGCGCCGCCGCCGCCTCCTGCGCGCGCCTCGAGGCCCTGCGCTGCATCGCCCACTGGAAGGCGCGCGTCAGCCGTCGTCTGAGGTCCTCCAGCAGCGGGCTGGTCTCCTGGACGTCCGTGCTCCTGCGGTCCCCGGGAAAGCCGCTCGCGGGACGAGGTGAGAACCAAAGCTCCCCTCTACCTGGGAGTCCCTGGAACCCCCGGGAAATTCTCCTTCTGCTGCGATCAAAGTCCCCCGGGTCCATAGCGGAGATGCCTGGTCCCTCCTCCAGCGCTGCTGCTGAAAGATGAGTTTTCAAGTTTGATGTTTAGGCCGGGTCAGGGCTGGGGCGGAGGTAATTCAAGGACCCTTGCCAAGTGGGACGCTGCAACTGCTCCGCCATTCAGAGACGCTCCTTTGCTCCCAGTCCCATCTGAGTCCTCCATTAGCGACCGAGAAAGGAGGCGGTTCCCATAACTCCAGCAGAAGTTTCAGCTGAGTCTCCTTTTTTCTGCTGCTTGCATTGAAAGGAAGGCTTGGGAACTAAGCAGTCTCAGTAAGTGGAAGCTGAGGTACAGGTGGAAGGTTTGTGACCAAAGGTAGAATATTTCAACCCAAAGTCTTCCTGGCTGGTTGCCTCGATTGCCTAATACTTCATTCCTTGAAAACAAATTTTTTTCTTCCTATTTTCTGCCAGGCACTGTGCCAGGTTTGGGATATACAAAGACTTAGACCTCTCACCTTTCCCCAGGTATTGCCCTCAGTCAAGGGGGAGAAGCTTGGCCCTGTTTGCCAGTTAGAATGGACTTTGTACAAGTACAGTAAGGCATAGCTGGGACTGGGTCTCCATGCTCCTTTCTGTGCTCGACTCCTGTCTCCTATGTCCACGTTTATGAAGGGGTTTAAATGAAAAGTCAAAATTCCCCTTAGCCCTAAGTGTGTTTAATTCCCAGCTGATAAGGTTCGGATCTGTGTCATTACCAAATTCCAATCGAATTGTAATCACTAGTGCTGGAGCCCGTAGGGTCTGGTGGAGATGATTGCATCGTGGAGGGAGAGTTCTCATGAATGATTTAGCCCCATCCTCACCTGGTACTTTATCGTGAATGAGTTCTTACAAGATCTGGTTGTTTAAAAGTGTGTGGCGCCTCCCTCCTCTCTCTTACACCTGCCCCTGCCACGTAAGACACCTGCTCCCACTTTGCCTTCCACTATGAGTAAAAGCTCCCTGTGGCCTCCCCAGAAGAGGATGCTTCCATGCTTCCTGTATAGCATGCGAAACCATGAGTCAATCAAACCTCTTTTCTTTACAAATTGCCTAGTCTCTGGTATTTCTTTATAGCAGAGGGAGAACAGACTAATACACGAACTCCAGGTAATCATGTGCCAACACTACTTGTATGTCCTTTATCAAAGAGCATATTCTACTGCCTCTCTTTGATCTAATAGGGAATTTCTAAAAAGGAATGAACAATCAAAACTTTTGTATGATCATAGAATGAGGTTACACACACACACACAAAAAAAAAAACAGTTTAGACACAACTCTCACCTTGGAGTTATTCTTTCATTCATTCAAGAGTTACAAGTCATTTGCAATGTTCCAGGGTCCATGGTAAGTCTTGAAGGCAATAACAACTGATTTTTATTCATGCTTAGTATGTACCAGGCAATTTTTATTTATTTAATCTTCACAGAAACCTTGTGAGGTAAGTACTATTACTTTCTGCACTTTACAGTTGAGGAAACTAAGGCAAGAGGTTAAAACGTACACCAAAGATCTCAAAGCTGGAAAGGGATCCACTGGAAATTTGCACCTAGGAAATCTGACTTGTGCACCAAACCACTGGGATATGCCCTGGATATGCTTTATTTCCCAAAGAGGAAGAGAATTTCTCAGTTTATATGTTGCGTGAGTGAGTGAGAGTAAGTGTTTGGATTCACTATGCTCATAAAATTCAGCTCTATCGAAATGGCTTAAGGCTTAACTAGATAAGGAGGAATACAAGTGACTCAGCCTCTGCAGATAATCTGCTAAATTCAGCAGCTTGCCATAGTTTACAACCTAAGCACAGTAAAATACCTTCCATTGTATGTTGCTTCATAAAGATTCCCTAGAAACATCTGAAGATGTGTTCTTTTGATAGAAATTATAAAAATCCATATGGTCTGCCATGCACCAATGGAGTATGAATTTAGGGTTTTTTGTTGGTTGGTTGGTGATAGGTTGATGGGGCTTGAAAACCAGCATTAGTCAATGTACAATATAAACATTTAAAATGAGTTTTTGCTATGATTTTTCACTTCTATTTCCACATCATTTACTTCAACAAGAATTTCAGTTAAGTTTAATTTAACTCAACAGTGAATGGTGCATGTTCAATGTTAAGAATTGTACCACTTGATGGAGATACAAAGATGATTAAGGCACAGTTTTTGTCCCATGGAAACTTAAAACCTGGGGAAAAAAATGTATTGATTCATTCATTTAACAATATTTACTTAATGTCTTATTATATACCAAGCATTATACAAGGTGCTGAAGGTACAATGGCAAACCAAAGAGACAAAATATTTACTTAAACTGGTTTACCACAAATTAATAATTTTCTTCTATAGATTGATTTTTCAGTTGTCATACACCTTGAATTTTACAATTTTTTTTTCTTTCTCTTACATAGGCAAAGCAAATTGAAGAATTGGAGCACTGGGGTGAGTATAACATGCACAGACATTTGAGTTAGGAAATGTATTAATTATTTATTGCTGCATAACAGCAACAATTTTTTAGGTTTAAAAAAATACATTTATTATCTCTGACAATTTCTGTGGGAAAGAATTTGGGAACCACTTAGGTTATGGTCTACAGTTTTCATGCTGTTGTAACCAAATGTCAGGCAAGATCTCCATCCTCTGAAGCCGGATGTGATTGGAGCTGGAGCATCTACCTGCAAGGTGGATCACTTCTATGAATCACTCAAATACCTGGCAATTGGAGCCGCCACTTGGTGGGAGGCCTCAGTTACTCTCCATGTGGACTCTTCCCTACTATTGTGTAAGCTAGACTTCATGATGTAGTGGCTAGACTTCCTTCAAAACAAGAGCAGAGAAATACAGAGAGAAACTCTTTCCATGTGCTCTGAGCCACATTTTTATGATCTAGGTTTGGAAGTCACTTATTATCATTCTGTTCATCAGCATCAAGTCTCCAAGTTGGAGCCATACTCAAGGGGAGGAACCTTAGCTCCACTTTTGAAGTAAGTAGTATCAAAAATTTCCAAATACATTTTTAAACTACCATGGGAAAAATATATGTACATTACATATAAGTAAACAACGATACAAATGACTTCTGACTTCCTGCAGAAAAAAAGTAAAGTCCAGAAAACATTGAGACATTTTTTAAACCAGAGAGAATTAATTAACACAGAATTCTATGTTCAGCAAAAATATTCTTCCAAAAACCAATCTCAAAAAGCATGTTTTTAAAAAGGGAAAATTAGGAGAATTTGTCACTGCTTACCATAGTGTAAGCAGACTTACACTAAAAGAAGTGCTCAAGGAAATTCCTCAGGCTGAAGTAAAATAATACTAGAGGGAAATACAGATCTTCAGGAAGAAATGAGTAACGTAAGAAATAGTAGGTATCTAGGTATAAATAACTTTGATTCCTCTTAATTAAAAAACATATATATTGTTTTATATATATGTTTGTTTTTAAAAAAACATATATTGTTTTATATATATATATTTGTTTTATAATTCAATGGTTAGGAAATACCTATATCGTGTTCACGACAACGTAATACCCATTCAGCACATATTAAGTGATCATCAATTGCCTAGTTAATTAAACTGAATGAAACATTTGATTCCCTCTATTTCCTGATCTTCATCTCTAGCATTTGTTTCACTGCAGTAATTCCTGAAAGTATACTATCACCCAGAATGATACCTTTGAAAGCCTGAATTCTGAAAAATCTATTCTCAGTCCAGAGCCTTTTTTCTATCCACAATTCACTCTGACCCCTCAATTCAAGAGAGATGACTTTCTGAAGTACCCTTGTTTCTCTTTTCCCAGCCGGAATCCTGTGGCAAATTATTTCATCTAAGTCATATCAACACCTTCTAGTGCTCTATGCACTTGGCCTTCTGCCAACCCCACCCAGTTAATTTCAGTCCTATTTATTCAGTGTCTTTACTCCTATTTCTAAATAGTCAATGTGATTCCCAACCTCGACTGTCCTCTCAACGTTACACAACAATCCCCTGATTCATATCTCCCTGACTACCTCAGATCCCTCACAAAGACCGTTCTGGACTCTGACCACCACCTGCCCTCTCTTTGTGCCTCCATTCCCATTACATGGCACAAAAGCTATTTTTTACTTCACTGAGATGATAATTGACAACCGTTAACTCACATGGCACTTAGTATATGCCAGCTACTATTCCAAGTGCTTTACATTCAATTCTCACACCAACCCTATGAGGTAAATGCCAAAATCAACGTTTCACTGATGGAAAAACTAAGGCACAAAGACATTAGGTAATTCCTTGAAGGTTGCAACCCTTAGAAAGTCATGGAGTGAGGGTTTTTAGCATCAAGGGCTGTTGAATTTTGTCAAAGGCCTTCTCTGCATCAATTGAGATAATCATGTGGTTTTTGTCTTTGGTTCTGTTTATGTGGTGAATTATGTTTATAGACTTGCATATGTTGAACCAGCCTTGCATCCCCGGGATAAAGCCGACTTGATCATGGTGGATAAGCTTTTTGATGTGCTGTTGCAATCGGCTTGCCAGTATTTTATTGAAGATTTTTGCATCTGTGTTCATCATGATATTGGCCTGAAGTATTCTTTTCTTGCTAGGTCTCTGCTGGGTTTTGGTATCAGGATGATGTTGGTCTCATAAAATGATTGGGGAAGGATTCCCTCTTTTTGGATTATTTGTAATAGTTTCAGAAGGAACAGTACCAGCTCCTCTTTGTATGTCTGGTAGAATTTGGCTGTGAACCCATCTGGACCTGGGCTTTTTTGGGGTGGTGGGCTCTTCATTGCTGCCTCAACTTCAGACCTTGTTATTGGTCTATTCAGGGTTTCAACTTCTTCCTGGTTTAGGCTTGGGAGGATGCAAGTGTCCAGGAATTTATCCATTTCTTCCAGCTTTACTAGTTTATGTACATAGAGTTGTTTGTAATAATCTCTGATGATGGTTTGAATTTCTGTGGAGATATCCCCTTTATCATTTTTTATTGCATCTATTTGATTATTCTCTCTTTTCTTTTTTATTAATCTGGGTAGTGGTCTATTTTGTTGATCTTTTCGAAAAACCAGCTCCTGGATTTATTGATTTTTTGAAGGGTTTTTTTGTGTCTCTATCTCCTTCAGTTCTGCTGTGATCTTAGTTATTTCTTCTCTTCTGCTAGGTTTTCAGTTTTTTTGATCTTGCTCCTCTAGCTCTTTCAATTTTGATGATAGGGTGTCAATTTTAGATCTCTCCTTGCTTCTCATGTGGGCGCTTATTGCTATATATTTTCCTCTAGAGACTGCTTTAAATGTGTACCAGAGATTCTGGTATGTTGTGTCTTTGTTCTCGTTGGTTTCGAAGAACATCTTTATTTCTGCCTTCATTTCATTGTTTATCCAGTCAACATTCAAGAGCCAGTTGTTCAGCTTCCATGAAGCTGTGCAGTTCTGGGTTAGTTTTTGAATTCTGAGTTCTAACTTGATTGCACTGTGGTCTGAGAGACGATTTGTTATGATTTCCATTCTTTTGCATTTGCTGAGGAGTGATTTACTTCCAATTATGTGGTCAATTTTAGAGTAGGTGCGATGTGCTGAGCAGAATGTATATTCTGTGGATTTAGGGTGGAGAGTTCTGTAAATATATATTAGGTTTCCTTGATCCGGGTCTGAGTTCAAGTCCTGGATATCCTTGTTAATTTTCTGTCTCATTGATCTGTCTAATATTGACAATGGGGTATTAAAGTCTCCACTATTATTGTGTGGGAGTCTAAGTCTCATTGTAAGTCCTTAAGAACTTGCCTTATATACCTGGGTGTTCCTGTATTGGGTGCATATATATTTAGGATCGTTAGCTCTTCTTGTTGCATTAATCCTTTTACCATTATGTAATGTCCTTCTTTGTCTCTTTTGATCTTTGTTGGTTTAAAGCCTATTTTATCAGAGATGAGAATTGCAACTCCTGCTTTTTTCTGCTCTCCATTTGCTTGGTAAATCTTCCTCCATCTCTTTATTTTGAGCCTTTGTGTATCCTTGCATGTGAGATGGGTTTCCTGCATACAGCACACCGATGGGTTTTGGCTTTTTATCCAATTTGCCAGTCTGTGTCTTTTGATTGGGGCGTTTAGCCCATTTACATTTAGGGTTAATATTGTTATATGTGAATTTGATCCTGCTATTTTGATGCTAACTGGCTGTTTTACCCGTTAGTTGATGCAGTTTCTTCATTGTGTTGATGCTCTTTGCCATTTGATATTGACGGAACGTATCTCAAAATAATAAAAGCTATTTATGACAAATCAATAGCCAATGTCATACTGAATGGGCAAAAACTGGAAGCATTCCCTCTGAAATCTGGCACTAGACAAGGATGCCCTCTCTCACCACTCCTATTCAATATAGTACTGGAAGTTCTAGCCAGAGCAATCAGGCAAGAAAAAAAAATAAAGGGTATTCAAATAGGAAAGGAGGAAGTCAAATTGTCTCTATTTGCAGGCGACATGATTGTGTATCTAGAAGACCCCATCGTCTCAGCCCAAAATCTCCTTAAGCTGATAAGCAA
>NW_016107383.1:3021934-3034266 GCF_001604975.1 Cebus imitator | reverse complement strand
GCTACCAATGACCTTCTTCACAGAACTGGAAAAAAACACCTTAAACTTCATATGGAACCAAAAGAGAGCCCGCATAGCCCAGTCAATTCTAAGCAAAAAGAACAAAGAGGGAGGCATCACACTACCATACTTCAAACTATATTACAAGGCTATAGTAATCAAAATAGCATAGGACTGGTACCAAAACAGAGATGTAGACCATGGAACAGAACAGAGGCCTCAGAGGCAACACAACATATCTACAACCATCTGATCTTTGACAAACCCGACAAAAACAAGCAATGGGGAAAGGATTCCCTGTTTAATAAATGGTGTTGGGAAAACTGGCTAGCCATGTGCAGAAAGCAGAAACTGGACCCCTTCCTGACACCACACTAAAATTAGCTCCAGATGAATTAAAGACTTAAACATGAGACCTAACACCATAATACCCCTGGAAGAAAATCTAGGCAAAACCATTCAGGACATAGGCGTAGGCAAGGACTTCATGACCAAAACACCAAAAGCATTGGCAACTAAAGCCAAAATAGACAAATGGGACCTAACCAAACTCCACAGCTTCTGGACAGCTAAAGAAACAGTCATTAGAGTGAATCGGCAACCAACAGAATGGGAAAAAAATTTTGCAGTCTACCCATATGACAAAGGGCTGATATCCAGAATCTACAAAGAACTAAAACAGATTTACAAGAAAAAAACAAACAAGCCCATTCAAAAGTGGGCAAAGGATATGAACAGACACTTTACAAAAGAAGACATACATGAGGCCAACAAACATATGAAAAAATGCTCATCATCACTGGTCATTAAAGAAATGCAAATCAAAACTACATTGAGATACCATCTCACACCGGTTAGAATGTCAATCATTAAAAACTCTGGAGACAGCAGATGCTGGAGAGGATGTGAGAAATAGGAACACTTTTACACTGTTGGTGGGAGTGTTAATTAGTTCAACCATTGTGGAATGCAGTGTGGTGATTCCTCAAGGACCTAGAAATAGAAATTTCATTTGACCCAGCAATCCCATTACTGGGTATATATCCAAGGGATTATAAATCGTTCTACTATAAGGACACATGCACATGAATGTTCATTGCAGCACTGTTTACAATAGCAAAGACCTGGAACCAACCCAAATGCCCATTGATGATAGACTGGACAGGGAAAATGTGGCACATACACACCATGAAATATTATGCAGCCATCAAAAACGATGAGTTCATGTCCTTTGTAGGGACATGGATGAACCTGGAAACCATCATTTTCAGCATACTGACACAAGAATAGAAAATCAAACACTGCGTGTTCTTACTCATAGGCGGGTGTTGAACAATGAGAACACATGGACACAGGGAGGGGAACATCACACACTGGGGTCTGTGGGGAGGAAATAGGGGAGGGACAGTGGGGGGTGGGGAGTTGGGGAGAGATGGCATGGAGGAAATGCCAGGTATAGGTGAAGGGGAGGAAGGCAGCAAATCATGCTGCCATGTGTGTACCTATGTAACAGTCTTGCATATTCTTCACATGTACCCCAAAACCTAAAATGCAATTTAAAAAAAGGAAAAGAAATAAGTCATGGAGTGAGAAGTTAGCCCCAGTTTGTGCGGTCTGCTCCTGGTACCTTGCCTTTTAATAAAGGTGATCAGGGCTAGACGCAGTGGCCTATGGCTGTAATCCCAGCACTTTGGGAGGCCAAGGTGGATGGACCTGAGGTTGGGAGTTCAAGACCAGCCTGACCAACATGGAGAAACCCCATCTTACAAAAAATACAAAAATTAGCCTGGCGTGGTGGTGGCACATGCCTGTAATCCCAGCTACTTAAGAGGCTAAGGCAGGAGAATCACTTGAACCTGGGATGCAGAAGTTACAGTGAGCTGAGATTACGCCATTGCACTCCATCCTGGGCAACTAGAGCAAAACTGCATCTCAGAAATAAATAAATAAATAAATAAATAAATAAAGATTATCTGGTGGAGACACCCTCAATTTATATTTCTTTTACCTCCAAACATCAACATCTTAACCTATTGTTTTCAACACCAAGCTCAAGGAAGGAAAAAGAGAGAACACTTAGAAGAGAGCAGGAAGCTTCCTCCTTTGAGCCAAGAACAGATGAAAAATAAATGAAGTTATAAATAATGAAAAGGTGTAACATATGGAAGATAATTAATAAATCAACCAAAGTAAAAAACAGGGCTTACAGAAAAATCATGAAATACATTCATGTATATTCATTGCAGTACTATTTGCTATAGTGACAACTGTAAACAACCAAAATATGTACCAATATATGTGGTAGAGATAGGTGGATACCCAGTCAATCTCCATTCTCCCTTTCTTCCTTACTAAAAGAAACTGATTGTTGGTGGCATCATATATTAAATTTCTGACAGAAAGGATGGCTACACATTAAGATATGACCAATGAGATATAAGCAGGAGTTGTTACGTAAGAGTTGTACAAAAGTGTTTTAAAAGGGGACTGATTTTACTAGCACACCAATTTGTTCCTTACCTTTCATTTTTTCCTGACTGGAATGAAGATTTGATGGCTGGAGCCCCAACAGCCACTTTGGTACCATAATATTACCTTGAGGATGGGAGCCACACTCAGTATTAGAACACTGAAATCAGTCTATCCCTGAAAACATCACAGAATTATCACATATGCCCAGGACTATACAAGTCTTGTTATATGAGAAACAGAACTTTTAACTTTGTGCCACATTTCTTAGTCTCTGTTACTAGCACCAAAACTAATTCCTAACACAATGAGAAGAAATATTTAATAAATTATGATATACCCATAATTTAGAACTCCATAGGCTTAATCTTTAAAAAGGTGGATCCATGTACTAGCATGGGAAACTGTTCGTAACATATCATCAAGAGAAAAAAGTAACCAGGCATGGTTGCACATGCCTGTCATTCCAGCTACTAGGGAGGCTGAGGCAGGAGGATCACTTGAGCCTGGAAATTTGAGGCTGTAGTATGCTATGATCATGCTTGTGAATAGCCCACTGCACTCCAACCTGGACAACATAGCGAGACCCCTATCTCTTTAAAAAAAAAATTTAGAAAGAAAAGTAAGCTGTGAAATAATATGTATCATATGGCAGAATGCATGTTTATTTAAAAGAGGGTTTAGAAAAATGAATGCAAAATTGTTAGCAGTGGTTATCTTTGGGAGCTGGGCAGCAATGAATGTAGGAATCTTATTTAATATGTATATCTCTTTATTATTTTAACAACAAATGTTTAACAACATGTTTAACAATAAATATATGCCGCACTACTTGTGTTATAAAAATACTGGGAGTGGAGAAAAAGAAAGAGAAGCCAATCAGAACCCATTCTACCCTAACTACTTGGAATTTATTTGAACAGGATTCTGCTTCATTGGCACATGGGACAACTTGTAAAGAATGCTATGCAGGCTGGATCATCTGAGGTCAGGAGTTCAAGACCAGCCTGATCAGCATGGTGAAACCACATCTCTACTAAAAATACAAAATTACCAGGGCATGGTGGTGCATGCCTGTAATCAGGAGAATCACTTGACCCAAGAGGTAGAGGTTGCAGTAAGCCGAGATCACGCCATTGCACTCCAGCTGGGGCAACAAGA
Source organism: Cebus imitator (assembly GCF_001604975.1). Classification (NCBI taxonomy): domain Eukaryota; kingdom Metazoa; phylum Chordata; class Mammalia; order Primates; family Cebidae; genus Cebus; species Cebus imitator. The sequence goes on along the minus strand of NW_016107383.1, from coordinate 3,030,636 downwards.
GCGAAACTCCATCTCAAAAAAAAAAAGAAAGAATGCTATGGAGTCATCTAAACATATCAGGCACTGAATTAACATACAATCTGAATGTTCAGATTCATTTGTTTTCACTTTCTTTTGGTTTTCATTTCTCTTTGGGCTTTAGTTTTAGATATTGTATACAGACATAACATATAAATATTTATGCCATTCATTAACCTGCACTTTTTTTTCTTGTTTCTTGACTGGGTCCCAAATTTACATCTTTTAAGTAGGTGTGATCCAGAAACCTGGCAGCTCTATGCTGCAAAACTGCCTTTCCATTGAATCACTCCTCTTTGGCATAGACACCAATGTAAGCAATAGAAGAGATCCACCCAACTTGGAAATCTCAGCCAAAAGGCCGTGGGCTTGGTAGAAAATATACCTAAATGCATCCCTTGTGAATTATTGGTAAATTCAGGAAGCCATTTGAAACCTTCAACTACATAATACCAATCACATAATGGCTACATTGTTTTACCAAAACAACAGACTCTTATAATATTTATATGAATTGACTTTTTAAGGAATTGCCAACTATATCTGCACAATATGTCTGCAAATATAGCTGCACAAGAACCTTTACCATTTATCAGAAAGGGTTGGGGAACCCCAAAAGATAAGATTCTCTCCTTAAAACTCTGAATAGAAATGGAAACATATCTTCTATCTTTTTTATTGAACTTTTCATAGAATCCATCTGATTAAGAAGTGAAATCAAAGTGTACAGATCCTAAACATGATTTTAACCAAAAAATGTTATTCTTCTATCAACATAACATTAAAAATTAAATCAAAATTAAATAAAATTAACAATAAATGTTAAAAATATCACATTAAGTTTCTAGTAAGAAGAAAACAAGGTGACATTTAACTACAACTTTCCCAGTAATACTTGAAGATCAGCAGAACTAAGTGGGGTTATTGGGAACACATAGGCTTTCTCCACTGGATAGAGAAAGACCATTGCTTCTGTCAAGACACCACTTCTGCCTGACCTGTATCAAGTTGATCGAAAAAGAATCAGAATTTCTAGAAGAATTTTATTACTCGTTATTTTATCTCCTTTCTAGTGAATAGAAAAATGAAGGTCATTGCTTCTTGCATCTCATTTACACACCAGTATTACTTTTTATGAGATCCTTCCACAGCTCTATAAAGAAGGGTTAACGGAGTCGTAACAACATTGACAACCTCTGGTAGACACAGAATAGAAAAATATTTGAAAAATTATGATACATAAAAGAGAGGAAAAGAGCCAGATATTTTAAATGAACATGAAGATGAGAAGAAACAGTTGATACTTCAACTTAATGCTTTGTTGTTTTAGGGAAAACACCAGTGCTATCAAGCGGAGACTTAGTTTCTGTGTAATATTGAAACAGCCTAGCATTTAAAATCATGTGCACCAATTCACACTGATTCTGATGTACCTAGAATTAAGGAACGTTCGTTCATTCAACATTTATTCATTCAAGAAGAATTTGGGGAAGCCAGGTGCCTCTCAGCTTGTCACAGCACAAGTCTTCAGGGTATTGCTTTCTGAGCCTCAACAAAATCAAAATTATAAAGAGAAAAATGACTTCTGAAAAGTGATTCTTTGAAAGGGGAAGAAAATAATTAACATACTGGTAGAAACACTATGTCTAGAAATTGCAAACTCGGTAACTCAGTAACCGATAGCTCTTAACCGCATTGAGGGAATTAGACCAGCAAAGTGCAGGGAAAATGGTACTAGAAATCCGCAGACATGGGCTCTTTACTCATTCAGATTTTGACTCCGTGCGAAACACCTGCTCTCTCTGGCCTCTCTTTTTTTTCATTTGTTACCGTTAAATCAAGTTTCTCCTAAAGCTGCCTCCTTACATATTTTAAGTTTGGCCTAAGGGTGTCTGTGTACAGTGAACTGCAATCTAACTGGATAGGTAAACAGACAGTAACCTACTCTTATGCCAATCACTGAGTTTCACCTAATCAAAGGCAGCCAACTATTCAAACTGTGTTCAAATAAGGTGAATGCCCAGCTGCAACAATCTGGCTGTTGCCGTACCTCACTTCTGTTTTCTATACATAATTTTTCTTTTTTTGACCAGAAATCTTCTTTGACCATGTGGCTGCACCGAAGCTTCTCCAAACCTGTTCTGGGCAGGGACTGCTCCATTGATGAATCATCTTTGCTTAATTAAACTCTGGTTATTTTAATTTGTCTATGGTTTTTCCTTTAACATTACTTTTGTACAAACTACATTTGCTGTGCCCAGAAAATTTATCAAGCAATTTCACTTCTCCATGTCTTTGCACGTGTGCTGTTCCTTTACATGGAATGCCCTTCCCACCTTACCCAACTCTTCTGATGAGTCTTCCCCAGATTCCTAAGGCTAGAAAAGAGTCTCTCTTCTTTGTGTGTTCCTACCACTGTATCTACAACTCCAACTCCTGCTTTTTTTTATTGCATTTTAGGTTTTGGGGTACATGTGAAGAACATGCAGGATTGTTGCATAGGTACATACATGGCAGTGTGGTTTGCTGCCTTCCTCCCCATCACCTATATCTGGCATTCCTCCCCATGTTATCAACTCCTCACACCTTGCTGTCCCTCCCCTAGTCCCCCCCCGACAGACCTCAGTGTGTGATGCTCCCCTCCCTGTGTCGATGTGTTCTCATTGTTCAACATCCAACTGTTAGTGAGAACATGCAGTGTTTGATTTTCTGTTCTTGTTTCAGTTTGCTGAGAATGATGGTTTCCAGGTTCATCCATGTCCCTACAAAGGACAAGAGCTCATCTTTTTTTATGTCTGCATAGTATTCCATGGTGTATATGTGCCACATTTTCCCTGTCCAGTCTATCATCAATGGGCATTTGGGTTGATTCCAAGTCTTTGCTATTGTGAACAGTGCCGCAATGAACATACATGTGCATGTGTCCTTATAACAGAACAATTTATAATCCTTTGGATATGTACCCAGAAATGAGATTGCTGGGTCAAATGAAATTCCTATTTCTAGGTCTTTGAGGAGTTGCCACACTGTCTTCCACAATGGTTGAACTAATTTACACTTCCACCAACAGTGTAAAAGTGTTCCTATTTCTCCACATCCTCTTCAGCATCTGTTGTCTCCGGATTTTTTAATGATTGACATTCTAACTGGCGTGAGATGGTATCTCAATGTCGTTTTGATTTGCATTTCTCTAATGACAAGTGATGATGAGCATTTTTTCATATGTTTGTTGGCCTCAAATATGTCTTCTTTTGAAAAGTGTCTGTTCATATACTTCAACCACTTGTGAATGTTTTGTTTTTTTCTTGTAAATTTGTTTTATTTCTTTGTAGATTCTGGATATTAGCCCTTTGTCAGATGGGTTGCAAAAATGTTTTCCCATTCTGTTGGTTAATGGTTCACTCTAATGATTGTTTCTTTTGCTGTGCAGAAGCTGTGGAGTTTAATTAGTTCCCATTTGTCTATTTTGGCTTTTGTTGCCAATGCTTTTGGTGTTTTAGTCATGATGTCCTTGCCTATGCCTATGTCCTGAATGGTTTTGCCTAGGTTTTCTTCTAGGGTTTTTATGGTGTTAGGTCTTACGTTTAAGTCTTTAATCCATCTGGACCAACTCCTGCTCTTTAATGCTACACTCTAGTCTCCCTTACTCCTATAAATCTGTGAGTTCCTGACACACATACCTTCTCTTTTTTTGGTCTGATCTGTTCCATTTTTGCTGGATATTATACTACACCCCAGCTGTATAAGAGTCAATGTATTTCAGACACCTCATAGAGAAAGCTATGCATTTATGAGTCCAGGAATACACAACTTCTTTTTAACCGTAGCATCAGATAGTGCTAGCTCACTTTTGCAAGCATTACTGAGCGAAATACAGAAAACAGTAGGAAAACCTCGCTTGCTGCTTTCCAGTACCTGGGAGCCCCCTGCTGTCCAAAAAAACAAAAGACACTGCAGCCTTTCCCCAGGCTAATAAGGCAGCACAGGACACCTAACATGGAACCTTTAAAACGTACCATTTCATAAGCCAAAGCATCAATATCAGCTGCTCTTACTATCCTCCTAAATCAACCATGTCCTCTTTGTGGGTTTTTTTTTTTTTTTGAGACAGAGTCTTGCTCTATTGCCAGGCTGGAGTGCAGTGGCACAATCCTGGCTCACTGCAACCTCCGCCTCCTGGGTTCAGGCAATTCTCCTGCCTCAGCCTCCTGAGTAGCTGGGATTACAGGCACGCACCACCATGCCCAGCTAATTTTTTGTATTTTTAGTAGAGACGGGGTTTCACCATGTTGGCCAGGATGGTCTCAATCTCTTGACCTTGTGATCCACCCGCCTCGGCCTCCCAAAGTGCTGGGATTACAGGTGTAAGCCACCGCACCAGCCCCTCTTTGTGGCTTTGTAACTTTTCTTAATGGTTGCACCATGATCTACATCATCCTGGATCAACACCCCCACCCCCATTCTTCCTGCCCCTACTCAGTTTTTCAGCAGTATTGCTATTGTTTCTTGAACTTGGGCAATGTGCCAAGCTCTCTGCTAAGTTCTTCACATGCATTACATATCATTTAATCTCTTAATAGCCCTATAAGTCAGGCTATGATGCTCATTTCAGTGAGAGGACAGCTGAGGCTTAGGATGGTTAATTAACCTGCCTGAGGTTATATATATGGCAGGAATCAAAACTGGGACTTGAACCAAGAATACAGCTGTAGAAGCCTTAACCACTTGTTTCCTTCCAAGACACTGTTTTTTCAAACCCAGCCCATGTTCTTCTTGAGAGGCCAGCTACTACTGCAATTCAGTTCATTATATCACACCTGAAGTATAATCAGAGCCATAGTTATACTCCCCTCACCTCCTGCCTCTCTCATTCAACCAAAAATCTCATATTTCACCATTAGACTTTCATTAATTCTGTTAACTGGGCACCTAATATTAGGAGCTCCCTACTCTTTCTGAACTCTCAGACTTTTGATCTTTAAAACCCTAAGGCCATGTTTCAAGCCCAACAGCATTCTCTGATCTCATCTCTATTTCTTCCCCGTGTTGTGGTGAGTCAGTGCGTCTTAGCCTGCTCTGCTACCCTTGTCTAACACTGACAGTGCCACTCCAGCCCCGTATTCTTCGTTCACTGTAACTGGCTTAGCCCTGGCATAATAGGTAAGAGTGGGTTTTGGAAGCAAACCCTAATGGTGAAATAACAGATTTTAGTTGAATGGCAAAGGGAGGAAATGAGGGTAGTAATGCATGGAGGGCAAAGATGGTCTGAGCCTCCTAAATTACAGATTTAAATCCCTACAGAGTTACTTTTTCTTTGTGTGATGTTGAATAAGACTTATAACCTAGCCTAATTTGATACTGGGTATTTGAAAGGCTCCCCCCAAACTGAAGTCATTGTACAGATAATGAACATGAGGTTTTAAAAATTACTAAGTACCATACTCTTAACTCTCTCTTCCACAAAAACCTCAAAATATTAATACCTATAATTTTTTGGCTACCTAACTTGCACCAGCAATGCACTTACTAGGTATTTTGTGAAGAGTAAGATATCAGCATAAACAATAACTGTTAGAAAAACTAACTTTGTAAGAGCAAATGCAAATGACATTAATAACTTATTTTTTTTAATTATTGCAGTATTTTACCAGCAAAATGCAGCAGTAAATGTGTGCTGGTTGAATATAGATGAACAATTGTGCACTTTACTCTGTAAAGTAGATAATTTCAAACGAATGGCATAACATTTGAGGATCATTTTAATTTTTGTTTCTATAGAAGATATATTCCAACATATTTGAATATGTTGAGCTAGTTCTCTTTCCCCATTCCCCAAATTATCTTCCCACACCACCACATACATAAGAGCTCTAAATTTCTCATATCTTGCCAGAAAAGGGTAGGGGGTGGGCAAGGAAAAAAGGTGATGCATGGTGGGCAAAGATGATCTGAGCCTCCTAGATTATAGATGTTGCATAACTTTCCTGGTTACTGCTAAGTGTTTGTTTTAGAGGCAGAAACCAGCCAGAGAAAACTTCACTGACTCTAAGGTTGCTCAGACATAATGAAATGGCTAGTACTGACTGGTTCCTTCACTCTGGTTACGATTTTAAAGAGCCTTTGGCCTGGCCAGACAGTGACTCAGACCTGTAATCCAAGCACTTTGGGAGGCCGAGGTGGGTGAATCACCTGAGGTCAGGAGTTCAAGACCAGCCTGACCAATACGGAGAAACCCATCTCTACTAAAAATACAAAATTAGCCAAGCATGGTGGTGTGTGCCTGTAATCCCAGCTACTTGAGAGGCTGAGGCAGGAGAATCACTTGAACCTGAGAGGTGGAGGTTGGGGTGAGCCAGAATCCCACCATTGCCCTACAGCCTAGGCAACAAGAGCAAACTTCCATCTCTTAATTAATTAATTAATTAATTAAAGAGCCTTCAGATAAAATTGTATACCTGACTTTTGCTTTCTTATAGACTTATTCCAAAGAAGGAGGTATTAAATACAGAGAGAATTGGGCAAAGACCCAATATACATGTGAAAACTCAGTGTGCTTGACAGGTGTTTATTTTGAGAACTATCTTCCTGGCAAGTATGCTGTAGGAATGAAGACTAGAACGTAGAACTGAATGTTTCATAATTTGGAACCTGATTTTGAAGCCTAGAGTCAAATACCATGTGGTAATTAATTTATCTAAAAAATACACAAAATGATATAAACTTTAGTAGTGATACCTATACATCAATAAAACCCCATTTACTTCCAGACAGAGGCAGCTTGCAAAGTGTGATGAGTTTTCACAAGTGACACTGTAATGAATCTCTTTGTGGTTAGCTGGGTTCTCAGACAATACAAGGGAAGAGGGCAACAAAGCAGACTGAGTGAGGGTCAGGAACTTGGAGGAATTGCCAAGAAAAGTCATGACCAAGCCAGGCGTAGTGGCTCACACCTGTAATCTCAGCACTCTGGGAGGCCGAGGCATGGGGATCACCTGAGGTCAGGAGTTGGAGATCAGCCTGGCCAACATAGCAAAACCCCGTCTCTATTAAAAATACAAACATTCGCCTGGTGTAGTGGCTCACACCTGTAATCTCAGCACTTTGGGAGGCCAAGGCGGGTGGATCACTTGAGGTCAGGAGTTTGAGACCAGCCTGGCCGACATGGTGAAACCCCGTCTCTACTAAAAATACAAAAACTGGCTGGGCATGGTGGCACATGCCTGTGGTCCCAGCTATTCCAGAGGCTGAGGCAGGAGAATCACCTGAGCCTGGGAGGCGGAGGTTGCAGTGAGCTGAGATCATGCCACTGCACTCCAGCCTGGGTGACAGAGCAAAACTCCATCTCAAAATAAATAAATAAAAATTTAAAAATTAGCTGGGCGTGGTGGTGTGCACCTATAATACAGCTCTTGGCAGCTGATACGAAAATGTGTACCATCCTCCCACTCCCCGCCAGGCCCCTTTCCCACACCAGAATCTTTATCTATGTGCTAGGACCACTAAAATAACTTCGTTTTTTGGTTGTGCACGGTGGCTCACGTCGGTAATCCCAGCACTTCAGGAGGCTGAGGTGGGTGGATCATGAGGTCAGGGGTTTGAGACCAGCCTGTCCAATATGAGACCAGCCTGGCCAGCTGAACGGGGCTTAGTAGAAACCCTGCTGCTACTAAAAATACAAAAATGACCCCGGTGTGGTGGTGGGCACCGGCAATCTCAGCTACTAGGGAGGCTAAGGCAGGAAAATCGCTTGAACTGGAGAGGTGGAAGTTGCAGTGAGCCGAGATAGCGCCACTCCACTCCAGCCTGGGCAACAAGAGCAAGACTCTGTCTCAAAGACAAAAAAGGAAAGAAAAAAAAAGAAAGAAAGAGAGAAAGAGAAAGAGAGAGAGAGAGAGAAAGAGAAAGAAAGAAAGAAGAAAGTAAGAAAAGTCATGACCAGAGGAGTAAGCAGAGGTTGACCATGATTATTGAGACTCCCTTTTCTAGCCACACCAGGAAAATCACATATTAAATAAGCAGTGTTTAGAAAACGCCTCAATTAATGAATCATAAACTAACTTAGTTTGCCCCTTTGAATAACCTTCAAGTAGGCAAGAAGCAACATAAAAATAATTCCTGGTGTCAGAAAGGCCTTGCCAATGTCAGCATCATGTCCTAATCACGGACCAGTGAAGGGAGCCCAGAGTCTCCAGGAAGCTTTAGCCTCAAAGAATAGGAACACTGTTTTCACTTGCTATGCCTGTTAACATAGTTTACCAAGGAGGGGCAAGTTAGGTGATACATTTTCAAATGATCTTCAGCAGAATTTTTGAGAGTTATCTGGTGAGTTCTAAGTTAATTTAAAAAAATTATTTCAAGAAATTTGGACTATTTCTAGAGAGATAAGAGAATAAATTTTCAACAAATGCTTTACGTCTCTAGAAAGAGTTCATCAAGTTTGCATTTCAGTGGCTTAAGGCGAAGTGCCAAATATACACCTGAGCTGGAACAATGAGAAAGATTCTCTATTACAGGTTTCAGAAATTGGTAACTGGGAAGAATATGTTACCAACAAAGAAGCTGGGGCATAGGAAACGAGGCTAAGAATGTAAATATTTCATTAAAACAACCAGATAGCATTCATTAACTATATTTTGCTCTCTGAAAGAAGGCAATAGACAAACACTCAATAAATACATTTTGTT
>NW_016107383.1:3016389-3021865 GCF_001604975.1 Cebus imitator | reverse complement strand
GGAGTCTCACTCTGTCACCCAGGCAGAAGTACAGGATTACAGGCACCCACCACCATTCCCAGCTAACTTTTGTATTTTTAATAGAGATGGAGTTTTATCATGTTGGCCAGGTTGGTCTCGAACTCCTGACCTCAAGTGATCCTCCCACCTCAGCCTCCCAAAGTGCTGGGATTACAGGCATGAGCCTCCACACCTGGCCTAGTAATGTCATTTGTTAAGTTTTCTAATTAAAAATAATAGATGCTTATTGTTGAAACTTTGGAAAATACAGAGATAAATGATTACATCCAATTTCACTACCCAGACATGACTGCTGTTAATATTATAAAATTATCATTCCATTGCTTAACATCTCTGAGATTGTTTCCTTATTTGTCAAATGGGGTTAATTACCAACCTCTGAAGGTTATTATGGAAATTAAACAGACAACACATATGAAAGGTTAGTGTTCAGTCCAGAAGCAAAAAAAAAGTTAGCTGTCTTTGTATTTCAATGCATATATCCATTTTTACTTTATAAATAAAGGTCTGACTTATCTGTCATTTTATCTTGATTCTTCCATTAAGTATATTATGAACATTTTCCTAGATCAGTAAATATTCTTTATAACATACTTTTAATAGCTACATGGGTTGCGTTCCATTCTATAGGTCTCAACTAGGTGGAATTTTCCCCCCAGGAGACATTTTATAATGTCTAAAGACATTTTGCCTTGGCACTACTGAGAAAAGGGAGCTACTACTGGCATCTACTGGGGAGACACCAAGGGTTCTAAACTTCTTGCAAGGCACAGGACAATCTCCCAAGACAAAGAATTCTCTAGCCCAAAATACCAAAAATACTGCAGTTAAGAAACCCAAGAATGTATCAAGATTTTTTTTAAACCAAGTCGTTGGTTTTAGACATTTCAATAAATTTTGTTACTATTATAAGTAACACTGGAAAGATAATTCTGGTAGTTTCTGTTTGCTGAGACTATCCTGTAGTCTGTGTGATAATTTAAATTGCTTCAATATAAACATTTTGGGTGTGTGTGTGTGTGTGTGTGTGTGTGTGCCTACATGCATGAGAGATTGCCCTTGACAGCATAATGCAAACTATCTGGACAATTAATAACACTGAAATATCCTAAGAAGAATCAACATTTCAAGAGTAGATTACTTGGTACTTAAACTATTCTTATTGGTATCTATACCAGATGTTGTTTTAATTAGTGTAAATGGCATTAACAATAATTTTCATTGATGTAATGAATGACGTTTGTTATAAGTGAGTCATAAGGAGTAAGTTGTAAGACACAGTGCTCTTGGATGCTGGAAGTGCAGTAATAGGTCAAGTCCAGGAATTCAGTGCCATCGGTAAAGTATTTGAAGTTCCTCCATGACAGATCCTGAAACATGTTTTACTCTACGTTCACTGGTCCTGCCTTCAGGCCATTGTTGTGTTAGCCTTTGAAGCAAAGTGCTGGTGTTTGGATATAAAAGAGACAGCCTCTCTGAGAAGTGTGTAGGTGGAATATATTCAAACTGATTTTTTAAAAAAAGGAAATATACCTAACATGTTGAAACCATGGTTTCCCTGACATTGTTGTTCAACTACTTTGAAACACACACACACATAAGTGAAACCCAAAAGACTGCTATTTAGAAAAAGCTGGATATAGGATCTTGGCATCACACAGACTGTGGTTCGATCTAGACTCTTCGTAGATCTGTGACTCGCGACAAGTTCCTATTCTGAGCCTCAGTTTTCCCCATAAAGTGAAGATTGTACTGTTTCCAGCTTGAGTGTAGTTGTGAATATTGTACTGTTTCCAGCTGAGACATTAAGATGTATTAGAATGCTGGCATATTGTAAGCATGCTGTAAATATTAGCGTTATTTGCACATCTTCCTATCCAATGCTACTTCATTCCTTAAGATAAATTTCTAGAAATGCAATTTCTATGTATGTGTATGTATAATGATATTTCAATGTAGGTTCATTGTAAAAAATGCACCACTCTGGACTGGAATTTTTTTTAACTGAACGAGTTTTCAGGTTCAAATGGAAATTGTAAGTCAGTGAAAATATGTAGAAAAAATAAGAAAAGATAAGACTATCCTTACCAAATATTAAATGCACACTGTCACGGGCAGCCCCAAAGCACTGACTCAAAATCAGGCCAATTTAAACACTATGTCTCATTTTATTACAAAGAGTTTGAAGCCACGTGGATTTATGCATTGCCTTGATTAATCTTTAAAGTTGGGTTCCTAGTTTGTTTTTTTCTTTTCACTCTAAAGCCATTGCAACATAGCATAATTTGGAATAGATGAAAGATACACCTCTTTCTCTTCCTCCTCCCCCTCCTCTTTCTCCTGTAGTATTATTTTGAACATGGGTATATTATCCAGCAAATCATTTTGAGGATCTAGAAACCAGCCACTAGGGCTGTTAAGTACCTCATTTAGAAGACTACTGAGGTGGATGAAAGACAGGCTGGCGTGCCAAGCGAAGTGATTTTCAATATATCTCATAGATGAGCGTTTTTCAACCCCCACCCACATGATTCACATTTTGGAACGCTTGGGGAAATCCTTTGTTGTTGGGTCTGTCTTATGCTGTGCAATGAAGAATGTTTAGCAGCATCCCTGGCCAGTAAACACTAGATGCCAGTAGCAGAACTCCCCCTAACCCTGCCTCCCCCAATGCCACCCTCCAGTTGTGAAAACCAAAATGCCAATTTCTCCTGGGGGATAAAATCACCCCTGGCTGAGCACCACTGAACTAGACAAAAGGGAAGTCATGGAAGAGCTTGACAGAAAGAGACACAATCAAAATCTCAATGTTATTTTTATTGATTGCATTTAGAAGCAATTTCAATGTTAATATGAGGAAAAGAGTAATAAAATTTTTACAGAACTGGTGAAAAAAGAGAAATCTTTGGGCAAATTTACCTGTTCAATACCAAAACACACTCTAAAGCTTTGTTATGTAAACTGAAATGCAGGAATTGATAAAGAGATCTAAGAAATGGAACAAACCGTCCAGAAATAGATTAATGTTACTGAAAATGTGATGAAATAGGCACCCCCACATAATATAATGATATCATAATGTAATGGTGTAAATCGGTACAATTCTTGGAAAAGTAATTGTCTATATATTTCAACTTAATTTGTATCGAGTTAATAAAATATCCATACTTCTGGGAACACATATACTTGTCAGAATATTGTGAAGTTGTTAAGAATTATCTTTATGAAGAGTGTGTAATAATATGCAACATTAAGTGAGTAAATATCCAGAATACAAAAAATGTATATTCAATATGAACACAATTATTTTTTTTTAAATAATAAAAGTTTAGGAGGGTGTGGAGCAACATTTAAATTGCTTTTCTCTGAGGGCTAAACATTGCATAGGTTACTTTTCTGCTTTTTATTTCTCTTTAACATTTTTCTATAATAAGCATGTGTCAAGAGGAAACTTTCTAAAAAAAAATTGAAATTTTACAAATTGAATGGAAAAACGTCAAACACCAATTACCCAGTGTATTTTTTTTTTCACCTTCATCGAGTGTTTCTCTTGTTGACAATTTACTGCCATAGTTTTTTTGGAGAGATATTTGTTTTCTGTTGGGAAAATCCGCCACTTACTAGTTACTTATCCAGGAAATGTAAAAATTGAAGTAACGTATAACAACAGTTTAAATTGGCCTGATTTTGAGTCAGTGCTTTGGGGCTGCTGGTGATATATTTTAATTTTAGACTTAATTTGTCTTCTTTTTCCTCACATGGATGACATTCCATTCTAGGAGGAACTTTGTACTAGTTCTACTTATCAATCATTGTCATTCTTGACAGTATTCATCATGAAATAGAGACATATTAGCTGTGGCTCAGGACAAAAAAGAATCTAAATTGAGATTTGTTCATTTGAAGTAAAATCTAGTTATAGTTATGACTTCAAATATTTCTTTATAAGGAACTCAACTGTACTCATCTACCTTGCCTTAGATTTAGAATGCAATTCATCTTTTTTATTTGATGTTCATATTTTTCTTTGGTCCGTATAATTTATTTTATAGCTGGCATCTTAGTTAGATTAATTTTTATCATTTACTGTCAGATATGTTAACACTTCACATCACTTTATTATTTCCTGCCTTGAGTTAGTGTGATGTATGCTTAATTAATGAAATATCCTACCTAAGCCAAATGATATTCATAGAGAATTGTAGTAAATGTATTAGAGAAATGAAATATATTGAGTTATTTTTAGAAAATGAATCAAGATAAATTTTAGTCATGAAAAGCATTATTTTATATATACACCCAATCCTTAATAATACTGTCTGATTCCTATTACTGTTAAACACATCACTACGATGTCTCTTAATTAATATAATAAATTACTGCTACTGGACTTCATAATCTCAAGAAGTTACTAGCGAGACAAAAGTTGATGCATAGTCCAACAATCATAAATATCTATGGAGAAGTGCTGAGTAACTAAAATAGCTAACTGGCAAAAAAATACCTTTGCTTTTAGCTTTTCTGTTTAAGTAGAAATGTTCCCATTCTGGTGCGATTTCTAAAAATGTTAGATAAAGCCTGTTTACAATGTTGTCATTGGAAGAAAGACTCACAATTAATAAGCTTTATGTATCAAATTTACAGAGAGACACTGCTACTGAAAAGTGATTTGACCTATGAATTGATTCTATGGTATAATTAGGCATATTTTTACTATCTGTTTTGATAGACTAAAAGAGACATTTATTAATTTGTAAAAAGAAAATACAATTGTTAAGTCAATCAGAATGTTCTTATCAAAAGTCTAATGGAAAACCAAACTATTGTATCTATTTCAACCCCATATAGTAGCCCTTCAAGTGAGTGAGGTGGTTTTTTTGTTTTTTTTGAGACAGAGTCTTATTCTGTCACCCAGGCTGGAGTGCAGTGGCATAATCTCGGCTCACTGCAATCTCTGCCTCCTGGGTTTAAGCAATTCTCTGCCTCAGCCTCCCGAGTAGCTAGGATTACAGGTGCCCAACCACTATGCCCAGGTAATTTTTGTATTTTTAGTAGAGATGGGGTTTCACCATCTTGGCCAGGCTGGTCTTGAACTTCTGACATCGTGATCCACCTACCTTGGCCTCCCAAAGTGCTGGGATTACAGGCGTGAGCCACCAGCCCAGCCAGTGAGTGAGGTTTTAAGAAGCCGGGCCGGGCGCGGTGGCTCAAGACTGTAATCCCAGCACTTTGGGAGGCCAAGGCGGGTGGATCACAAGGTCAAGAGATCGAGACCATCCTGGTCAACATGGTGAAACCCCGTCTCTACTAAAAAATACAAAACATTAGCTGGGCATGGTGACACGTGCCTGTAATCCCAGCTACTCAGGAGGCTGAGGCAGGAGAATTGCCTGAACCCAGGAGGTGGAGGTTGCGGTGAGCGAGACCGTGCCATTGCACTCCAGCCTGGGTAACA
>NW_016107383.1:3010578-3016364 GCF_001604975.1 Cebus imitator | reverse complement strand
AAAAAAAAAAAAAAAATGAAGAAGCCAATAAGTAATACCCTTTTCTTCCACTCTTGAGCTTGACATTCACTAAGAAATAAGATTATTGACAAAAGCTTTATTGGAGGATGAGGCTTAGAAGTGCAGCTACAACAATCTTTCTTATACCGCTGCAGCATTAAATTGCCACAAGTAAAACTACGCAACTGAGTACTCAGGGGCTGAATATGGCCTTGGAAACTTGAGGTATTGATGAGTTTTAATTCACTAAAGTTGCTTTGTATCTTCATCTTTCACATGACTTCAGAAAATTTATGATTTTCTAGCTTATCTAGTTTTTCTTGGCCTTTAAAGAGTTGGTGTAGTGCAACTTTCAACCTCCCACTGTCAAGCAGAACTCTTCTAATAAATACATATTTTAAAACAAAGAACTATTTAAAGGAAAATGATGATCGATAACTCTGCACAAAGTATATGGTAGACAATAGTAGAACATTTATTGAGTTTATACTATACTTGTGAGATGGAATAGTATTAGACAAGTATAGTCATGACCGCATAACAATATTTGGGTCAATAACAAACCGTGAATTCAGTGGTGGTCCCGTAAGATTAGAATGGAGCTGAAAAATTCCTATCACCTAGCAACAGCTTGATGATCCTGACTCTGTGTAGGCCTAGACAAATGTGTGTGTTTGTTTCTTCATTTTTAACAAGAAAGTTTAAAAAGCTAAAAAAATTAAAAATTTTAAAAATAGGAAAAATGTCTGTAGAATAAGGATATAAAGAAAATATTTTGTCTAACTGTATGATATGTTTGTGTTTTAAGCTAAATGTTATTGAAGAGTCCAAAAGTTTAAAAAGATTAAAAGCTTATAAAGTACAAATTTTACAGTAAGCTACAGTTAATTTAGCATTAAAGAAAGAATATGTATTTTTCTGCATTTAGTGTAACTTAAGAGTAAGTATTTATAAAGTCTTCAGTAGTATTTAGTAATGTCCTAGGCTTTCACATTCACTCACTACTCCCACTGACTCAGCTAGAGCGAGTTCCAGTCCTGCAGCTCTATTTATGGTAAGTGCCCTCTATGGGTGCACTCTTTTTTTATATTAAACTTTTACTGTACCTTTTCTATATTTAAATATGTTTAGGTACACAAATACTTACCATTGTGTTATAATTGCCTACAATATTCAGTACAGTAACTTGCTGTACAGGTTTGTAGCCTAAGTGTGTAGTAGGCTATACCATCTAGGTTTGTGTAAGTACACTCTGTGATGTAAACAGGATGACAAAATCACCTAAGGGCACATTTCTCATCATATCTCTGTTAAGTGATGCATGAAGGTACATCAAAATCTTAATAGAACGAACCTGACTTTGTTCAAAAATTTTGTGTGCTAGGAAGGACATTGGCTTATAGGATTTTAATCATTAAGAAGGCATAACACATTTTAATATGTCTGCACCTAATAATAAAGTTTCTTCTCTGGAACAGAATAAAGAGTCAAGAAGTGAACCGACTAAAATACAGTAAATTAATTTTTGGCCAAGGCATCAGGTCAATTCAGTAGAAAAAAAGAAAGGTTGTTTTTTTTAAAAAATGCTACTGGAACTGGATATTCATATGGAGAAAAATGAACTTTAATCCTTATCTAACTGGATACATAAAAATTAATTTGAGATGGATCATGGACCTAAACATAAAATCCAAAAATACAAAGCTTTTAGAAAAAAATATATATATATTTGAAACACTGGATCAGGCAAAAAATTTCTTAGGACACAGAACTCACCAACCATAAAAAAAATTGAATTGGGTTTTGTCAAAACTAAACAGTTCTCTTCATATAAGGACATAATTTTAAAGTGATTATGCAAGACACAGATTAGGAAAAATATTACAATACATATATCTGGCATCTAGTCTATAAACCAACATCAAAATATAAAAGGAACTTCTACAAATCAACAACAACAAAAAAGACAAGCAAATCTAGTTATTTATAGGCCAAACTTGAAGATATACAAATCCTTAGTAAACACGTGACAAAGTTGCTTAGCATCATTAGTAATTTTTTAAAATTCCGTTTGAAATCACAGCAAGATAGTATTTCACACTAACTAGAAAAGCTAATGCAAAGAGGTTCATGACACTAGTGATGGTTTAGGATATGGTGTAGCTGGAACTCTCAATGGGAGTGTAAAATGGTACAACCATTTTAGAGAAATGTCAGGAAATTTCATATTACGTTAAGCATGTACTAGCCATGTAACCATATGAATCCTCTCTAGATGTTTATCAAAAAGAATTGAAAACATACATTTACAAAAATATTTATACAAAAACATTCACAATAGTTTTACTCATAATAGCATAAAACCAAAAGCAGCTCAAATGTTCATCCATAAAAGAAGAGGTAAGCAAATTTTATTAAATTTGTGCTGTGGAATACTACTCACCAATAAAAAAAAAAAATAACAGACCACTGGTATTTGTGTACATCTCAGAAATATAATGTTGAGATAAAAAAGCAAGACACATACAAAAATATATATTGTGTCATTCCAGTTACATCACATCCAAGAACAGGTTAAACTAATCTGTGATGATAGAACTGAAAAAGTGGTTTCCTTTGAAAGGATGATCATTGACTGGAAAGGGACAGGAAAGAACTTCCTCAGGTGATAAAAATATTTTGTATTTTGTTTGGGTTGTAGTCACAGGTGTGTATAAAATTATCAAAATTGACTGAACACTAAAAACTGCTATTTATGGTATATAAATTTACTCCAATTTTAAAAATTGATTAACCTGATATTATTCTTACTCTTTTTAACTATAAAGCTAGGGTTTTTTTGGCCAAAATCTCTGTGCATTTTGAACCTTTTAATGTAAGTACCCTTTGTTCTATTTTCAGTTCCTTTATATAAAGACTTTATATTACATCCACATTTAAATCAGAAACAATCTGATGCAAGTAGGTTAAAGAAAACATGTCTTTTTGTGTCTCTTCCTTGGGAATGAGAAAACGCCCCACACAATCCACCCAGAAAATATCATTTAATTGGCCAGAATTGGATCATGTGCCCCATACCTGAACCAATCACTGGTGAGAGAATGGGCTGTCTTTAAACCAATCAGAAGCACCCTTGGATCTGTAGGTAGGTCACGTTCTCCTGAAGCATGTAGCTGTGTGAGGAAAACAATGGAGATTCTGTATGAAAAGATGAAGAGAGGAATGGATGACATGGAAGCAACCAATGGTGTCCACTACAATAGATGTTACTGTTAATGTTAGTTTTGGAAAGTGAACGTTTATTTACTTATCTAAGATTTATACCCCACTATCTTTTCCTTTCTACTGCAGGCAACAGAAAGTAAGACAAACAGTGAATTTATGTTTACTCTCTGCCGTGTCTCCCCCAGGCTTGTTACAGGAAAATGAAAAATTATTAAAGTGAAAATCTGTCTTTATTGGACATCAATGAACACTCCTATTGCAGCAACGAATCTTTTGGTTTTAAAGATAAAAATTCTGTTTAGATGTACATGTTTTCCTATTCACAAAGTAATATCAAATGACCAGCCGAAAATTATTATAGAAAAAAAGAAACCAGCAGCAGCAACAAAAACCACAAAGCACCTGGGAATTAACAGAATAGTCAAGAACACAAATCATGGAATGCACATAGAATGTTTTATATTTAAATATATATATAATATCTTTAAAATTATATACTATACAGTATTAAATATTAGGAAAACAATATATTAATAATGTCAATATACTCCAACTCAAACTATAAATTCAATTCAATCCCAATCAAAAGTCCAACTAGATTTATTTTGGAATTTGACTGACTCAATCTAACATTTATATGGAAGACAAAGGGTCTTTAGATAAGAACAGCTAGGAGGGCCAAGATAGAAACAGCTGTGGTCAGAGGCTCCCATCCAGACTAACGAAAATTGTGAGCGACCTGCACTGGTAACCGAGGTATCCAGGTTTTCTCACTGGGACTGACTCGGTGGTTGGCCCAATGCATGGAGAGCGAGGAAAGGCAGGATGGAGCCGTGGTTCACCTGGGAGCCGCACAGGACGAGGGGAGCTCCCACCTCCAGTCAAGGGAGGCGGTGAGCGATTGTGCTACCCCGCCTGGGAAACCATGCTTTTTCCACAGATCTGCAACCCATGGATCGGGAGATCCCCTCGTGAGCGCAAGCCACCAGGGCCTTGGGTCCCAAGCACAGAGCAGTGCAGATTCTCAGCAGCCGCTGGGCGACTGAGCTCCTGGAGGGAGGGGAGGCAGCCAACACCGCAGCTTCAGTCAGCCGTTTTCCCCCTCCGGTGCCAGGGAGATTGGGCAGTTTGGACCCAGGAGGAATTCCCCGCAGTGCAGCACAGCGACTATGGCAAATTGTGGCCAGACTGTCGCCTCTTTAGGCCGGACCGGAACCCATCCGTCCCTACCAGGTAGGGACTCGCTGCTGGAATTTCAGCAACTCCAGCCAAGGGTTTAAGGACAGAACTCTGATCTTCTGGAACAGAACCCCTTGCGGGAGGAGTGACCACAGTCTCCGCAGACCAGCTGACTCAGTCTTTCCCCTGCCGACTCTGAGGAATCCGGGCAGTCAGGAAGAGAGGGATTCCCCCCAACACAGTGGACCCCCTCTGCCAAGGGACAGCCAGAGAACTTCCTTAAACGGATCCTGGATCCCATGCCTCCTGACCGGGTAAGACCCTCCCCTGCCGGTAGGGGTCGGCCAGACACTTTATAGAGGAGCGTTCCCACTGGTCCCGTAGGTGCCCCTCTGGGAGGGAGCTCCCAGTGGCAGGAGCAGGCAGCCGTCTCCGCTGTTCTGCAGCCTCCACTGACATCTCCAGGGACGGGAGGGACCCAGGTGAATAGGGTCTGGAGTGGTGGACCCCCAGCAAACCACAGCAGCACTAGGAAGAGGGTCCTGACTGTTAAAAGAAAAACAAACAGAAAGCAACAGCAACAGCAGAATCAACAAAAAGGTCCCCACAAAAACCCCAAAGGCCAGCAGCCTCAAAGATCAAAGCTAGACAAACTCACAAAGATGGGACAGAATCAACGAAAAAACGCTGAAAACTCAAAAAACCAGAGCGCTGCTTCTCCAAATGATTGCAACCCTTCTCCAGCAAGAGCACGGAATTGGGCGGCTACGTTTGCACAGGTTCCTTTCCCTTTATCTATATTGATAGATATAGATACTTCACAATTCTCAATCCTTTAAGACTCAGTTTAAGAGAAGTCAATTGCCTATTTTATAAGGCCTGTTCTAAGTCTCCCAGGAGTTGGAATGAGTAGCATCATTTCAGCTCTGTAGCATCCCAAAACATTCATCCACTTAACACTGACTACATGTATTTCAGATGAGATGTGTACTTGCCTACATGCAAGCTAGATGGCAGGGACATGGTTTTATTTACCTTGTTATCCCTAGGACTTAGCACACTTACTATGTGCTTAAAAATTGTAGGAAATATAGACCGAGCACAGTGGCTCACGCCTGTAATTCCAGCACTTCGGGAGGCTGAGGCGGGCAGATCACGAGGTCAAGAGATCGAGACCATCCTGGCCAACACGGTGAAACCCCGTCTATACTGAAAATACAAAAAAAAATTAGCCGGGCGTGGTGGCACACACCTTTAGTCCCAGCTACTCGGGAGGCTGAGGCGGAAGAATCGCTTGAACCCAGGAGGCAAAGGTTGCAGTAAGCCGAGATTGCGCCACTGCACTCCAGCCTGGTGACAGAGCAAGACTCCGTCTCAAAAAA
>NW_016107383.1:2975789-3010568 GCF_001604975.1 Cebus imitator | reverse complement strand
GGAGGCTGAGGCAGAAGAATCACTTGAACCCGGGAGGTGGAGGTTGAAGTAAGCAGAGATTGCGCCACTGTACTCCAGCCTGGTGACAGAGCAAGACTACTCCACAAAAAAAAAAAAAAAAAAAAAAAAAAAAAAAAAAAAAAAAAAAAAAAAAAATGGTAGGAAATATAATGAATGTTGTGGAATCGTAAAATCTAGCCCAATCATATTATTCTGGCTGAATTCCTTCCACAGTTCCACAATCTACTGAGACCGTGGGAATGGAGTTTGAAGGTTATGTATCTCTGTGTCTGAGAAAACTCAGGAATTAAAAAGAAACTATATACACTTGAGGTTTAAGATATTTTTACACATTTTTATGTAAAAAGTAATTCATACTACTTATAGAAAATATAAAATCATAAAACACAACTCTAATCACATCACCTCACTTCAGCATCAATATATCCCTTCTGGTCATTTTAACAACTATTGTTAAGCCACTAAAAGATAGAAAAAGGGAATAATAGTTTCTTTAAAAGCAAAATATTTTAGTTAATGTGACATGTTAACAAGAAAACAGGAAAAGGTAATTGTGAATTGATACAGCACCTGAAACAGGTAAGAACAGTTCAAGTCAGCAAGAAAAGTATTGAGCAGTTACTAAAGACAAGAAAAATACGATAGTAATAGGACTACCTTTGTAAATTCAGAATCCTCAATTTTCAAATAGTGATCAAGAGATAATTCCAGGCCTGGTACAATGGCTCATGCCTGTAATCCCAGCACTTTGGGAGGCTGAGGCAGGAGGATCATGCCTAGGAGTTTGAGACCAGCCAAGGTAACATAGTGGGATACCGTCTTTTAGATAAAGAGAGAGAGAGAGAGAATTCCATTCATTCATTCTTCCTTTCATCCATTATCAAAAGACTGTGACTTGGTACAGTATTATATACTGGTTAGCCCTTAATAGATTAAAAAGAACTGCAGAATACATTTCACCTATACCGAACAGGTTCACCTAACACAAAACTTACAGTTGCCTACTGAGTAGACAAATTAAGCATGATCCCTGCCCTAGGTGACTTTATATGGTAATCTCTTGTCAACCTCTGGGATGTACATTCTTAAAAAATCTTATTTTTGTTAAACTCTAGATTGGCATAAATCAAAGTCTCATATAAAATAGGTTTCATATAAAATTATTTAAATAGCATTAAATATATTTTTAATACATAAATGTCCCATAAAACATCTGCTTCCAAAACAAATCATATTCATAGCATTAAACTCATTTGTTTTAGACAATCCTCATGAATTACCTTCTTCGATTGTTCAGGATACATTGCTGTGTTATCATTTTGCTGAGGCAAAATCAATTTCCTCACAATTTTAATGTCTTGCGGGTCTTTTAGTTCTTGATATTTTTTAACTAGACCTTACTAGCTTGAAATATATGTTGTTAACAGTTACATTCTTTCTGGTTTTGTTTCAACATGCTCCTCTAACACCTGCTTTGCCATAAATAATCAAAATGCTTGAGGGTACAGTTTTTCTGATCTTGTGTCCACAGATTGAGAACACACACACACACATACACATTCTCTCTCTCTCTCTCTCTCTGTCTCTCCTTTCCTCATAAACACATACCTCTGATATCCAAGAGTGGGAGCTAAATTTAGATTCTGTAATGAGACTGAACCAAACAGTTTTTTAAATTTTAATCAGGCTCGTTTATAGATAGAAGACTCTATTGTCTCTGTAAAAGAAAAATTGCCCAAAACCTGGTACAGGATAAATCCTTATTTTGTAATATTATTCAAGACTTACCTCTGGGAAGAGATTAGACTTCCTGATAAAATCTATAACAATTTCTGGTGAGATTTAATGGGTTTAGGACTTGTTCTGAGAAACCAGTAATCTACCCTCAGTGGCTGTTAAGAAATATTACTTTCTTATTCCAACAAAGATGAGCTAACCACTTTCTTTTCCATAAAATGTCCTTAGTAAGATCAATGCTTATATTGGGTCTATGTTTGGGTATAGGCTTCGGTCTTCCATGTTGTCATTAAAAGTTTATAACGAGAGAAGCAATCAGTCAGTTTCATTTTGTGAAGGCCATACCTCATCTGGAAAAGAGTGCTCTGTTTAAAACAAAAGGAAACCATTTTGGATGTTGGAAATGCATGTCTGAGTTTGCAAATCTTTAGTGAAATAAATTCTCCACAGAAAATGTTTACCAGAGTAGCTTTAACAGAAAGTGTTTAACAAGGAATTTAATGTTTACTATTTGTTTTGAATTCTAAAAGGTGATGTTTTTACTACAATGGGAGGTACTTATGTGGAATACTGTCTAATTTTTACCATCTGAAGACTGTTCTTGAAAAGTATCTTATCATCTTGGGTCACTTCAGTGTGATAGTCTAATGATAGAATCAACTATCTGCAATATTAGCTGATAACTCATTCTTGTTTGCCTCATATCTCTGTTTAAAAACATTCACTGAATCCCATGAAGACATCTTCTTAAGGTAAAATAGAATGAAAATCACCTAATTAAATCAATGAGAAAACTGCAATTTTTGTCAAAAACCAATATCAGCCTAGCAGCCAAGTTTTTTCCATCAGGAAAAATGATTTTCACTCTATCTTGAATTTAGGACAAACTCTACAAAACTGGAGTTCCGTGAACTATTAATTTAACAGATAAGAACTAATTCCCAGATGTTTCATGCTATTTAAAGTGAAAGATTTATTTGCCTCTAAGCCACACTCAGAAAACTTCACATGGCAAAAGCCTCCTCAGCATAAATAAACTAAGAAAATTACATGAAACTCAATTTTCTTCCCTACTTGGAAATGTTTGACTTCTGGGATGAAGAAATTATTATAATTTCCCATAAAATTATAGATTCAACTATATGATTGTAAGCACCAATAAATATATCTTAACGGAAATAACAAATGTTATTGCTGGCATCCTCTACTTCCACGTTAGAAAACCAAAAGACTCCTCACTCTGTCATATATTTCATGAAACAAGCTATGTGGGCTCCATGGCCTGTATTTGGAATAAGCCATCAGAGTAATAAATGCAATCCAGGATGAGTTGTAAAATCACACTAGATATGCTTGAATTGCACAATTAAAAGAGATATTGGCTTTTTGATTTGATCATTGAACTTCAGGCAAAGAGTTGTTTTATTCCCAAGGAATCCTGTAATATTAGAAAAGACCTTCATTTCACTGTTTATCCAGTCATCATTCAGGAGCAAGTTGTTCAGTTTCCATGTAGTTGTGCGGTTTTGAGTGAGTTTCTTAATCCTGAATTCTAATTTGATTGCACTGTGGTCTAAGAAATTGTTGTGATTTCCATTCTTTTGCATTTGTTAAGGAGTGATTTTCTTCCAATTATGTGGTCAATTTTAGAGTAGGTGCAATGTGGTGCTGAGAAGAATGTATATTCTGTGGATTTGGAGTGAAGAGTTCTGTAGATGTCTATTAGGTTTGCTTGGTCCAGATCTGCGTTCAAGTCCTGGATATCCGTGTTGATCTTCTGTCTCGTCGATCTGTCTAATATTGATAGTGGATTGTTAAAGTCTCCCACTATTATTGTGTGGGAGTCTAAGTCTCTTTGTAGGTCATTAAGAACTTGCTTTATGTATCTGGGTGCTCCTGTATTGGGTGTATATATATTTAGGATAGTTAGCTCTTCTTGTTGCATTGACCCTTTTACCATTAGGTAATGCCCTTCTTTGTCTCTTTTGATCTTTTTTGGCTTAAAGTCTGTTTTATCAGAGACTAGGATTGCAACTACTACTATTTGTTTTTCTCTCTCCATTTGCTTGGTAAATCTTCTTCCATCCCTTTATTTTGAGTCTGTTTGTCTTTGCACGTGAGATGAGTCTCCCGGGTACAGCACACTGTTGGGTCTTGACTTTTTATCCAGTTTGCCAGTCTGTGTCTTTTGATTGGGGCATTTAGGCCTTTTACATTTAACATTAATATTGTTATGAGTGAATCTGATCCTGCCATTTTGTTACTGGCTGGTTGTTTTGCCAATTAGTTGATGCTGTTTCTTCATTGCATAGTTGGGGTCTTTACCATTTGGATCCAATTAAACTTAAGAGCTTCTGCACAACAAAAGAAACAATCATTAGAGTGAACCATTAACCAACAGAATGGGAAAAAATTTTTGCAATCTACCCATCTGACAAAGGGCTAATACCCAGAATCTACAAAGAACTAAAGTAGATTTACAAGAAAAAAAAAAAAAAAACCCATTCAAAAGTGGGCAAAGGATATGAACAGACACTTTTCAAAAGAAGGCATTTATGAGGCCAACAAACATATGAAAACATGCTTATCAGCACTGGTCATTAGATAAATGCAAATCAAAACAACATTGAGATACCATCTCATGCCAGTTAGAATGGCGATCATTAAAAAATCTGGAGACAACAGGTGCTGGAGAGGATGTGTACTTTTATACTGTTGGTGGGAGTGTAAATTAGTTCAACCATTGTGGAAGACAGTGTGATGATTCCTCAAGGACCTAAAAATAGAGATTCCACTTGACCCAGCAATCCCATTACTGGGTATATGCCCAAAGGACTATAAATATTTCTATTATAAAGATACATGCACATGTATGTGTATTGCAGCACTGTTTACAATAGCAAAGACTTGGAACCAACCCAAATGCCCATCAGTGATAGACTGGTTAAAGAAAATGTGGCACATATACACCATGGAATATTGTAGAGCCATAAAAAACAATGAGTTCATGTCCTTTGTAGGGACATGGATGAACATGGAAACCATCATTCTCAGCAAACTGACACAAGAACAGAAAAACAAGCACCGCCTGTTCTCACTCATACACAGGTGTTGAACAATGAGAACACATGGACACAGAGAGAGGAACATCACACACAGGAGTATGTTGGGAGGTGGAGGGGGCAATGAGAGATAGTGAGGGGCAGGGAGGTTGGGGAGGGATGACACTAGGAGAAATGGCTGATGTAGGTGACAGGGGGGTAGAGACAGCAAACTACTGTGGCATGTGTGTACCTATGCAATAATCCTGCAAGACCTGCACATATATCCTAGAACTTAAAGTACAATAAAAAAGAAGATATTACAAAGAAAGAAAGAGAGAGAGAGAGAGAAAGAAAGAGAGAGAAAGAAAGGAAGGAAGGAAGGAAGGAAGGAAGGAAGGAAGGAAGGAAGGAAGGAAGGAAGGAAGGAAGGAAAAGACTTGCAGAATGCAGTAGAGATCACTGGCAAAACCAAATTTCTATAAGCTAAGTAGGCATTAGCTGACAGTTGATCCCACGGGTTGTGGTATCAGATAGACCTCGGTTCAAAGAGCAAATATGCCACTTACCAGCAGATTCTTAACCCTCCCCCAAGTCTCAGTGACCCCTTCATGAAACAGGATTAAAAGTAGTACCTACATAAGAAGATATAATATATATAATATTTTACTTCTTTTTAGAAACTAAAGTGTTTGTGTCTACTTTCACTTACTATGTTTCAAAGTGCCTTTAATATAGTAAATACTCAAGAAATAGAAGTGATTATCAAAATCATTACTACTAGTAGTAGTAGTAGCAGCAGCAATAGTAGTAGTAAGAATTACCAACTTTAGCACATTGTAGATACTGGGAGGAAAAGCCTCCTGAGTAGATGAGACAGCAAGTGCAAGGATAGTGAGTGTTATTTTCTAGGAACAATGGAACCAGGAAAGTACAGGGCTGAAAAATATTTAGAAAGCAGCTGATATATGCTCATTAGGATTTCCTACCACTCTGAGATATAAAAAGAGGCAAAATCAGTTTGGGGAATTCTTCTAGTCAAGAAACCTGGATATCTTCATTCAGAGAATGGAGGAGCTCAGCCTCATCTTTCAATTCTCATTGGATCCAAAACATCATGAGAGTGGGGTGGATAAGTTACTCTGCAGCTTTTATTTCTATTTGTGAAATAAATAGTGAAATAATTTGTGAATAGGAGCATGGAGGCCAAGTTAGCTCACATGGAATAAATCCAAGAAGACATTTCTGTTGCTCTAGATCATTGTCATGCTGGACAAGTTTAAAGAACTTCATTACTAATCCACGTTGGATTCCATTGTGGTTCTTAACCTTCCACACTTGCTCTTCTATAGCAATTCCCTTTTTAAAAAAATTAATTTAATTATATTTCTGTCACATTATTTACAAAGTGTAAACAACCCAGATCATAGCCACAAACAGAAATAAAAGCTGCAGAGTAACTTATCCACCCCACTCTCATGATGTTTTGGATCCAATGAGAATTGAAAGGTGAGGCTGAGCTCTTCCATTCTCTGAATGAAGATATCCAGGCTTCTTGACTTGAAGAATTCCCCAAATTGATTTTGCCTCTTTTTATATCTCAGAGTGGTAGGAAATCCTAACGATCATATATCATTTGCTTTCTAAATATTTTTCAGCCCTGTGCTTTCCTGATTCTCCCCCTTCCTCTCTGATTTCTTCTTCTTTGTCTTCTCTTTGTTGTTGGGTGTTCTAATGGGTAGTGTCTGCCAAGGTTCTCATTTTGGCAAGCAGCTCTTCTCTTGATTTACCCATGTAGCCATCTCATCCACTCCCCTGAGAGATGATTTCCAAACTTATACCTTTACCTGTGTCCTCTCACAGGGATTCTGATCTCACATTTCCTATTAGATAAACATCTTTTTTGTTTTTTTTGTTGCCAGACTCAAATACAACATTGAAGGCCCCTTTTTAGCTCAAAAATGCCCAAAGGAAATTCCTATTACAAATAAATTTTGACTGCTTTTCCAAGTAACCATGCCATCCATGGAACCACTCTTCCAGGCTCTGAGACAATATCTTGGATTGATTTTTACTCATACTGCCCCACCCTCATTTGAGTCAAGTCTATTAAAATGATTCTTCTAAGACTTTCATGTCTTCATTAGCTGAGTCCTATATGTTAAATTATATATGTGTGTGTGTGTGTGTCAGTTAACAGAGTAACTGACACATTGAGTAAACACTCAAGAAAAAAATAGTTGCTTGCTCTCTCAACACCAAAATGATTTTCATTCCTAGCTCTATAGCTCTGCTTATGCTGTTCACCATATCTGGAATCCCTCATTCATTTTTTTCTCTCACCCATTGAAAACCAGTTTATTCATCAAGAATCAACTCGAATTCTACTTCCTCCACTACTTCCTCTACTTCATACTCTTTTCTGCCTTCCTTGAAAAAGAACATGGTTTTTAGTACTATAGATTTTATTATCTAATAGCACAGAAAAGAACTATTGTATATTAAACAATTAGAGAATACGCCATGAAGTAATTTAAAAACACAGTTCTAAATCCTCACTTTTATTTCCAAAGTGTTGATGGTTGCTGTGAGACCTCAGCTCTTGTCTTCTTCGTTTAAGAGTTTAAATAAGAGCACCTAGCAAAGAAAGTGCAGCATAGAGTAATTTATTACAAAACAAAAAGAATATTTTAAAAGGTAGGTACAGAATAGACAGGACACCCTAAAAGAGAGAGGATTCAGGGTGGGCTCCCCGTAAAGATGAGAGAGCAAAGACTGGTACTAGAGAGACTCCCTTTATGGGAATTTTACATGATAATTCATAAGAAGGTGGCAAGAGGGCATTACTAGTAGGCATGTTCTGGGTGGTCCTCTGGGTGCACGTGCACAGTAGCCGCACATGCTTGTTCATGCATCACATGTCTCATTCGCATCTTAAATCTCCACACAGGAGTCTATTTTTTACTATTAAAGTGAGCAGAGGGTCAGTTTGAGGACAG
Source organism: Cebus imitator (assembly GCF_001604975.1). Lineage (NCBI taxonomy): Eukaryota > Metazoa > Chordata > Mammalia > Primates > Cebidae > Cebus > Cebus imitator. The sequence goes on along the minus strand of NW_016107383.1, from coordinate 3,002,770 downwards.
GTAAAATCAAAATGCACATGCTGTCTAGAAGGAAAAGTCCTCACTACTGATAGCTTCACTTGAGAGAACTCAATTATAATGTGAATGCTGAGGCCTCTGTTGATTGTATGGTCACAATGGTCACTGCATCCCAACAACATGGTCACTTCCTTGACTACCTATCCTGCCTCAAAAGCACGTAGCCCATTGCTAGACCCATAGCAATGCAACAAATCCTTGTTGACTACTTCAGATTATGATCTGACTATAAAAATAAGAGGCACAGTCTCTGTCTTGTGCATCTTACAATCTAGCAAAGAAAATATACATTCAACTAATAATTATTACCAACAGTTGTTTAAATATAATTGTAATTACTACTAAAATTTCTCCAAGATCCAGTTTTAAATTCTTTATGTTTCTGCGCAGTGAGATGTCTCCTTCACATCTCAAGATTAGATCATTTTTTCTTTTTTCTTCCTTTCTTTCTTTCTTTTCTTTTTTCTTTATTTCTTTCCTTTTTTCTTTTGACAGGGTCTCTGTACAGCATACAGATCTGTTGCCCAGGCTACCCTCAAACTCCTGGGCTCAAGGAATCCTGAATGGCTGGAACTATAGACATGCACCACCACACCCAGCTAATTTTTAAAATGGTTTCACTCTTCTGGCTCCAACTTAGTGGTTCTCAGCCCTGAATGATTTTGCCCCCAGGAGATATTTAGCAATGTCTAGAGACATTTTTTGTTATTACATCAGGGGAGGGGAGGGGTGGAGGGCCCCAGGGAGATGTTACTGGCATCTAGCATGTAAATGCCAGGATTACTCTATTAAACATACTTGGTAGAAGATAGCATCCCACAGCAGAAAATTGTCCAGCCCCTAATGACAATGCAAAGGTTAAGAAACCCTTTTCTAAGACTGCTCTCTTAGACATGTTTTTGGTGTAGTTTTCTCCTCAGCCCATCTCCATGTATTCCTTCTTATCCCTAGGCTAGTATATGATTGTAATTACAAAGCAATCATTTTTGCAGTTTTGCAGGTTTTTTATTGAGATAAAATATACATATAAAATTTACTATCCTTACCATTTTTAAGTGTACAGTTAAGTGGTAATGGCTCCATTTATATTCTTTTTTTTTTCACGTCAAACCCTTCTTCCTCCTACCGTTACTGGCCTTTGGTAACCAACAATCTTCTATCTTCCTGAGATCCACTCTTTCAGTTCCCACATATGAGTGAGAGCAAGTGATATTTGTCCTTCTGTGCTTGGCTTATTTCACTTAACATAATGGCCTCTAGTTCCATATATGTTGCTGCAAATGGCAGGATTTCATTGTTATGGCTGAATAATACTCAATTATATGTATATTTCACATTTTCTTTATCCATTCATCCATTGATTGGCATTTAGGTTGATTCCATATTTTGGCCATTGTGAATAGTGCTGCAGTTAATGTGGGAATGCAGATATATCTCTGATATATTGATTTCCTTTCTTTTATATATATACTCAGTATTGGAATTGCTGGTCATTCTGCTTTTAGTTTTTTGAGGAGCCTCCATACTGTTGTCTATATTGGCTGTACTATTTTACATTCCCACCAACAGGGTACAAGGTTCCCCTTTCTCCACATCTTTGTTACTGCCTTTTTTATAGAATCCATTTTAACTGGTATGAGATGATATTTCATTGTGATTTTTGATTTGCATTTCTCTAATGATTAGTGATGCTATATTAATTCATTTTCATGCTGCTGATAAAGACATACCTGAAACTGGAAACAAAAAGAGGTTTAATTGGACTTACAGTTCCACATGGCTGGGGAGGCCTCAGAATCATGGCAGGAGGCAAAAGCCACTTCTTACATGGTGGCAGCAAGAGAAAAATGAGAGAGAAGCAAAAGCAGAAACCCTTGATAAACCCATCAGATCTTGTGAGACTTATTCACTATCGTGAGAATAGCATGGAAAAGACCAGCCCTCATGATTTAATTACCTTCTTCTGGGTCCCTCCTATAACACGTGGAACTTCTGGGAAATAAAATTCAAATTGAGATTTCAGTAGGGATACAGCCAAACTGTATCATTCTACCCCTGGCCCCTCCAAATCTCATGTCCTCACATTTCAAAACCAATCATGCCTTCCCTTAACTCACTTATGAGTTAAGACTTTGGGGGATGGTTGGGAAGTTAAACTCACAGCATTAACCCAAAAGTTCAAAGTCCAAAGTTTCATCTGAGACAACTGAAGTACCTTCCATCTATAAAATCAAAAGCAAGCTAGTTACTTCCTAGATACAATGGGGGTACAGGTATTGGGTAAATATAGCCATTCCAAATGGGAGAAATTGGCCAAAACAAATGAGTTACAGGGACTATGCAAGTCCAAAATCCAGCGGGATGGTCAAGTTTTAAAGCTCCAAAATGATCTCCTTTGACTCCAAGTCTCGCATCCAAGTCATGCTGATGCAAGAGGTGGGTTCCCATGGTCTTGGCAGCTCCACCCCTATGGCTTTGTAGGGTACAGCCTCCCTCCTGGCTGCTTTCATGGGATGGCATTGAGTGTCTGTGGCTTTTCCAGATGCATGGTGCAAGCTGTCAGTGGATCTACCATTCTGGGGTCTGTAAGACTGTGGTCCTCTTCTCACAGTTCCACTAGACAGTGCCCCAGTAGGCACTCTGTGTGGGGATTCCAACCCCACATCTCCCTTGCACACTGCCCTAGTAGAGGCTCTCCATGAGGGCCCCACCCCTGCAGCAAATGTCATTCTGGACATCTAGGTGTTCCCATACATCCTTTGAAATCTAGGTGGAGGTTCCCAAACCTCAGTTATTGACTTCTGTGCATCCACAAGCTCAACACCGTGTGGAAACTGCCAAGGCTTGGGGCTTCCACCCTCTGAAACCACAGCCCAAGCTGTACATTGGCCCATTTCAGCCACAGCTAGAGCAGCTGGGACACAGGGCACCAAGTCCCTAGACTGCACACAGCATGAAGACCCTGGTCCCAGCCCAAGAAACCACTTTTTTCTTCTAGGCTTCTGGGCCTGTGATGGGAGAGGCTGCCGTGAAGGTCTGTGACTTGACCTGGAGACATTTTCCCCATGGTCTTGGAGATTAACATTAGGCTCCTGTCTATATATGCAGATTTCTATAGCTGACTTGAATTTCTCCCCAGAAAACGTTCTTTTTTCTATCACATTGTCAGGCTGGAAATTTTCCAAAGTTTTATGTTCTGTTTCTCTTTTAAAATTGAATGCTTTTAACAGCACCCAAGTTACTTCTAGAATGCTTTGCTGCTTAGAAATTTTTTCCACCAGATACCCTAAATTATCTCTCTCAAGTTCAAAGTTTCACAAATATCTAGGGCAGGGGCAGAATGCCGCCTGTCTCTTTGCTAAAACATAACAAGAATCACCTTTGCTCCAGTTTCCAACAAGTTTCTCATCTCCTTCTGAGACCACCTCAGCCTGCACCTTATCATTTATGTCATTATCAGCATTTTCATCAAAGCCATTCAACAAGCCTCTAGGAAGTTTCAAACTTTCCCACGTTTTCATGTTTTTTTCTGAGCCCTCCAAACTGTTCCAAACTCTACCTCCAGTTCCACAGTCGCTTCCACATTTCTGGTTATCTTTTCAGCAACACCCACTCAACTGGTACCAATTTACCGTATTAGTTCATTTTCATACTGCTGATAAAGACATATCCATAACTGGAAACAAAAAGAGGTTTAATTGAACTTACAGTTCCATGTGGCTGGTAGGCCTCAGAATCATGGCAGGAGATGAAAGACATTTCTTACATAGTAGCAGCAAGAGAAAAATGAGGAAGAAGCAAAAGCAGAAACCTCTGATAAACACATCAGATCTCATGAGACTTATTCACTATCACAAGAATAGCATGGGAAAGACCAGCCCCATGATTCAACTCCCTCCCCGGGAGGTGTTGTCCCTCCTACAATATGTGCGACTTCAGGGAGATACAACCAAGTTGAGATTTCAGTGAGGAAACAGCCAAACCATATCAAATATTGAATATTTTTTCATGTAACTGTTGGCCATTTGTATGTCCTCTTTTGAGAAATGTCAATACCAGTCTTTTGCCCATGTTAAATCAGATTAATGTTTTTGCTTTTAAATAGTTTGAGCTTCCTATATATTCTGGTTATTAAACCCTTCTCATGGATAGTGTGCAAATATTTTTCCCCATTCTGTAAGTTGTCTCTTCACTTTGTTAATTGTTTCCTCTGCTGTGCAGAAGCTTTGTAGTTTGATGTAATCCAATTTGTCTATTTTTGCTTTGATTACTTGTGCTTTTGAGATCTTATGGAGTAAATCTTTGCCCAGACCAATGTCCTGGAGATTTTCCCCCAATATTTCCTTCTAGTAGATTCATAGTTTAGTTCTTAGATTTAAGTATTTAATCAATTTTGATTAGATTTTTATATGGTGAGAGATAAAGGTCTAGTTTAATTTCTTCTGCCTGTGGATACCCAGTTTTCCAGCACCACTTATTTAAAAAGACTGTCCATCTCCCATTGTATTTATTGGTGCATTTGTCAAAGATGAGTTGGCTGTAAATGCATGTATGTATATCTGGATTCTCTATTCTGTTTCATTGTTCTATGTATCTATTTTTATGTGAGTACCATGATGTTTTGGTTACTGTAATTTTACAGTAAGTTTTGAAATCAGGTAGTGTGATACCTTCAGTTTTGTTTCGTTTTGTTTTGTTTGCTCAGTATTGCTTTGACTATTCAAGGTCTTTTGTGGTTCCATATACATTTTAGAATTTTTTTTTCTGTCTCTGTGAAGAATGTCATTGGTTTTTTGATAGGGATTGTATTGAATCTGTGCATTGCTTTGGGTATTACTATTGTCAGTTTAACAATATTAATTATAATATTAATTTTATTTCTTTTCAGAGGTTTATGGTTTTCCTTAACCATAAAGGTTAAGTGCAAGGTTGACCTTGCACTTCTTTGGTTAGATTAATTTCTAGGTATTTTGTATCATTTGTAGCTATTGTAAATGCAATTGCCTTCTTGATATCTTTTCAGATTGTTTACTGTTTGTGTATATAAATGGTACTGATTTTTATATGTTAATTTTTGTATCCTGCAAATTTACGGAATTTATCAGTTCTAATAGATTTTGGTGGCATCTTTAGTTTTTTCCAGGTATAAAATCATGTCATCTGCAAACAAGTTTTATTTGACTTCTTTCTTTCCAATTCAGATGGTATTTATTTCTTCTTTTTTTTTGGCCTAGGAATTCCAATCAAGACTTCCAATGTTATGCTGAAAAAAAAAAATGGTGAAAGGGGGCATCCTTGTGTTCCAGTCCTTAAAGAAAAGGCCTTCAATGTTTCCCCATTCAGTACAATGTTAGCCATGGGTTTGTCACATATGGCCTTTATTATTTTAAAGTATGTTCCTTTTATACCCATTCTGATGAGGGTTTTCATCATAACGAATGCTGAATTTTATCAAATGCTTTTATGGCATCTGTTCAAATAACCATACGGTTTTTGTTGTTGATTCTGTGAATGTGATGTATCATACTTATTAATTTGCATATGTTAAGCCATCCATGCATCCCTGGAATGAATCCCACTTGATCATGATGAATGATCTTTATGATTCTTGTTAAAGTCAGTTTTGCTAGTATTTTGTTAAGGATTCTGTGCATTTATTTTCATCAGTGATACTGGCCTGTAATTTTCTTTTTTTCTTGTTGCATTCTTGTCTGGTTTTGGTTTCAGCATAATGCTGGCCTCATAGAATGAGTCTGGGAGTGTTCCTTCCCCTTCAGTTTTTTTGAAGAGTTTGAGTAGAATTGGTATCAGTTTATTATCTCTAAATGTTTTGCAGAATTCAGCAGTGAAGCCATCAGGTCCTGAACTTTTTATTATGGAAGGCTTTTTATTATGACTTTGATCTCATTATTCAATACTGGTTTGTTGAGGTTTTCTATTTCTTCATAGTTTAATATTCATCAGTTGTACATGTCCAGAAATTTGTCTATTTCTTCTAGATTTTCCAATTTGTTGGTATACAGTTGTTCATAATACTGTCTAAAGATTCTTTGTATTTCTGAGGTCTCATTTATTGTATCTCCTTTTTCATTACTGAATTTATTTCTTTGGGTCTTCTTTTTTTCTCAGTCTAGCTAAAGGTTAGTCAATTTTGTTTATCTTTTCAAAAAACTAACTTTTTGTTTCATTTACCTTCTGTATTTTTTGCTCAATTTTATTTATTTATGCTCTGATTTTCATTATTTATTTCCTTCTACTGATTGGGGCTTGGTTTGTTCTTGCTTTTCTAGTTCCTTCAGGTGCACTGTTAGGTTGTTTATTTGAAGATTTCCTGCTTTTTGATACATGTATTTATTATCATCGACTTCCCTTTTAGGATTGTTTTTGATGTATCCCACAGATTTTGGTATGTTTTATTTTTATTTTCATTGGTTTTGAGAAATTTTACAGATTTCCTTTTCAATTTCCTCATTGACCCATTGGCCTTTCAGGAGCATGTTGCTTGCTTTTCATGTGTTTTTGTATTTTCTGAGGTCCCTCTTGTTACTGATTTCTAGTTTTATTTCATTGTGGTCAGGGAAAAAAAAAAAAAAACCACTTTATGTGATTTTTATTTTTTTTAATTTGTTCAGACTTGCTTTGTGTCCTAACATATGGTCTACCCTGGAGGATGTGTCATGTGCTGATGAGAAGAATGTGTATTTGGCAGCAGTTGGGTATAATGTTCTATAAATTTCAGTCAGGCCTATTTGATCTGGTGTATAGTTTAACTACGGTGTTTCTTTGTTGATTTTCTGTCTGCATGATCTGTCCATTACTGAGAGTGAGATATTAAATATCCTATTAATATTTTACAGCAGTCTATCTCTTCCTTTAGATCTATTAATGTTTGATTTATATACTTGGAAACTCTGATGTTAGGTGTATAGATATTTATAGTTGTTATATCTTCTTGCCAAATTGACCACTTCATCATTGTATAGTGACCTTCTTTAACCTTAGTTTTTTAGTCTAGTTTATCTAAGTATAGCTACTTTTGTTTTTTATTGGTTTCCAGTTGCATGGAATATTTTTTCCACCCCTTCACTTTCAGCTTATGCGTGCCTATATAGGTGAAGTGAGTTTCTTGAAGGCAGCATATAGTTGGGTCTTGTTTCTTTATCAATTCAGTCACTTTATGACTTTTAATTGGAGAATTTAGACCATTTATAGTTAGTGTTATTATTGGTAAGTAAGGACTTGCTACTGCCATTTTGCTGCCTATTTTCTGGTTGTTTTGAGACTACTCTCTTCCTTTCTCAGTCTAGTTTTTTTTCATGTTTAAGTGATTTTCCCTGGTAGTGTGTTTTAATTTCTTGGTTTTTATTTTTGCTGTATCTATTATAGGTTTTTGCACTGTAGTTACCATTAGGCTTACAAAAAGAATAGATATCACAAGTTATTTTATGTAGATGACAATTTACCTTAGATAAAAAGGCAGAAACAAAGGCAAAACCACACATACAAAAAAACGCTACATTTTGTCACCCTCATATTTTGAATTTAGTTGTCTCCATTTGCATATTTTTATATTACATATTTTTTAATAAGTTGATGTAGCTATTATTGTTTTTGACAGATGTGTCTTTTGGGCTTTATTATTAGAGTTGTAAGTAGATTACACACCACCATTATAGGAATAGAGTATTCTGGGTTTGTCTACATACTTAATTCTACCAGTGAGTTTTATACCTTGAAAAGTTTTCTTTCTGTCCATTAATTATTTCTCTATTTCAGATTGAAGAGCTCCCTTCAGCATTTCTTGTACGACAGATCTGCTGGTGGTGAATTCTCTCAACTTTTGCTAGTCTGGGAAAGATTTTATCTGTCTTTCATGGTTGAAGAATCATTTTGTGGTGAATGCTCTCAACTTTTGCTTGTCTGGGAAAGACTTTATCTCTCTTTCATAGCTGAAGAATAATTTGGCTGGACACAGTATTCTTGGATGGCAGATTTTCTTTTTCTTTAAACACTTTGAAAATGTCATTCCATTCCCTCCTGAATACACCTATGCCTTTGTATTGAAGGATTAATTATTTTTTAAAATTTCCTCTGACAGGCTTGTTTTGTTTTTTAGTGGATATATTTGACTAGCAAATCTTTACCACTAGATTGCAGCCTTCTTTATGGCCCTTTTGGTTTCTTAAGTGCAGGTTCACCTTGGCTTTGGTAAATGATTAGAGCACTGTTGGTTTTGAATGGGTGAGGTCCCAAAGGGACCTGGTAGTGTGGGAAGTCTAGCTAGGAGTTTATGCACAAGGAAACTATGAAACAAATTTACTATGGTGTGATGCTTCTGAACAGCCACTCTGATTCGGTGTCTTCTTTGCCACGTTGCAGAACAGTGTTTCCAGGGCTGGGGATGGTAGTTCTACTTCCCTACTTTGTCTCTGACTGTCCTCTGGTATATTTCTCCCTTCAGGCAGCCACAATGCTTCCGATAGGTTAAGACAATGACAGATCTCCTCTCAAGAAATACAAGGTGGTAGAAAACCTGGTTGGCCATCTCAATCTCATTTTTTCTTTTGTAGAAACCATGAGTTGGAGAAGATTTTTCAGGTGCTAGTTGCCAGCCAGAATGGGGGAAAGGGCATCATGGATGTGGAAGTCTGATTCTCCCACCGTCTGCTGAAAGTACTCTCATTTCTCTGTGGTGCCAGGATCTGTCATATTTGATTCTGGGTTGTTTCTGTACATCGTTTTTGGTTTTCTGACAAGGAGGTGGGGTAATAAAACCAGCTTGCTTCTATGCCACCATTTAAACTGGAAGTTTAAGATCACTTTGTCTCAGACAAATAATAATCTTCTTAAAATAAGTATATAATGTGTGAGAATAGATTATTTTGTCGAAGGAAAACAAATATAAGTCTCTATCTCTTACAGAAATGAATTTATTTTCTCACTTTTAGCCTTCCATTGAAAAAAAAAAAGTATACTAAAGCCAGCCTAGTTATTATTCTGTACCCTTAAGACATATTTCAGTGATGAAGTTGACAAGTTATACTCAGATTTTTTTCAGCTATAAAACTGTGCTATTATAAAGATGAAGCCTGTAAGAATCTTTCAAAAGGTAGAATTCAATCATGTAACTCATTAATTCTACACAAAAAAGTCACATCAAAGACAGATATGTATTTTTTTATAATTTAAAAAACATCTTATTAAAAAAGAAAAAAGGAAAAAAGGCCAGGCATGGTGGTTCATGCCTATAATCCCAGCACTTTGGGAGGCTAAGAAAGGTGGATTGATTGAGTTCAGGAGTTCAAGACCAGCCTGGATAACATGGCAAAACCCTTTCTTTATTTTAAAAAATACAAAAAATACTAGCTGGGTGTGGTAACATGTCCCTGTAGTCCCAGCTATTTGAGAGGCTGAAGTGGGAGGATCACTTGAGCCTGGCAGGTAGAGGTTATAGTGAGCCATGATTATGCCACTGCCCTCCAATCTGGGCAACAGAGCAAGACCCTAACTCCAAAAGAGAAGAAAAAAAAAAAAGAGAAAACCGAACCAGCTAATGACATTGTTAATAGCAAGAAATATTATTTAAAATAACAGTAGCTTCAAATACAGTGATATTAGTAGCTCTGTCCTTTTATTTAAAGGAGCTTATGTTAGTTTAAATTATATTAAAATCTTTGAATATTTTAGTTCAAAATACTTATACACTGTCTATATAGAAAAGCAACAGATTACTTAGGAAATTTCTACTTTAAAATAAATGTGAATTTCTGACAGCAGGCTCATTCCCTCACTCATTCCACTCCTTCCATGCTGTCCTCTTTGGGTTTTTTTGCCTTCCAGGGAATCTCCTGCCTCAGAGCCTTTGCATTTTCTCTTCCCTCTCTTGGACACTTGTGCCGTAAAGACTCACATGGCTCATCCTCTCACTTTCTTCAGATCTTCACATAAATATCACCTTCTGAAGGAGGCCTTCTTTGACTCTGCTATGGTTTGGATACTTGACCTCTCTAAACTTGATGTTGAAATATAATTTCCAATGTTCAGGGTGGGGCCTAGTGGGAGGTGTTTGAGTTGTAGAGGTGGGTCCATCATGAATGGCTTGGTACCACTTTTGAGGTAATGAGTGAGTTCTATTAGTTCCTAACAGCTGGTTGTTAAAAAGAGCCTGGCACCTCACTCTTTCTCTCTCACTTTTTTTCTCACCATGTGATCTTTGCACATGCCAGCTCCACTTCTCCTTCTGCCACAAATGGAAGCAGTCTGAAACTCTCACCAAAAGCAGATGCTGACAGCATGCTTTTTGTACAACCAGCAGAACCATGAGCCAAATAAACCTCTTTTCTTGTACAACCAGCAGAACCATGAACCAAATAAACCACTTTTTAAATAAATTATCTAGCTTCAATTCCTTTGTAACAATACAAAGACAGATGCCCTCAATATTCTCTACTCCCATTCCCTGCACTATTTTTCTTCATGTATTTATCCCTTTCTAATGCATTATGTTTAACTTTCTAATGTATTACATATTTTACTTCTTTATTACAATTCAGTAAATATGTATTGCATTGATCAGTAAATAAAAGGAAGGAAGGTAGGGATCCCGGTGACATACATTTTGCTTGAGTGGCTTTGTAGGCACTATGTGGCTCTGAGTCTATAATGCTGGTGGCAGCTTCTTGCTCCAGTTCATAGCTAAGGAGGTGTGATGCTGGAATCAAGTGTTTGGAATAGTGTCTTCCTGACTCCCCAGCTTTCCGAAGGTTGCAGAAGTAGCCCTTTCTTGGGTGAGCTAGTTCTTGGTTGATATTCTGGAAGTCGATCTTGGAGACATAGCCTAAAACCAGCTCTTCCCCATGATTAATCTCTTTCTTCTCAGATTAGCCTAATGTTTCCTGTTACCTACAACTGAGCCCCAACTAATAAAGTATTATATCCTCCATTTTACAACAAGAAAGCCAAGTATCAGGAACATTAAATGACAACAATAAGTTAAACCCAAGTTTATATGATCCCACAAACAAAATGAACTGTAAGATATTACAAAGGATATGGACAAATAGCCAGACAGAATACATTCATAAGGCAAGGTATGTGGGAAGGGGCGTGAGGTTTCCATGCCCTCTGTGGATATGCTGCCCTCCAGACACCTCCACATGTTCAGCAATCCAGAAGCCTTTCTGAACCCTGTTCTTTTGGGTTTTATGGAGGTTTCATTACATAGGCATGATTGATTACTTTATTGGACATTGGTGATCAACTTAACCTTCAGCCTTTCTCTTCTGCTTGCAGGAGTTGGGGAGTAGGGCTGGAAAGGCTGAAGCTCCCAACTCTCTAATTATGCCTTTCTAGTGACCCCATCCTGAAGCTACCTAGGTGCTCTTAGCCACTGTTACCTCAGTAACATACAAATTTACAAGAAAAAGGAAATCCCATCAAAAAGTGGGCAAAGGATATGAACAGACACTTCTCAAAAGAAGACAGTAACTTAACAAACAAAAAAAAAAAAAAAAAAAAAAGCTTATCACTCAGGAGATTCCAAGGATTTTAGGAGCTGCATGCCAGAAAATGGAATGAAGATCAAATACCTATTTCACAACATTACAGAACAATTCTAGATTCCTCTGCCAATGGCTCAGGATATTTAAAACCTACTCAGTCCAGGAAATTCCTCTTGTAATCCTCAGAAACATAGATTTTTGGAACTAATGATAAATGTATTCTTTCCAGCCCAGCTCTCTTTCTGGAATTCTTTGCATCTGCTACCAATGCCTATTAAGGGTGCTCCCAAAGACAATAAAATCTTGCCGCTCAATAGTTCAGTGTTTGGCATCATGTATAATGTATGATATTTTAGGAATGTTCAAGAAACATTGCAGTGGAAAACTCAAATTCAGTCACAAAAGTGGCTCTTTGGTTATAAAACATCCATTGTGGGTTTACAATCTATATTAGAATCAAATCTTCTTTCACCTGAAAGTGGCTTGTTTTCCTTTTCTGATTATTCAGTTGATGACATGTGATTTGGGACAATCGGGCTGAGAATCTGGCGGTTGCTTCTAGTCTTTTGCACAATCTAAGGCAACTACACTCTTTCCATGTTTAGTTATGTTTTGTGTATTTGTGGAATTTGGTTTTGAAATGGAAACTTTTTTTGAGAAAACCATCTCAGAAAAAAACATGGACAGGGAAAATCCTATCCATTATTTACATAACATTATACAGACAAGCCAAGAACAGGCTGCTTCTCTGAAGAACTAAATCTAGAAACAGATTTCACAATGTAGGAAGCAAATGAAGTTGGAGAGAGCAGAGGATAATAGGCCCAATATATTTTGTTTTTCTTTTTTTTTTTTTTCCAGAAATATTTGAAAGTTAGCAATGCAAAGTTATCAAACGATACATGGGTTAATTGTATTGCACTTTTATCATATTGTTTCATTGTTGCTGTTGTTGTTGTTGTTGTTGTTGAGACAGGGTCTCATTCTGTCGCCCAGGCTGGAGTGCAGTGGTGCAATCTCGGTTCACTATAGCCTCCACCTCCCAAGCTCAAGCAATCCTCCCACCTCAGCCTCCTGAATAGCTGGGACCACAGGCATGCACCATCACGCTCAACTGTTTGTTTGTTTGTTCATTTTATATTTTTGGTGGAGACAGGGTTTTGCCATGTTGCCCAGGCTGGTCTCGAACTCCTGAGCTTAAGTGGTCCACCAGCCTCAGCCTCTCAAAGTGCTGGGATCACAGGCATGAGCCACTGCACCTCGCCCTGTGTTTTTCTATTTATTTAAAGAGTCATTTCATAAGTTTTTTAAAAGTGGTTCATAAAAGTACAGAAGAAATGAATAGTCCCATCAAAGTTATAAATTAAATAGAGAAGTTGTATAAAAGTTAATGAAAGATATGAGATATTTTCTCTTTGCAATCGAAGTCAACATTAAATTTCCCACTGGTCAAATAGAAATCAGACCCTGGTAACAAAGAGAATGCCCTTTAATAACTGCAGTTTCCTCTTATTTAATATAATCATTTAAAGATTTAAAAGAGAGGAGGCTAGAGAGAGAGAATAAAATCTTTGTTACCAATATATATTACATTTTTAAGAATTTTAAATTAGAATATTATAGCTCCAGAAAAAAACTGTTACGTAAGATGTCATCCTCAACATATTATATACTAAGTATAAATAAGGATGATAACTCCCAGAATGCACCAGGAAGATTCAGAGCAGAAGAAATGCTATGAGTGTGCAGGGGTTGGGGAACAACCCTCTGTGTAGTCAGGCATGTATAAGGCAAAAAAGAAATTTCTAGGAAGAAGTTTCGTGTTTGGATCTGTAAGATTTGCTGAAAGTCCCAAATTGTACATTTGTTGACTAATCATTAAATTCCATAGCCAGACACACTGCCACACAAATGATGGTTCAATTAATATCTGTTAAACAGATATTAATTGCATGATACTCATGAAATCTGCTGAATGCAGATGGACCTATCAACTCCTTTCTTCTTTCTTCTTGTCTAAATGGTGAAAGAAAAACAAGCACCATATTCTGACACTGAAGCAACAAGACAGTCTAAGGATGGTAGTACAGAAAGACGCAAAAGAGGTAGGTCTTTGAAGAAATCAAGGAAGTGCTTCTCTGTATAGTTTGTTATATGACATTATTAAATGTTTTTAGGCTGTGCATAGTGGCTCACACCTGTAATCCCAGCACTTTAGGAGACCAAGGCAGCAGATCATCTGAGGTCAGGAGTTTGAGATCAACCTGGCCAATATGGCAAAACCCTCTCTCTACTAAAATTAGCCGGGCATAGTGGTGTGCTCCTGTAGTCCCAGCCACTTGGAAGGCTGAGGCAGGAGAATAACTTGAACCCGAGAGGCAGAGGTGGCAGTGAGCCAAGATTGTGCCACTGCACTCCAGCCCGGGGAACAGAGAAGACTGCATCCCAAANAAAAAAAAAAAAAAAAAGTTTTTATGCTTTAATTCTGAAATCTGTTTATTCAGGTCATTTATTACATACAGCAAAAAGCATTTCTAATTGATGTATTTCTTTTTCTCTTCTTTTCTTTCTTTTTAGTAATAGCAGTGAATGCAGCTCCCAACTTATGTATTTCTATTGATATACTTCTAGAAGAAGAAATTTTTATTTTTTCGAGATCCTCAAAAATATACCCACTCTGATTTGGTATCTCCTTTACCACAGCAGCCTAAAACAAAACAAACAAATAAAATCGCTGGCTTCTTTATATCTGCAGTTCATCCTTTCATAGAACACTTTACCAATTCATACTTTCAAACTTAATGGTGTAGGATCTACTTTTGACCTTGTCTTTGGGATCTGCTCTAAGAGAAATTTCTGCTTTGGAATTTTTTTTGGCTCATAGATTTGTATTATTCTCAACATATCTTTTTCAAATTTAATTAAATCATTGACATTAAAATAATTTTAACTGTTTAATTTAAATCAGGTTTTCTGGTTTAGCTATTACTAAGCTTTTGTCTTCAAAGTAATCACACAGCTACCCTGTGTTGTATAAATAATCACCCCTAAAATTTTCCTTAATAAACCATTTTTTTTCTGGATTCTTCCCTCAAATAATCACAAGTCATCATCTGTACCAGTTATCGATTTATAGCATCCCAATTCCAAATTCACCTTTGTCTTGCTTTGTGATACAGGGGCTGGGCTATGTAAAGATTTTTTTGTCAGTGGGTGCAGTGTTAGGCTTTGTCAACAGAGGGCAAAAGAGGGACATTGCAGGAGGACAGGACTTTACCTGAATTTTGTGTGCCTTTTTGTTCCGATAGCACTTGACAGCAAGCAGTGTGGGACACCCAGTGGCATTCGTGCTCCAGCAAGTTTTGCCAGCACTGCTGTAAAATGTCATTAGCTCCTTGGTGGGTGGTTTCCCAGTGAGTTTCACCAGCATTCCAGAGGCCTGATTCCCAGTTAGTTCACTGGTAACCCAAACGGGCAGTTTCCAGCCACCCTGACCTTTGGGACCTCAGCAAATTTCTCTGCCATGAAGTGGCCCACAGCCTCTCCATGAGAGTTCAGATCTCAATGTTGGCATCCTTGGGAGTCTTTTCCCTCCGTGGGTACTTGGCCTCTGCTACAGAGATAAGAGTTCCTTCCAATATCCACTATTATTGTATTCTGTAGACTTCTTCTCATTGTTTCATAGTTAATCCTATTGTTAGTTAATTGTTAGTTCATTATAATAATTCTTTATATTTGAAATGTTCTTTCAAGTTACTGAGTAGTTTCTATCTCCTGACTGTAACCTAACTGACATTTGTCTAAGAGGTTCATAGGAATTCTGCATGGGGTTTCAAGGACATTTGTCACAAATGTCAGGAGCTTACCACATTCCAAACTAAATTAACCTACATGGTGGAATGTCAGGCATGTAAGGCCAAATAATCTAGTACATTAACTAATCAATATATATTATTTTGCAAAGATCCAGGAATCAGAAAAGACTCAAAGGAATTCAATTTCTATTGTGGTAGACTTCCTTAAAGCAATTGACATGTATTTTAATTGTGTCTCTAAGACATGATTTTAAAGATCAGCCTGAGAATTAAATTGTACATCTAAATGCTTTAATGTTTGGGGAAGTGTTTAAATACCAGAAGTAGACTCCACTGCTGCTTACAACTCAAGAGTCTGAAATACTTTTTTACTTCTACTAACACTGAGCATATAGACAAACTACTTTTTTAACGTACATACTTTGAACCCACATACAATTGAATATCAAGATATTTAAAATTTTTAAGCTTATGTATTCTTTCTCAAGAATGACTAATAGTGGGGAAAATACTTGTAAATGATATATTTGATAAGGTATCTCATGTGATCTAGGATTTTCAACATATTAACAATCAAATGACAACCCAATTAAAAATAGGCAAAGGATGTGCACAGAGATATTTCTATAGAAGATATACAAATGGACAGGAAGCACATGAAAAGATACTCAATATTATTTAGTCATTTGGGAAATGCACATTAAAACCACAATGAGATACCATTTTACATCCACTGAGATGGATTTTTTTTTTTTTTTTTTTTTGAGACTGAGTCTCACTGTCATCCAGGCTGGAGTGCGGTGGTGCAATCTCAGCTCACTGCAACCTCCGCCTCCCAGGTTCAAGTGATTTTCCTGCCTCAGCCTCCCAAGTAGCTAGGATTACAGGCATGCACCACCATGCCCAGCTAATTTTTGTATTTTTAGTAGAGACACAGTTTCACCACGTGGGCCAGGCTGGTCTCAAACTCCGGACCTCAGGTGATCTGCCCACCTCGACCTCCCAAAGTGCTGGAATTACAGGTGTGAGCCACTGCACGTGGCCTGAAATGGATTTAACTTTAAAAAACAGAAAGTAACAAGTGTTGGTAAGGATATGAAACACTGGAGCCCTGATACATTATTAATAGGAATGTAAATTGATGCAGCTGCGGTGGAAGAGTTTGGCTGTTCCTCAATGACTTAAACATAGAATTAGCCTATGATCCAGCAATTTTACTCCTAGATATATACCCAAAAAAAACCTGAAAAAAAGATGGTCAAACAAAAATTTTTGTACACATATGTTCATAGAAACACCATTCGTAGTAGAAAAGTAGAAACAGCACAAATGTAGAAACGGCCGAAAAGTAGAAACAGCACAAATGTCCACGAATTAATGAATGCATGAACAAAACGTGGTAGACCCATTTAATGGAATATTATTCAGCTATTTAAAAAAATCATGCTTCAACGTGAGTGAAACTAAAATGTTACATGTTTTAGAGCAACATCCTGCACATGCTGCAATGTGGATGAATCTAAAAAACGTTATGCTAAGTATATTAGTCCATTCTTGCATTACTATAAAGAAATACCCTGAGGCTGGGTAATTTATAAAGAAAAGAGGTTTAGCTCACAATTGAGCAAGCTGTACAAGAAGCGTGGCAGCATCTACTTGGCTTCTGGGACGGCCTTGGGAAACTTTCAGTCATGGCGGAAGGTGACCAGGAAGCAAGCACATCTTAGTGGCTGGAGCAGGAGGCAGAGAGCAAAGCAGGAGGTACTACACGTTTTTAAACAACCAGGTCGCGTGAGAACTCACTCGCTATCATGAGAACAGCAAGAGGGAAATGTATCCCGACAATCCAATCACCTCCCAACAGGCCCCTCCTCCCACACTGGGGATTACAATTCGACATGGGATTTGGGCAGCAGCACAGATCCAAACCATAGCACCAAGTGAAAGAATCCAGACACAGAAAACCACATATTGTATGATTCAGTTTATATGAAATATACACAATAGGTCAATCCGTAGAAAAGCAGTCACCAGGGGCTACAGGGAGGAGGAAATGGGAAGGGACCACTTAACGGGTTCCCTTTTGGGGTAATGAACATGTATGGAACTAGATGCTGGTGACTGTAACACAACGTTGTAAATGTATTAAGTGCCCCTGAATTGTACAATTTAAAAATAGTAAAACTGGTGATTTTTATCCTACTGTATTGTACTGTGTGTTGTACTGTAATAAAAAGATAGATTATGAGAGGAAAGGAATTGGAGAGGGAAAACATGGACATTTCTTTCAGAATTTTTGCTGCAAAGGGGAGTTGATAAATGGTGAAGTGGATATGGAGCCAAGGGAAAGGTTTTAAAATATTGAAGATAGTTGCATTTTTTAATTATTAAGTAGATGCTATTGAATGAATGAACAAATGTATGACTACCAGACAGGCATAGAGAGTGTCAGAGTGCACCTCAGGATGAATAGATGAAGACTGACACTGAATCTTTAGAGCCCTAACAAATGACATCATGACCCACTTTTTCCACTGACACTCATGGCCCCACCATGCTGAAGAAATTAATTATGGCACTAGGAAAGCAATATAAAATATAGATGACCATGAAAACTAACTGATGCATTGCTTAGAAACGCAATTAGATTTCACCCCAATTTGTCTTCCCCTAGTGAGACAGTGGATAAAGCTCACTGATATGTGCTAATAGCAAGTTGTGTGAATGAGAAATCCTATTCCAATAGATATGAATGTTGGTGAATATATCAGATGAATAATTCATAGAATTAGATGGTTACATATAAATATGCTCTGATAAACTCGAAATGCTAGTTGAAAATATTCTGTGAATCTTTTCTTAGAAATATTCTTAGAAATCTGCTTATTGACGATTGCCATTATAAAATTGTTAAAATTATTATTCATGTCTCCATCTAATTATTTTACTTTTCTAAATCCTTTTATTGTGGAGAGTTCCTATAATAAACATATACAAAGGTAGAGAGAGATATATACAAAGGTGGAAACAGAATTAAAATGATCCTCCATATATGTATCGCCCAAGTTCAACAACTATCAACCCAAGCCAATCTTTTTTCGTTTATAGCTCCTACTTCTTGGGGACTATTTCGAAATAAATTCCAGATAATGTATCATTTTACCTGTAACTATGCTAGTATGTATCTTTCAAGCATAAGGCCATTCTTTAAAAATATATCCACAATACCATTTTCACATAAAAAGTAAATAATAATTGCTAAATATTATCCCCTTTAACCCCCTTCCGCTATCTAGTTGACAAAGAGTTTGCCCAATGTGAAGACTTATATTCTGCAACTTAAAATTCTATCAGTGGTTGAAGTAATACTAACATAAATTGAATCTAGTTAATTTCAGAAAAAAACGTACAGTTCATAAAAAAAGAGTTTTATATCAGATGCAATTTAGCCAATGAAGAGTAATTTATTCTGGAAAATCCAGAGAAAAAGGCTATAGCTAGCTCTACTCAATAGTGTATCAAAGAGGAAAGGTGCTAACTAGAAAATTCTATCCACCTACCTATCTGTCCTGATCATTTTATTTAGATGTTCTGCGACTGCCCTATATGGACTTAGCATGGCCAAAGAGAGATGCTATTTGGTTTTAAAGGCAGCCTCTTGGAGAGAGAGATAATAGAGCGTTTTCTGGGATTCATTAAACCCATCAAAGACTAACCGTTTCAGATAAAATGAAATGCTGCCTTCAAAAGAAACTCATATTGTCAGGGAACAAAAAGTCTCCAGATCTTAGGGAACTGTAAGTTTTGAGATTATACATGTAAATTCAGTTTTTCAACTGTGAAGGTAGTGACTCCGAAAATAAAAGACATTAAACTGGCCTTACAAGCATTGATTTACAGGTCTTGATTTTTTCCCCATAGTTTATATTTTTAAAGAGGAATAGAATGTATGATTAGGCTTGGAAGAACACATTTTGTGGGAGACATACCAGATGGTAGAAGAAGAAGAAGAAGAGGAAGAGGAAGAAGAGGAAGAAGAAGAAGAAGGAGGAGGAGGAGGAGGAGGAAGAAGAAGAAGAAGAAGAAGGAGGAGGAGGAGGAGGAGGAGGAGGAAGGGGGAAGGAGGAAGGAGGAAGGAAGAAGGAAGAAGGAGAAGGAGAAGGAGAAGAAGAAGGAAGAAGAAGAAGGAGGAGGAGAAGAAAGACAAAGAAGAGAAGAAGAAGGGAGAAGAAGAAGAAGAAGGAGGAGGAGAAGGAGAGGGAGAAGAAGAGGGAGAAGAAGAAGAAGGGGAAAGAAGAAGAAGAAGAAGCAGCGGAGGAGGAGGAGGAGGAGGAATGAGGAGGAGGAGGAGGAAGAGGAGGAGGGGGAGGAGGAAGAGGAGGAAGAGGAGGAGGAGGAGAGGGACAGAGAAAGAGTGTTTAGAAGTGAAGTTTATAGGAGGGAAAATTCTCTGAATGAAATTATAAAATGATACTCTATGAAAGATAACTGATATGACATAGAAGATTGAACTACATGGAGGGAGATAACAGACGTTAACTTTTGTGCTCCCTGCATTTCATATTTCTTTGAACCAGGTAAGTGCTTGTATCAGTGAGGATTAGAGTCAGCTACATATAACAGGAAAAAAATAACGACAGGACTTTATTTCTCAGTTATATAAAATAAGTCTGGAGATAGCCAATTGAGGGTTTATGAGACAACTCTACAAAGTTGTTACATACTCAGATTTGTCCATATCACTGCATTATTATCCTTAGTTTAACCTTTGTCCTTGTTGCCCAAAATGGCTGCTGGATTACCAGCCATTTCATCTATATTCCAAGCAGCAAAATAAAGAATGAGAAGAAAGAAAGACTGCTCCATTTCGTAGCTATCTGCTGGTAATGCCCACATAAAATTTAAGTAAAACATATTTTCTTGGCCACACCTAAATGCAAGAGATACTGGAAAATGTAATCATTTAGCTAGGTGCCATATGCCAAACTAAAAACAAAAAGGTAAAAAAGGCAAAGATGTTGGGAAACAATTCTCAGCTTTTGCCATAGAACTCAGTATAAAGATCAATTAAGGAAAGAGAATAAGTGTATTTCAGGAGAAAAAAAATAGTAAATATGTAGAGGAAAATAAGTATGTGATTAGAGCTGGGCATTGTGGCTCACACCTACAATCCCAACACTTTGGAAGGCAGAGGTAGGAGGGTTACTTGAGCCTAGGAGTTTGAGGCCAGCCTAGGCAACAGGGAGAGTTTGTCTCTACCGAAAATTAGCCAGGCATGGTGGTGCACGCCTGTAGTCCCAGCTACTTGGGAGGCTGAGGCAAGAGGATCACTTAAGACAGGAGGTCAAGGCTAGAGTAATCTGTGATTGCTACTGCACTCCAGCCTGGGCAAAAGAGCAAGGCTCTTTAACCATTATTTACTGAGGTCACATAACATGCCAAACACTATGCTCGATCCTTTGTACGCATCATCGCATGTTACAAACAACACAACACTGAAGGGGTAGATACAATTAACCTGATTTTACAAATAAGAAAATTCAGCCTTAGAGAGGTTGGGCAACTTGCTGAGGGTTACACAGCTACTAGATAGAAGAGACATGATGTAAACCCAGGTCTACTTGTTTCCAAAGTCTATTTTTTTTAAATCCTCTTCACCTACTAGGGTTGGAGAACAATATAAAAAAAAGAAAGAAAATAAAAATATATTTAAAGTAATTTAAAAATAAATCAGAGAAAAAGCTTCAGTGTGATTCACATAGTCGCAGCCTTGGAATTACCTGAAGCTGTTAAAAAAGCAGACTTCCCAGCCCCCCCTAAACTACTAAATTTAAATCTGATTTAACCAAGATATCAGGTAAGTAGTAAGCCCATTATAATTGGAGAAATGTCACGCTCTACCACCCTACCGTAAATATATCCGATCTCACTGATAACAAAGCCCCAACTTTAGTCTTAGGGACTAAGTTGAGTTTCTATCATAACACTGATTCCTTATGTGTCATTAGCAAATAGAAGAATGATTTCCAAAGGGCATGGAAGTTACCTTGACTCAGGTGTCAGTTTTTTTCCCAGCACATTAATTTTTTGATCCCATCAAGTTAATGTAAAACACATTAGCGGCCAGGTGCCGTGGCTCACACCTGTAATTCTAGCACTTTGGGAGGCCAAGGCGAATGGATCATGAGGTCAGGAGTTTGAGACCGGCCTGGCCAACATAGTGAAACCCCGTCTCTACAAAAAATACAAAAAATTAGCCCAGCGTGGTGGCAGCCACCTGTAATCTCAGCACTCAGGAGGCTGAGGCAGGAGAATCACTTGAACCTGGGAGATGGAGGTTGCAGTGAGCTGAGATCGCCATTGCACTCCAGCCTGGGCTATACAGCAATACTCTGTCTCAAAAACAAAACAAAACAACACCACCAACAAAACATCACACAGCTGAGCATCTAGCCACGGAGATGCTCAGTACCAAGTACTGTACATAGTGCCCATTCACCATACAATACCAAGTACTGCACACGGTGCCCATTCACTTCAAGTTAGTTCTTGGCTCACTTTAGCTCCATGTTGTGTCTTTAAAGTGCTTACTGCAGCAAGCACTTAATCTCTGCATTTGATGTTTTTCTCATAACTGAGCAACTTCTACTTTTTCTTACACCCCTTCCACCAAGCACTTTCACCCTCTTTGTAGTAAAAGCACTATATTTGCTATAATATTTCCTTGATTGGTGGCAATTTAACATGTCTTTTTAGGTTTGCAATGATTCTTAATAGGATTGTTGGCACTTTTGTTAGTTGCATTGGTTTTAAGAAATCTATCTCAACCCTATTTTCTCTGTGTTTGCCCAATAACTTTTCTAAGCAATTTTACAGAATGAAAGGAACAATGTTTATTGTATTAAAACAAAAATGTCTGCATTCTATAATGGCGAGAAGATTTCAGAGTACACATTAATTTTCTGCTTTTAGAAAGCACCCATTCTTTTTTCTTTTCTTTTTTTTTTTTTTTTCCTGTTTTAGGAGATGGGGTTGCAATGTTGCCCAAGCTGGACTTGAACTCCTGGGCTCAAGCCATCTTCCCATGTAGCTGGGACGCTGGGACTACAGGTGTACACTACCATATCCAGCTAGCACCCATTATTCTCAAATATGCGGCACAATTATGGACAGGTCATGGGCTTGACAATAGAGGAAATGCATCAAAATACTCACTGAGAAAAATTCCCAGCTAGAATTAAAAATGCTCCCAGTATTGAAATATTAGCATAATGAAATTTTCTGAGAAAAGCCCAAGTGATTAACATAGACCTTGATCCAGCTTCTGCCTGTGACGCTTCCCCTGGTCTCCACTTCAGTCCTTGATAAACTCACATTTCCATCTGGCCCAGAGATCACACCCCTCTTATCCCTGGACCCACTCCAGGCCCCTGGCGATTTTTTATTGCTGATACATAACCGCCTGAGCAGACCCTTAGCCTAGCCATAATAAGGATGCTTGCAGCTGCTCTCTGAAGTCCTACCTCATACCCCAAACCTGAACGCAAACCTTGAAACTCAAACCTCAGCGTCTGCTTGAAGCTAAGAATATGACTCTGAATGAAATCTATGGTTTCTAAGATTTACAAAAATCCCTCTCTCTCTTTCTCTCCTTCTCTCTCTCTCACACACACACACCATTCACACACACACACACCCCACACACTTATCACTAATTAATATCTAGTGATATTAGAATATCTAGTGAATTAAGAGTTGTTTCAAATAATGACATTTTGTCTAGTGCCAATGGTATCTTGTCTACCCTTAATGTTGGACAGACAGCAGTAAGGACACACAAGATACCGTTGGCACTAGAAGGAAAGGCAGAATCTACAAATTTTTTAGTCACTTTCAGTCCATTTTTCTTTGCTTACCCTGAAACCTTAAAGAGACTATTCACTCTTTCTGAACTTTTCTTTGATCACCTTTAGAAACATCATGCAACAATATTTTATACTTGATTTTTATTTAAATAAAATTTTTTTAAAATCTGGTGCAACATATTTAATACCCATCCTCCCTAACATTGAAACAGCTGTTTTATTGTCTTATTCTTCTCTTCATGTAACTCCTCCTAATTACTATAATTATTTTATTGTTATAGAGAATCCTGTTTTAAAAGGTACCAGTTCAGAAGAACAAGTCTACAAAAGTCTATGTAAATCTTAAACAAATCTGCTACTATTTTATCATCTTTTACTATATTTCTCTCTCTCTCTCTCTTTCTCTCTCTCTCTCTCTTTCTATAACAGTTTTTATCTCACAAAAAACTCTCAGCTGTGTGTTTGTGGGGGATGTTCTCATAAAATAACATGATACAGACAGAACACAGCTGTTTTTTACAAATATACTCGACAGTGGCAACAACCAGTCTCACAGACAATGATTTCCCCAAATCATACCAGTCATCAACTGAGTAATCAGAAAAGGAAAGCAGACCATTTGCAACTGAAGGGAGACAAAATCTGTAATTGAAATCTGTCCTCTCATGGTTTTAGTCAAATAAATTCACAATTACTAAATTTGACAAATGCACATTCATCAGATAAATATTTCCAGGGAGAAGAGATACTGTGGCTAACTCCTGTAATAAGAAATTTAGCTTGACATTTTAATACAGGGAGATGGATGAGTGTGTTGATAAGAGGAGATGCCAAGCCAGAATAAAACATACACCCTGTTCAAAAGGATCAAATCCAGCAGTTTCAGGGATTAGGATTGTATGTGAAGAAACTATATTGAAATCTACAAATGGGAAGGTGGGCTCAGAGTTGAGCGCTCTGAGTAAGAATCAACAGTTCAAGAGAAAAGAAATGTAGTACCTTGGGAGGTAACTTAGGGTAGGAGAACAGCATGCAAGAGAGAGAAAGAAGGGGAGAAAGAGAATAATTTTCAAATATAGTCATAGAACAGGATATGGTCAAAATGGGGAGTAGAGTATCCTGGTATTTACTGCTGTTCTTATAAACTAAATATCTGATAAATATTTGCCATACCTTGCTGGATATTTTATTATTCAGAAAGTAGATAAAACTAGAGTAACAACTGCCGTTTATTAATTACTCAGTTCCAAGCACTATACTAAGCAATTTGTATATGTGATCCTATTGAATTATTTCAACCATCAAATATTATCCTTATTGTATAAATAAAGAAATTAAAGCCCAGAGACATTGATTGCACATGTTAAAACAGCTAGGAGGTAGAAGAGAAGAATTTGAATCCAAAGCCAATGTTCATATCCATCCCTCAAAAGTAGAAAAATAAAAGTCTTAAGGAAAAGGTAAGCCTGTTGATTTAAATGTTAGAATCAGACTTGCTGCTAGAAATTAGGAAAAGAGAATTGTTTTTATTCAAATGCGGAGGAAAAATATATGGTTTCACGAACAAAAACTCTAAAAGCTAATGTAATGTAAGAGAGACAGACAGTGGCAATGCGTATTCACCTGGCCATAGAAGCTGAGATAAATTTAAACTGAAATTTAATATTAACAACAAAGTCTTCATCTTGCAATGTGGTCATGTGATTCTTAATATGACAGGAAACATTTCCCACAAGATTAGCTTTGAGACCATTTAGCAGCTGATACACTTAAATTATTTTGAAGTAAGGAATTAAATTGTTCACTGACAGAAATCTAATTTCTGTTCCAGGGAGTTTAGCATGTTTTTTTTTTTTTTTTTTTTTTTTTATTCATTGTCCTACAGAAAGTTATTTTAATGTAGTCGAACATTAATATTTTTCTTTATGAAAATTGTTTTTTATGTTTTTTTTGAGATGATGCAACAACTGCCACTGTTGAGTTTGCTTAAAGTCACACCAGCAGGAAGGATTTAAGTTATTTGAGTATTTAATCCATATTGGCTGAGGGGAAACCATGTTTAAAATGGTTAAAAGTACTTGTACCCCTTTACTCCCCAGCTTGGGATTTTAACAACTATCCTTAATGCCAACTTTTTTTTTTTTTTTTTTTTNGCTGGAGTGCAGTGGCACGATCTCGGCTTACTGCAACCTCCGCCTCCCTGATTCAAGGAATTCTCCTGCCTCAGCCTCCCGAGTAGCTGGGACTACAGGCGCGTGCCACCATGCCCAGCTAATTTTTGTATTTTTTTAGTAGAGACGTGATTTCACCATGTTGGCCAGGATGGTCTCGATATCTTGACCTCGTGATCCACCTGCCTCTGCCTCCGAAAGTGCTGGGATTACAGGTGTGAGCCACCGCGCCCCGCCCTTAATGCCAACTGCTTAAAGTCTCCATTAAAAATGAACCAAAAGAACATAAAATATTTGGCTAACTAAAACAGGAATTGACTTGATGAAGCTTTGCTCTCTGGCCAGTATGACCACTTAGCTAACGGACTCCAGCCAGTGAGATGAACAGTTGACCCACAGTAAGTGGAGCACAAGACTGTCCACTTTCTTATCCACCTGCTATCACAGCATAAGGGTAAAAGTGAGTTGTTCTGTGTGTGATTAAAACCCTGGAAGGGTCTAGAAGTAGTGCTTGCTGACAATGAGGAGTCTATGGACTTAAATGTCTGTTTTTCTTGTGTATTTTACTTAAAAATGAGAACACATTCAGAAACTGGACACAAAATTTCCTTTTAAAAAACATTTTAATTATGGATTCATAATAGTTGTACATAATTAAAGGGTACATCTGACATTTCAATACATTCATACAATGTGTAAAATCATGGTAATTGGGGCATCCATCGCCTCAAGTATTTATCATCTCTTTGTGTTAGAAACATTCCAATTCCACTCTTTTAGTTATTCTGAAATATACAATAAGCTATTAACTATAGTTGCCCTATTGTGCTACCAAACACTAGATTTTATTCCTTCTATCTAAGTGCATTTTTGGACCCAATAACCATGCCCTCTTCATCTGCCCCCTCCCCACTACCCTTCCCAGACTCTAGTAATTATCATTCTACCTTCTATCTCCATGAGTTCTTCTTCTTCTTGTTTTTTTTTTTTTTTTTCAAGTTCCCACATATTAGTGTGAACATTCACACTAGTGTCTTTCTGTGCCTGGCTTATTTCACTTAATGTTTTCCAGTTCTATCCATGTTGCAGCAAATGAATGGATTTTTTTTCTTTTTTAAGGCTGAAAAATATTACCTTGTGTATATGTACCACATTTTCTTTACCCATCTACCCACTGATGAACACTTAGATTTATTCCATATTTTGGCAATTGTGAATATTGCTGCAATAAACGTGGGAGGGCAGATACCACTTTGATTTACTGATTTCCTCATTTATTTATTTATTTATTTGGTATTTACTCAGCAGTACGATTGCTGGCTCATATGGTGGCTCTGTGTTTAGTTGTTTGAGGACTCTCCATACTGTTCTTCACAGTGCTGTACTAACATACATTCCTACCAACAGTGTACAAGTGTTCCTCTTTCTCCACATCTTTATCAGCATTCTATATTGCTGGTCTTTTGGATAAAAGCCATTTCAACTGGGATGAGATTATATCTCATTGTGGTTCTGATTTGCATTTCTCTGATGATTAGTGATGCTAAACGTTTTTCATATTCCTGTCGGCCGTTTGTGTGTCTTTTTTTTTTTTTTTTTTTTTTTTTTTTT
>NW_016107383.1:2951325-2975744 GCF_001604975.1 Cebus imitator | reverse complement strand
TTTTTTGATAAATGTCCATTCAGGTCTTTTGCCCATTTTTTTATTGGATTATTTATTTTCCTATTATGTTATTTGAGCTCCTTATACATTCTGGCTATTAATCCTGTGACAGATGAGTAGTTTGCAAGTATTGTCTCCCACTTGATGGGTTGTCTCTTCACTTTGTTGTTTGCTTTGCAGAAGCTTCTTAGCTTGGCATGATCCCATTTGTCCTTTTTTGCTTTGCTTGTCTATGTTTTTAAGGTCTTACTAAGAAATATTTGGTTCTGGAGATTTCCCTAATGTTTTTTTCTAGTAGTCTCAATAGTTTCAAACCTTAGATTCCAGTCTTCAAGTCATTTTGTTTCAATTTTTTTTAATATGGCAAAAGATAGGGATCTAGTTTCATTCTTCTACATGTAGTTATCAAGTTTCTCCAAAACAGTTTGTTGAAGAGACCCTCCGTTACCCAATATATGTTCTTGGCAGCTTTGTCAGAAATTAATTGACTGTATATGTATGGATTTATAGTCAACTGTATATGTACGGATTTATTTCTAGGTCCTGTACTCTGTACCATTAGGCTATGTGTCTGTTTTTATGCCAGCATCATGCTGTTTGTTTACTATCACTTTGTAGTATAATTTGAAGTCAGGTAATGTGATGCCTCCAGCTTTATTCTTTTGCTCAGGATTGCTTTGGCTACTCTGTGTCTTTTGTGGTTCCACATAAATTTTAGGATTATTATCTTTCTGTGAAGAATGTCATTGGTATTTTGATAGGGATTACATTGAATCTGTAGATTGTGTTGGGTAGTATGGAAATTTTAACAATATTGATTCTTCCAGTCCATGAACATGAAATATCTTTCCATTTTTTGTGTCCTCTTCAATTTCTTTTCATCACTGGAAAAATCTCTACAATACAAGCAAAAGTGAATTTCTTCGTGGTACAAATAAGTATTTTAAGATAAGAAATTTTAAGATTCCCTCCCAAGCTATACTGAAAATTTCCCAAGGGCAGGAATTATCTCTGTTACATTCATCACTACATCCAGAGCCTAGCTGGCACAAAATGTAGCAAACAGAAGACCCTCTGTATTATGGGTTGACCGAGTAAGTGAACCTCTATATTTTACGGAGTTAGTTTGAGGTTTTTATGTTACCTTCATCGCTATAGAGCCATAAAATGAATTTTTTGTGTGGAGTCACACAAAACTGCACCACGACGGTGTTTTTCTTTAAAACGAGCACAAGAATAAAACTAAACGCAAATATTCGCCTCACTGGAAAGCATTGCGCGTGCGCTATCCTGCGCTATTGCCCAACACAACTCTTAAAAGACCCTCTCTCAGGAGAATCACCTTTGCGCTTGCTCAGTTGCGGACTCCAGGACCAGAAGGCTGGTTCCAAAAAAAAGGAAATGGTCGTTGCGCATGCGCCGCTCTTTCTGCGGCTTAGGCCGGCTGCGCAGGCGCACAGGTACCATTTTGACCGTAAACATCCTGCCGATTTGAACCGAGGATTTGGGCGGCAGGAAGAGCCGCGGCGTAACGGCAGCCATCTTGTTTGTTTGAGTGAATCGGAAAGGAGGCGCCGGCTGTGGCGGCGGCGGGAGCTGCTCCGAAGCTACACCTCGAAGGGTTCCCCCCCTTTCCCCGCCCCCTCCCCCGACCCTTTTCCCCTCCCCGGGCCACCCAGCCCGCCCAACTCCCAGCGGATAGCAAGGTAAGAAGCTCGTCGACCTCTTCTTTCCTTTCAGCTCCCTCCCCCCAACCCGTTCCCCGCCGCGCTGCCGTCGAGGAGCCGGACTCCTAGGGACGGGAGGGCGAGGGAGAAGGCAGCACTCGCCGCGGCTCCGCGTGCTGCCACCCTCCCTGCGCCCGAGCGGCGGCGCCACCCGCCCAGCCCCCTACGCCCCGGGCCCGCCCTCGGCCGGGACCCGTGCAGCCTGGGCCCGCATCATCGCTTGTTCGGTAACAAATGGTTCTAATCCATTCTGAGATCTACAGAGGCTGTTACTCTGAGGTCCAGTCTCACGTTCCCCAGGAGCCGGGGAAACACTGGGCTACGGAGGAATGGGGAGGAGGTTTGAACGAGCCCGCTCTGGGGACCGGGCCGCCTACTCCGTCGGTAAAAATGGCTGTCTGGGAAGACGCGGGAGGAGGCGGTGGCGGGCCCGGCGTCGGCGGTGGCGGGCCCGGCATCCGCGGTGCCAGCCCGGGAGCAGCAACCTTCCGCCGAGCTCGGGTGCGGGGCTCGAGAAAGTGCGGACCTGGTGGGGCGGGGGGCGGCGGCGGATGCCCCTTGGCCAGTGACTGCTGCTGCCCTCCCTTTTTAAAAAGATAATTTTTACATTGGGAATACTAAACCTTGCACAGACACGTAGAAAAAGCAACTGAAGGAAGTTGCTGCTTATTCCGAGGACATTTGCTCAATTACTGGTTTTCCCCTCAACTTTTCCAGTCATTTTAAAAAGTGATTAAGGATATCGGGTGTTGTAGAGACGCTGTGGGGGAGGCGTGTGTTTCTGCTAAATGCTTGATGCCTTTTTCGTCGCTGAAAAAGGCTTTTTGCGAATGATCCGCTCTGATAATGTAGGATGACACTGTCGAGTTGTGCTGCCAGACTTAGTGGCCTTCAAATTTGTAGGAGGGAAATGCTGAGGGGTTTACTTGGTCACTGATTTGTTAATGTCTTCAGCGTGCAAAAAAGCGTTTGTGTGAAGGGTGTCTGGGAAAGACTTGTGTTTATCGGCTTCTTTTTCCAAGGGAAAGTTTATCGTTGCTCTCATACTAGTTAGAAGAGTAACTGGTTTTCAGGCAAAATTTTCTGTTTTCTTAAAATGGGTGTGAATGCCAGTGGGCTGTGCTAGTCTGGAATTTTGGAGACGGGCAGGAGAAGGTTTCTGAAATCGTGAAGTCATTAAATACCTTTGTTAATGTCGGAGACAACTGATTATTTTTGGCACGTTATTGATTAGGACATACGCCATATCTCCAAAAAGTTAACAGTTTGCATAGTTGAGGTGACAGAAGTGCATAACTAATAGACATAGTGCTTTTTATACACAAGTCGGAATTACAAAAGAGATTTTCTTTTCTGGTGAATTACTGTTTTGTGAAACATACAAATTCTAAGAAACTATCTTTTGCAGTTTGGTACAGAATGGAAATTTTCTAATTCTTGGAATAAAGGTTGTGTTTTTAGTTTAAATGTCATGCTAGAGCTGTTAGGCATGATTATATTGGCTAATGTTTTGCAGCAAGATTGTCCTCAAAGTTAACTCTTTGCATCAGCAGTGACACTATGTTAGGTGTGCTCTTGTATTTAGTTTTCATAATCTTTTTTGGTGAACATTATACCCACTTTATTGTAGTTGAGAAATAACTTACCGTTATGAAACAACTAAGAGGGAGCTGAATTTGAACCTACGACTGTCTGATTGTAAAACCCTTGGTTAAAGGATGTTAGAACCAAAACGGAGGAAATTTCTAGTGTGCCGGGTTAGAAATACCTTCTGAGATCTGCTCACCGCTACCCCAAAGAGGTATCTCCATTCTGATCTGAGTTAGATATTGATGTTTTCAAAGGTTAGGGAAATCACCAGATTTCAACCTTTTATGTTTTTATAGTAGGAAAACTGAACTGCATTAGAGGTTAGGTAGCTTAACCTGCTAGTTAATGACAAAGCAGGATTATGTATTTACTTCTGAGACAGTAGTTTTTACTTTGAATAAGTGATACACATATATGCCCCAAGAGTTTATATATATATATATATATAACATTACAGAAAAGTAGGCCTCGCATGCCCTGCATACCAACTTTCCAGAGTTAACCAGTATCACCACTCTCATGTGTACGCCACAGATATTTTAAGCTTATTCAAGAGCTTGTAAATATGTGGAGAGAAGGGCATTCTTTTTTTAAAACTCCAACTTTTCTGCACTTAACCTGGAGATTTTCCATATTAGCACAAATGTATTCCTGTTTAAAGCTTTAGTGTACAACTGTTCCTTGATATTAAAGGGGGATTGGTTACGGGACCGAAATCATGAATGTTCAAGTCCCTTATATGAAATAGTGTAGTATTTGCATATAACCTACTCACATCCCATATACTTTAAACAATCTCTAGATTAGTTATAATACTACAATGTAAATGCTATGTTAATAGTTTATATAGTTGTTACAGTTTTTTATTTATTTATTTATTTTATTGTTGTGTTATTTTTTGTCTCCCTTGCCCCACCCCGAACAATTTTTGATTCTGGGTTGGTTTAGTCCATGGATGCAGAAGCCATGGATAAGGAGGACTGACTGTATTCTGTTGTTTGGGTATGTTAATTTTTCATACCACTTATTGATGGCCAAGTAGATTACTTTGAATGTTTTGCTGTTCTGCTCTGGCAAGCCAGCATGGTGTTGTAGTTAGAAGTATGGATTCTAATGTTCAAGCTCCACTTCCATTAAATACTAGTGACATTTACTTGTCTTCATCTGTTTTCTCACCTGAAAAATGGACCAGTATTTACTTCTGTAGGACAGTCATGAAGACGTTGGATACATAAAACACATAGTGGTTAATAAGTTTTATTTGCGTTTTTTGGTGTTTGGTTTTTTGGTTTTGTCTTTACTAATAGGCATCTCCAAGTGTATCTTTTGTATTGGTTACTGAAAGTGAAATTTCTGGCCAGAAAGTGTAAGTGAAATTTTCATAAGATGTTGCCATATTGTCCTTCAGAGAGATCACACCAATTTTCACAACCACTGTCCTGCCATGCTTTCTAATGAAGTATTGACACTGACTGATACTGTTCTAGAAGCATGAGCTTTAGTTTGACTGATTCTTTGAAGCAATCTTAAATTGCCGTTTTTTGCATTCTTGAATATGTTCTAAAGTAGCAATCTTTCTGCTGTTTCACATCAGACTTTAATTTTTCAGGATCAATTTAAAAAATTGCTGCTTTAGAAAAAAATGACTCTCAAATCATGAAAAGCTAAGTTGTGCTCTGGTATCAAATGCAGATTTTCTGCACAGTTCTTTCATTTAGCAGAATACAGAATCTTCAAATATAAAAAGATTGGATAAAGTTTAGTATTAAGGAAAAATATTGGCTTAAAAGGCAATTATAATTACACTTCTCATTCGGGTATACACCAGGAGTTGATCCACCACTGCTACTTTGGCTTCTTTTAGTTATTAATTTCCTCTTGCTAATTGTTTCCCACATTAATTTTAGCACCACTCTGCGTTCCTTAGCCTCATCTGATGCGAAACAGGCATCTATTTAGGAATCCCTGCCTCTGCATAGCTGGGATATTTTAGGCATGGTGCTCTGACCAGCAGCTGAAGTGCTGGCCATCAGCTACCGACACCTGTTGAAAAATGCCAGTAGATTTAATTTTTAAAATGTCTAAAATTTTTTACATATGTCAATTATGAGATCACTTGGTGGATCATATTTATTTTTATTCATTAAGCACATATTTAGTAATTTTCATGCAGCAGACAGTATTCTAGAAGGTTAATATTAAGGAGTTTTTTGTTTATTTAGGATACAGTTGCTTGCTTCCATAGTGGAACTTGGAGCTTATCGTGTACAGCAGTGATTGTATTTCTCAGAACACACCGCCATGTTGGATTTCTATACAATTCTGTAGATTTTATTTATAACACAGTTGAGGCAGCTTAAGTTTTCTGATGATATTTTAAGGCTTGAAGTAGGCACTGATTTGGAACCCTCTTCCAGTATGGGAAGCATGTTTTAATCTATAAAATACTAAATGCCAAATAAAGGACCTTTGAGGTGTTATTATTTAATGCTCGTACCTTAAGAATGTTTTGAGTTCTTCTTTGTATAGAATATAGTATTTCTTCATTCTTTTCTTTTTTAATAAACACAGAGTCTTGCTGTATTGGCCAGAGTGGTCTGGAACTCCTGGCCTCAAGAAATCCTCCTGACTTGGCCTCCCAAAGTGCTGGAATGACAGACATGAGCTACCATGCCTAGCCAGTTTCTTCCGTCCTTAACTCCAAATTTAGGAAAAAGAGTTCACAACATTAGACAGTTGGCGAAGCCTTTTTTTTCTTTTTAGAAAATTCTTTTTTAATATGAATTAGTAATCCTTTGGGAAGACAAGAAACAAGAGAATGAGAATTTCAGGACTCTTTACTGTTAAGTGATGGAAATGTAGATAAGGCAAACCTGACTGCAGTAGTCTTGCACCACAGCCCCCTACCCTCCCAAATATTTTTGACATGTAAGAAATCTGTTGCTTGTGATATGCTTAACTAAAATATGTTTTCTCTATATCATTGGAAAGAATGGGAACTTTTTAATTGAAAGTACAGTAAGCAAAATTCTCATTTTAAGATTTACAGACTTGGTGAAAACATGAAAACTATCTGTATCTTTTAGAAAAAAGCTAATTCTAAAGAGATTTTAGTCCCACCTGCAGTGTAAGAGATCCAACTTCTCTGTCTTTGCCAGCATTTGATGTTGCCACTATTTTTTAATTTAGCTCTTACAATAAGTGTGTGGTGATAACATTTTTGGCTTTAATTTGTATTTCTCAAATGCCTAGTGATAAATATCTCATGTTCTTATCATCAGTAAACCTCTTCTATGAAATTTGTCTTCTTTCGCTCATTTTTTTTTCTTTTTAGACAGTCTGTCACCCAGACTGGAATGCAGTGGCACAGTCTTTGTCTCACTTCAACCTATTCACCCTGGGTTCAAGCGATTCTCCTGCCTCAGCCACCCAAGTAGCTGGGCTTACGGGCACATGCCACCACACCTAGCTAATTTTTGTATTTTTTAGTAGAGATGGGGTTTCGCCTAATTTCCCTGACTGGTCTTGAACTCCTGGCCTCAAGTGGTCTGCCTGCCTCGGCCTGCCAAAGCGTTAGGATTATAGGCATGAGCCAGTATGCCTGGCTTCTTTTGCTCACTATTTTTTTTTCTTTTTACCCTGAGTTTTGAGAATTCTTTACATATTCTATATCTGAGTTCTAGTCAGATGTGTGGTTTGCAAATATTTTTTCCCCAGTCTGTAACTTATCTTTGCATTTCTTTCTTAGAGCAAAAGTTTAATTTGATAAAGGCGAGTTTATTGAGCAAGAACTTTTCCTTCATGGGTTGTGTTTTTGGTTTTGTGTCAAAATTTTTACCAAGATTTAGGTACTGAAGGTCTACCCCCTGCCATTTAAAAAGTTTTGTCTATTTTGAATTTTTATATAACATGTGAGGTTTAGGTGGAGGGTTTTTTCCTTGCGTTTTTTGTTTTGGGGGGATGTGTGCGTGTGCATGTTTTCTGGCCTTCAGATGGTATTTAATCACTAGCACCATTTGTTGAGAAATCTATCATTTCTCCATTAGATAGCTTTTGCATCTTTGTTTAAAAAAAAAAAAAAAATCAGTTGCTACCTCTGGGTTCTCAGTTCTGTTCCATTGACTGTGTTTCTCTCTCTGCCAATACCGGTGTAGAGTATTGTAGCTATATAGTAAGTCTTGAAATTAAGTAGACTAATTCTTCTCACTTTTTCAAAATAGTTTCAGCTTCTCTAGTTTCTTTGCTTTTCAATATAAATTTGATAATCTTGTCTGTAAATGTAAAAAAACTATTTTGATAATTGTATTAAAGTTTCTTTAAAAACTAAACATACACTTACGATACTTTTCAGCAATCACACTTCTGGACAGTTGTCCCAGAGAAATGAAAACTTAACGTTCAGCAAAAGACTGTACGCTATAACAGCTTTATTTGTAATAGCCAAAAACTGGAAACAACTAAATGTCCTTCACTAGGTGAATGTGCAAGCAAATTATGATATATGCATCTCATGGAATGCTACCCAACAGTAGACGGTAATACTATTGATAAATGTAACAACTTGGATCACAGAAGCATTGTGCTAGATCCAAAAAGCCATTTCAAGAAGTCACATACTGTATGATTCATTTATATAACTTTCTCAAAACAACACAATTAAGTCCATTGTGGTGACTCACACCTGTAGTTCCAGCTACTTGAG
Source organism: Cebus imitator (assembly GCF_001604975.1). Taxonomy (NCBI): domain Eukaryota; kingdom Metazoa; phylum Chordata; class Mammalia; order Primates; family Cebidae; genus Cebus; species Cebus imitator. The sequence continues at coordinate 2,967,725 of NW_016107383.1, read as the reverse complement.
AGGCTAAGGCAGGAGGATTGCTTGAGCCTAGGAGTTCAAGGCTGCAGTGAGCTATGATCACATTACTGCACTCCAGCCTGGGAAATAGAATGAGACCCCATCTCTTAAAAGAAAAAAGAGTGACAAAATTAGAAATGTGGAACAGATGGTGATTGTCAAGACTTAGGAATGGCAGGGAGAGAGGGATGAACATGAGTTTTGTAGTGATGGAATAGTTTTGTCTCTTTTTGCGTGGTGATTCTACAGATCTGCACATGTGATAAAATGGTATAAAAGTCTATAGACACATTGTATCAGTGTCAGTGCCCTGGTTTTGATACTACCTTCTAGTTATGTAAGATGTCACCTTTGAGAGTAAAAATACATGGGAACTACTATTTTCATGACTCCCTGTGACTCTATTTCAAATTAAAAATTTAAAGTACTTTTTATGTATGGTGCATGTACTTGATTTTATTTCTGTGAAAGCAAGGCGTATGTCGTTTTCTAGTCATGGAAATTCTAGAAAAAAGGCAGAAATTCATTTGCCAAGGTACATTTCTTTTAACTCTGTGAAAGAGGGAAACTAAATGATGTAAAGGAAATATCCTGCAGTTAATATACTCGTCTGAACTGGGGTTTTCAAGCTACCTTTATTTTGTTAATACATTAGAGTGCAAAAGGAAAGTAAAATGATGGTAACATTTGTGATTCCAAGACTATTTCAGTCATAAGATAAATGTTCTGCTATACATTGTCCTTGATTTAATGTTTAAATTATAAGTAGACAAATGCTTCGTAAGTTCCTCAGTTAAGAAAACTATATATTATAATTCTTTACCTTTTTTGAGCCTCTGTTTTTCTAAACTTCCCACCTGTAAAATGAGGCTGGCCCACCTACTTAGTTTTTCTTGGCGGAATATGAAATGCTTAGTACAGTGCTTTTCATGTAGTAGCAATTTTACAGATCATTGATCCCAGAATCACAATTTTTAATGGAATTCTAAAAATGGAAATTTCCACATAGATTGATATCTGTGCCTAAGTATCTTTCTTCTTAGATGTTGTTTTCTTGCCACAGAAAATATATTCTCTAGCTTTTGGCCAGTAAACAAACTATTTCCACTGTCAATCAAGATAAAAATGAAACCAGGTATGAAAGCAATTTGACTCTTGTCCCTTTTACTTTCACCTCTTAGAATTTTGGGCTCTGTTTTCCCCCCCTCAAAATTAAAGCAATAGACTTTTTTAAAATACGTATTAAACATTTACTCTAGCCTTTTAAAGTTTTTATATTAAAGAGAGAAGAAAAATTTTAGATGTCTTATGTCTTGATAAGTATTTCAGTTATCAGATGATATTTACATTAACTTTTTTTCCCCTCTTAGGTTTTCTTCTATTTTCATAACCAACCAGAACAATGTTCTACGCACATTTTGTTCTCAGTAAAAGAGGGCCACTAGCCAAAATTTGGCTAGCGGCCCATTGGGATAAGAAGCTAACCAAAGCCCATGTGTTTGAGTGTAATTTAGAGAGCAGCGTGGAGAGTATCATCTCACCAAAGGTATGTTTAATGTTGACATTTTTATTTACTTTGTTGATTGTTTACTGATATGTGAAACAGAACTTCTAAAGCAGTTTTTTTTAGGTAGGTACATTGGAGGCAAGGGAAATCCTTAGAAATTTTTCTTTATTATGTGAAGTCTTTCTTTATCACCTCTAGACATACTTTGACATGGTCACAGTATGATTCTTTTTTCTTTAAAAAAAATCTCTAAGTGCATTGACATTTTGATTTGCCTATTTTTAATAGCAAATAAGCATGAGTCAGGGCAGTGCCCAAATACTGTTTACTGATTGTTCCTTAAAGGAGCTTTTATTAATGTCCTCTGAAACTGTTCAGAGGCAGTGGTTTACACGCTTGGATTTCAAAATAGTATGACTTAAAGTAATACCCTACGGGTTTTTTGCTTTGCTAAGAACGAACCTTTAAAACACAAGTGGACTTACCATCTACTGTCATTAGCATTTCATTGAGGGGTGCACATGTTGACTTCAAAAGTGTATGAAAGACTAATCGCAAAGAAAGAGTCCTTAAATATAATTTATATATATTTATATCTGGGTTTCAAAGACTCTTTCCTGCACCTTATTTTGCGTGTACATACACAAGTGCACACGCACGCACCACATGCATGCCCCAACTGTCCTATAGTCAAAATGTTCCAGATCACAGCCATGTGAAGCAGCAGTGGGAACTATTCCTAGAATTTTGAGTTTGGACAGTGTTGACGTAATACATTAAGAGTAGTTTTATTACTGGAAGAATGAAGGAATCTCAGAAGAATAAAGCTGGGGATGAAGCAGAGACTTGTTCAAAAAGTATGTGGAAAAGTATTTTTTTTTAGGTGGGAGGAATGAAAGTTTGTGCTTGGAGTTACAGTAAATTACAAAGTTCCATTTGTATGTGGAGTTTTGGCTGGTTTTAGACTTACTGCTGGTGGAATTGATTGCTATTAAAAACATTTGGTGTTCTTTCTGGGACAGTACTAATTTGAAAATTTTAATAAGGTGAAAATTTTACAAACAGAAAAACCGTAGTCCATATTACTTAGATCTTTAGTAATATTTTGATAAACCTACTAGACTTTTGTGTGACTACATAATGCACATAATTTTTTTATGTGTGTACACAAAAATTGCATTTATATTTTGTAACACAACTGCATTCAGGAGCAGCTCTAATAGGTCTAACCATCTAATGTTTGTAATTTACAGCATAATCTCATACAAAGAACTTAAATACAAAATTTGAAACAGACTTAACCTAGACTGAAGTGAGTTTTTTTGAGACAGGATCTCATTCTGTTACCCAGGCTGGAGTGCAAACATGATCTTGGCTCCTGGCAACCTCTGCCTCCTAGGCTCAAGCAGTCCTCCCACTTCAGCTTGCCGAGTAGCTGGGACCACAGATGGGCACCACCACACCTGGCTAATTCTTGTAATTTTGTAGAGACAAGGTTTTGCCATGTTGTGCAGGCTGGTTTTGAACTCCTGAGCTCAAGCAATTTGTCTGCCTCAGACTCCCAAAGTGCTGGGATTACAGGCATGAGCCACTGCACCTAGCCCTTAATTACCTAAATATTCATACATTTACTATAGGAATGCTAATGTATATAATTGTGGGGGGGCTGCTCTAGACATTCTTGGGAATATTGTAATATACTCTGTGTACACACATCTGTGTCATACACACACACTGCATTACCTTTATAATATTCAAAAAGCCCAGAATTCTATAACATTTGGCCCCTAGGATTTTGGATAAGGAATTAGGGAATATGGAACTGTAAATCATTGTTTGGGTTATGTATGATTTATTTTACTCCTCCCTTTTTTTTGGATAGCTTACATTGTTTCTAATTTTTTGAAATTGTGGTCTATCCAATGAAAAACCATTAAAAACAACAGTAGAACAATACAATGGGAGATTGTCTTTTCAACAAATAGTGCTGGAATAGCTAGACATCATGCAAAAGAAAAATGAACTAGCTAGACAGACTTTACACCCTTCAAAAGAATTAACTCAAAATGGATCATAGGCCTAAATTTAAAACACAAAACTATAAAACTGCTGGAAGATAACATTTCTGAATGACCTGGGATTTGGTAGTGACTTAGATATGACGCCAAAGGTGTGATCTAAAAAAGAAAAAATTCAAAAGCTGGACTTAAGAATTAGAAAGTACTGCTCTCAAAAGATAGTGTCAAGAGAATGCAAAGACAAGCATTAAAACAAGCTATCACTACTCATCTATTAATATGACCAAAATCCAAAACAGTGACAACACCAAATGTTGGTGAGGATGTGGGGCAGCAGTGACTCTCATTTTTGGTGGAAATGCAAAATGGTACAGCCACTGTGGAAAACAGTTTGATGGTGTCTTAGAAAACTAAACATTATTCTTACCTAAAATTTGTTTCTTGGTGTTTACTCAAAGTAGTTGAAAACTTACGTCTTTACAAGAGCCTGCACACAGATATTTATAGCAGCTTTATTCATAATGACCAAAACTTGGAAGCAATTGAGATGTCCTTGAGTAGATGAATGGATAAATTAACCTTTCACTGAAATATTCAGTGCTACAAAGAAATGAGCTATGAAGTCAAGAAAAGATGTGGAGGAACAGGCCAGGCACGATGGCACATGCCTACAGTCTCAGCATTTTAGGAGGCCAAGGTGGGTGGATGGGTTGAGCCCAGGAGTTCAAGACATGGCAAACCCCTTATCTACAAATACAAAAAAATTATCCTGACTGTGTGGCAAGTGCCAGTATTCCCACCTACTTGGGAGGTTGTGGTAGGAAGATCTGTTAAGCTTGGGAGGTCAAGGCTGCAGTGAGCCAAGCTAGCACTAGTTCACTGCAGCCTGGGTGACAGAGTGAGACCCTGTCTCAAAAAAAACAAGAAGATGGGCCTGACACGGTGGCTCACACCTGTAATCCCTGCACTTTGGGAGGCTGAGGCAGGCGATCAAAAGGTCAAGAGATCAAGACCATACTGGCCAACATGGTGAAACTCCGTATACTAAAAATACAAAAATTAGCTGGGCGTGGTGGTGTGTGCCTGTAGTCCCAGCTACTCGGGAGGCTGAGGCAGGAAAATCGCTTGAACCCATGAGGCAGAGGTCATGAACTAACAGAGACTTTGTCTCAAAAAAAAAAAAAATGTGGAAATGCTGTAAATGCGTATTACTTAGTAAAATAAACCAATCTAAAAAGGTTACATATTCTGTGATTGCAGCTGTGGAACACTCTGGAAAAGCCAACACTAAAAATGAGACAGTAAAAGGATGGGAGGTTGGGGAGAGAATGGAGGGTTGAATAGGCAGAGCACAGACGATTCTTTTTAGAGCAGTAAAACTGTTTTGCATGGTAGTATAATGGTTAATAAATGTCATTATACATTTTTCCAAACTCACAGTATGTTAACACCAAGAGTGAACCCTGATGTAAACTAGGGACTTCTGGTAATGATGTGTCAATGTAAGTTTATCAGTTGTAATAAATGAAACCCTGATGGCAGGTGTCGGTTATGGGGAAGATTGTCTCTGTGTGGGGAAGGTGGTGTTTATGAGAAATCTGTGTCTTTTCCTAAGTGTTGCTGTGAACCCAAAACTACTCTTTTTCTTGGATGCAGTCTTCTGACAATTGTTATATCCTTTTTTGTGTATATACACAAAGAAAAATTGTGCGCATGCACACTGGAAAGCCTAGAAGGCATACCAAAAGATTATTAAAAATTTCTGTAGGTGGTAGTATTATAGGTTGTTTTATTTTCTAAGACTAGCCATTTAATAAACATTTCTTATTAAACTTTGTTCACACCCTTAAGTATGTTCTTGAGATCTATTTTTAGGATTATAATTGATAGGCCAAGTGATAAACATGTTTTTGAGATTTCTGATAGGCACCAACAGTTTGCTCTGCTGAGGTTGTACCAGTTTGCACTGCTGGTCAATTTTTTTTTTTTTTTTTAATAGGTATGCTTACTGGGATAAGTTAATGGAAAAGAGAGAAATCGTACTCTTTTCTTGAAAGTATATGTGTGGCTAATCTTTAACATCCGTAAGCAAATATTGAGAGTGTTTGGCTTAAAAGGATAACAGATTTTTTTCATGCTAGGTACTGAGTACTTTGTACCCCTTTAGGGACACTACCAAAGGATATGAGAAAATCTGTTAATTGAAGGTATACATGAACAGCCACAAAGGAAAGCAGACAGTTCAGGAATCGTGTAAAAGATTGTAATGTGTTTATGAAAGAAAGTGATTTATCTTTAAATGTTTTAAACCATTTCTAGCTGAGCTATTATTTATTTGATAACAGGATATAAAGATATTTCCACAGAGTTGAACTGTCCTGAAATTTCTAATGTTTGCTTTGGTGTGCAGTTCTCGTGAAAATGTTGGTTTAGTTGTTTAGCGTAAGTGTCACACATGGCTCATTTGCAATGCAAGCTTACATACTCCCTTCTCTCTTCCACTCTCCTATTGAAAGACCCACTGGCGCCCTTTGCAGAGCTTTCCCAGAAGATGTAGAGTGACATCTTTATTATATTTGTGTTTACACTGTAACACACAATAGCTCAAAAACATATGCCATACCTCATTTTACCCACTCCTAGGCTAAACTCTGAACCACACTAATCTAGAAAGCAAGCTTTTGCTTAAACACCACTTTTTGAAAGTTGCTAGTTCTAAACAATAGCAAGCAGAGGTTTTTTTTCCCTCCTCTGTTCTTAGATGAAAGTACAGTCAATATTAATTTTAAATTTTATAATACCACATAAAAATAGTTCTGTTTTTCCATTAGGAGCAACATTTTAATTTGATTTTTTTTAAATTAGGGATTCATTGATACATTCTGAATTTGATCACAAATTTGGTGTAACTTCAGATGTCTAAAAATGTATGGCCACAGACATCATTTATTCTGTAAGTCACAAAAAATGCTCATAGGTACAGAGCCTGAGAGTCATAAGTAAAGTCCTATAGTGCTATGGAGAATACACATAAACTTTAAAACACAACATTTTATTTTACGAATAACAATATACGAATCATACTTTAAACAAGAGCAAATGTTAAAAGCTTTTTTTTTTATTACCTTAGAACTTGGTGCATCTTATCTGATTTGGGAAAGTATCCAGGGATGTTTGATTTCATATTGACTTGTTCTTTCAGTAACTTTTCCTTATGGCTAGAGGAATTTTGAGTACTTGTGTTTAGATTGAGTCTTGTCTCATTGTTTTACCAACTGCTCTCCACATACTGCATCCCATATTAATGTTGATCAAGATCTGCCTTGAAAAAAAGTTGGGTAGTATATTTACTGGTGAAAAAAGGTATGGATACTGTTATCCTTTTTCAATTAGTATGCTTTTCAGTTAATGGAAACTTAGTAAAAATTGGCTTAAACAATAAGGGAAATAACAGACTTCATTAAAATTTTGGAAACAGATCTGAGATTGGTTCAGCAGCTTGATTATGTCATCCAAGGACTCTCCATCCTTAGTTTGTTGGCTTCCTGTCCTCATACTTCAGCATTGTGGTTTACAGGGTGACTGCATGAAGCAAATGAGCAAGCCCTACCTATTCACAAAGCAGGAAAGGAGGAAGGAAGAGAAAGATGGTGTTCTTTTGGGGGGAATATCTTTCTCAGAAACTCTCTGGCATACTTCACCTATTACTCAATTGGCCGAACTGTGTTTCGTGCTCTCTCAAGAACAGGTATTAGCAGAGAGGAATGAGACATCTGTCAATATGGGGACATTTGCTTCTCAAACAAAATCAGAATTGACATAGCCAGCAAGAAGCAATGGCTCTGGATTGGCATCCAGAAGTGTTAACAGGCTCCTTAATGTGCTAATGACACAGTTCATGGAACGATGTGCTTACTTCCTAGCTACCTTCATGTTTATGTTAATTCATGAATTACCACTCAGTCTTTTTGGTATATTCAGGGAATTTAGAGGCAAGGACAGTGAGAAATATATGTGATTATTAGGCAATTTTAAAGGAAAAATGAAAATATAAAGACTCTAAGTAGCATGAATGCAAGCTTTGAAATATGATTAATGTTTTATTCATAGGTGAAAATGGCATTACGGACATCAGGACATCTCTTACTGGGAGTAGTTCGAATCTATCACAGGAAAGCCAAATACCTTCTTGCAGACTGTAATGAAGCATTCATTAAAATAAAGATGGCTTTTCGGCCAGGTATTGTTGAAGCTTTTTTTTTTTTTTTTTCTTTGGAGTTTCTCATATTTTTTGTGTTACTGTAGCTAAACACATTTTCTAAATCAACAGGCTTGCAGAGGCAGTGGTTCAAGGGAGGAAATGTACTTTATTTGCATCTCTTTGACCTGTGAAGTAATGGAGTTCACCCCCTTTTTTTTGTTCTTCCTTTGGAGCTGCCTTTTTAGTACTTTTTTCAGCAGCTTACATAGACTGAGTCATCAGAGGTTGAAATGTTGAAAACTAATTGTTATGTAATGATTTTTATAAAATATAGCTCAGAAAAGATAATTTTAGGGTTTTAAACTTTTTTCCTAAATAAATGTTCTTTGTAGTTTTTTTGTTGTTACCACACCACCATCTAAGTAGATAATTACTGCTTATCTAAATTCACATATCTTTCTACAATTTTTAAAACCATTGATGAAATTTTATTCTAATTAAAATAATGTGTATAGAAGAAATGCCTTAACAGTTTTTACCGAGGATACATTCTAGTACTTCATTTTATGTCAGTTTGTGAACAGTAAAATGTTTGAGATCCAAAATTTTATTTAAAAATAAAATATTTAGAAAAAGACTACAGTACTTAACATGTGAACAATAAACACATTTTATCTAAGTAACATGCTTTTTGTTTGTCTTTCAAAGTAAGGCATATTTATTAGAGACAACTGGAAAAATATAAAGAAAATTAAAATTGTGTAATTCTGCTTTCTCTAAAATAACCAGCTCCTTTTAACATTTAAGGTACTCCTTTGCAGTCATTCTTCCCCCCATAAATACCATGTTTAATTAATTACATGTTAATAGTTATTTGTTGATAGGTCCATGTAAACATTTGTCAGCTTAATGCATAATTAGTGCTTTGACTTTTTCATAAAACAAGGAATACAATTTATGAGCATAGAAAAAGAGAAGTACTTGTGCTTTAAGGTATTTTGCATATGTTTTCAACCTTTCTATTAGAATATAAACTTAGGAATTTATACTTACTTATCTCCTCCTTATCCCTAGATAATTTTGTGGGTAGCTAGATATTCAAACTTAGCATTTATTTTCCAGGTGTTGTTGACCTGCCTGAGGAAAATCGGGAAGCAGCGTATAATGCCATTACTTTACCTGAAGAATTTCATGACTTTGATCAGCCACTGCCTGACTTAGAGTAAGTGTCGTCTTTTTTAAAAAATTGTTGGCATGGTCCACGAAAAGCAGTAGTATTTGCTTACAAATGCATAGGTTTTTTTGGAATGTTTTACATTAACAGGTAGCTAAAATGCATATACTTTTATTTAGAATAGTATATATATAAATAAGGAACATAAAACCTAGAAAGCTGTTCTTCTGTGAGAAAAATCATGTGGATGTCAGCTTTAACACAGCTAAGATGTGAGAGTTTTGACATGCCTAGGCCAAAGCTTATGTAAACCTATAAACAGTTGTCTAGGTACGCTCTTTATGCAGTGATATCAGGGAATGTAAACTGTTGGTTCAGAGTTGTATATTAAAGTCAGCTGTTGGTTGTCTTCTTGGCCAGGCTGTACTCAGAGTCATAATTCTATTCTGGTTATGTTTTGTTTTTGTTTTAAATAAACATGCAAGATAACTTTTTATGAAGAGCAAGAAAGGGTCATTGTCACGACACACATTTGAGAGGAGAGAGTTACACAGAGACGGCCATTATAGCAGAATACTGTAGTATGTTTCCCTTTTCTCAAGTCCTTACAATCTAGCTATCATGCCATGATGTTGGAACTTGACTGTAGCTTTCCAAGTGACTTAGCATAACTGACAGCCAAGGAACACCATTACAGATTTCTCTGCTTTTTGAAATTATCTGTGACTTCTAATTAGGTAAGTTTATGACCTATTTTGTTATTACATGTGTGTTAATTCTAGGCTCTATCTAGCTTTTTACTTTTTTTCTCTCCTTTTGACATTTTATTTGAAAATTTTTTATTATGGAAATTTTTAAACATAGCTAAAATTTAGAGAAATTAGTAGGATGAACCTTGCATGTCAGTTATTCAGCTTTTGTAATTACAAGTGTATTGCCAGTCTTACTATATCTATTTTTCCCCAGTTTACCTCACAGCCCTCACCATATTATTTTAAATTAAATAACAGATAATCTTATTTCATCTGTAAATGCTTTGATATTTGTCTCTTAGAGGTAAGGAATTTTTAAAGCCTCCATAACACATCACACCTTTAAAAAAATTATCAGTAATTCCTTAATATAGGCATAGCTTGGAGATACTGTGGGTTTGGTTCCAGACCGCTGCAGTAAAGCAAGTCACACAAATTTTTTTGGTTTCGCGGTGCCTATAAAAGTTATGTTCACACTGTATTGTGGTCTATTGAGTGTACAATAATAGCATTATGTTTAAAAAAGCAGTGTGCATATCTTTAAAATACTCTAATGCTAAAATATGCTAATGATCATCTGAGCCTGCAGCAAGTTGGGTGGAGGATTTGCCTCCATGCTGATGGCTACTGACTGGTATGGGTGTTGGTTGCTGAAGTTTGAGGTAACTGCAGCAGTTTCTTAAAATAAGACAGCAGTGAAGTTTGCTGCATCAGTTGATTGACTCTTTCATGGGAGATTTCTTTGTAGCATACAATGCTATTCGATAAATGTTTTACCCACTGTAGAACTTCTGTCAGATTTGAGCCAATCATCTGAAACCCTACCGCTGCTTTGTGAGCCAACTCTATCGAATATTCTAAACACTTTGTTGTTGTTTCAGCATTATTCACAGTATCTTCACTAGGAGTAGATTCCATCTTAAGAAACTACTTTCTTGGCTTATTCATAGGAAGTAAACCCTCATTTGTTAAAGTTTTATTCCAAGATTGCATCAATTAGTCACATCTTCAGGTTCCACTTCTAATTTTAGTTCTCTTGCTTTTTCCACCAAATCTGCAGTTACTGCCTCCACTGAAGTCTTGAACCCCTCAAAGTCATGCATCAGGGTTAAAATTAATTTCTTCTAAACTTTCTGTCTGTACCACTGAAACTTTCTCCATATGAACAATAAGGTAGTTTTGTTTTCTTACTCATGTTCACTAGAGTAGCAGTTTTAATTCCCTTCAAGAACTTTTTCTTTGCATTTACAACTTGGCTGTTTGGTGCAAGAGGCCTAGTTTTTAGCCTAAATCAAGCTTTAAACATGCCTTCTTCACCAAGCTTAATCATTTCTAGTGAGATATGTGTGACTCTTTGTTTTACTTGAACAGACAGTAACCATTGTAGGGTTATTAATTGGCCTGATTTCAATGTAGTTGCATCTCAAGGAACATGGAAGCCCAACAAGAGGGAAAAACATTAGTGGAGGCGGGGGAGGGCAGGAGCAGCCAGTCAATGGAGCAGTTAGAACACAGAACATTTCCTGGCTAAGTTTGACATATTATATGGGCATCCTTTGTGGCACTCCAAAACAATTAATAGCATCAAACATTATTGAACCGGATGTGGTGGCTCACACCCATGATCCCAGTCCTTTGGGAGGCTGAGGTGGGGAATCGTTTCAGGCCAGGACTTTGAGACTAGCCTGGGCAATATAGTAAGGTCCCCGCCCTGCCCCCCATCTCTACTGAGAAATAAGAAAAAACTTAAAAGATACTAATCAAGATCACCATGACAGATACAATAATGAAAATTTTTTAAATAGCATGAGAATCACCAAAATGTAACACAGAGACATGAAGTAAGCTTGTGCTGTTGGAAAATGGCACCAACAAACTTGCTCAATGCAGTGTTACACAAACGTTCAGTTTATTAAAAACTCAGCATCTGTGAAGCTCAGTATAACAAAGTGTAGTAAAACGAGGTATGCCTATATGATATGCAGTCAGCATTTAAATGTCCCCAATTGACATATACGCTTTTTTTTTTTTCCTCTTCAGTTTGAGTTGAAGCTAAATAAAGTCTACAAACCGCATTTGGTTGATATAGCTTATGAGTCTCCTAACAATCTATTACAGTATAGCTTTGCCTCCCTCCAATTCGTTTTCCTTGCCATCTATTTCCTGTATAAGCCTGGTTGGTTGTTTTGAGGTATTTATGTTCTGGATATGGCTGATAGTATTTAGATTGTTGTTTAGCATTATACACTTTTCATTTTTTTAATATTTTTAAACTGTATGAGAGATTATTCTTATTTATTAGAGGAAGAAATTGAGTCTTAGGGAACATCAGAGTTTACACAGCCTGTAATTTGCAGGGTCCTGATGAAAACCCATGCCTATCTTGCCCATCATTTCTAGTTTTTTCCTCTATACTTGATTTAGTGGCTTCTGCATATTACATTGTATTTGCTGATGATTGATGCTTTTCAAATTTAAATACAAGTTAATTTCCACATTACTTACATTTTTGGATTGTATTGGAATGTATCAACGTATTAAATACTAAGGCTTCTAAAACTTGGTTGGTTATATGTTTTAATTTTTCTTTTAAAGAGAATTGGGATTCTTTTTTCTTATAAATACAGTGAAACTTAGGAATAAAATGTATTTGACTTTCTTTTAAAGTGACATCGATGTGGCCCAGCAATTCAGCTTGAATCAGAGTAGAGTGGAAGAGATAACCATGAGAGAAGAAGTTGGGAACATCAGTATTTTACAAGAAAATGATTTCGGTAAAAAGAGAAATTACTAGCCATTAGTTTTAATGTTATAATTATATCGTGTTGCTAATAGCAATTTCAAAAGAAAACCGGACTATATTACATTCACATTGATAGAAAGGCTTGAAATTTCATCTAATGTATTTTCATCAAGAAAAGAGTTTGGTTTTTCACCAGTAGATTAAGCATTATTTTCATACTTAGAGTTAATTGTTTACCTACTCCTCTCCCTACATATAATCATAGAACCTATATGTTGATTCCGTGAGGAGTCCCAACATTGAAGTAGTGATCACATTTAAACTAACCATTTTGGAATAGTTTCCCTTTTGTACTTGCTATTCAAAAACAGGTATTCAAAACTAGTAGCAAGGCATACTCTTTTTTAAAGAGATAGGGTCTCTTCTGTGTTATCCGTGCCGGAGTGCAGTGGCTATTCACAGGCAGCATTATAGGACACTACAGCTTCAAACTGTTGGATTCAAGTGATCCTCCCACCTCAGCCTCAAGTAGCTGGGACTACAGGCACATGCTGCTGTGCTCAGAACCAGATTCTTTTCTTGATGAAATGCATTATAACAGGAAAGTTTAAGCTGTGAATATTAATGTAACTTAACATAAGTACATATTTAGGGTTTATCTAGGATTACTTAAATCTAGATCTAAGTTTGAATCTGCTGGATGTGTCCCAGTATTGTAGCTGTGTGTAATTGAGCCATTTTTTAAAACTTTGATGCTAAAGATTTAAAGCTTAAACAAGATATTTTAACAATAAGTAAGACTTCAGTAAGCAAATGTAATATAATTATAATAAATCATTAGCTGTTTTCTTTTATAACTGGTATTTCTAACCTTTCTGAACTAATGACAAATCAAAATTTGTTTAGGTGATTTTGGAATGGATGATCGTGAGATAATGAGAGAAGGCAGTGCTTTTGAGGACGATGACATGTTAGTAAGCACTACTGCTTCTAACCTCCTATTAGAGTCTGAACAGAGCACCAGCAATCTGAATGAGAAAATCAACCATTTAGAATATGAAGACCAATATAAGGATGATAATTTTGGAGAAGGAAATGATGGTGGAATATTAGGTATGTGAGAAAATGATGGTTATTTGAACATAAACATAACTTCTTTATTAAGTTTTAAGGTTTTGGAAGCAGTTGCTAATTCTGAGTCTTGAATAGCTATTAGATATTTATGTATGAATTGTGATCAGTTGGCTTAATAAGACATTCTGTAAAACTAGCCTCTTAAAATGTTATAACAAAACCTAAAGATGCTTATCTCAGAGTGCTAAATTTTACTAGTACTTAAAACTGTTCTATTTGTGTTTGATAGCAATGGTAAGTAAATATTTTTTAAAATAGATAAATGAACTAGAAAATACAAGTCAAGAATGAGAATTGTTTTGTATACTAAGTGTTTTATACTTTTTAAACTACCTAGAGGAGAAACAGATAAAAATTGAATATATGTTTAAATTTTATGCCTTTTAACTAAATTTTGTTTTTCTAGTGATTGGCTATTGTGGTTTTGGCATTTCTTTTTCAAATTATAGCTAACTTACATTCTCTTATTTCAGATGACAAACTAATTAGTAATAATGATGGCGGAATCTTTGATGATCCCCCTGCCCTCTCTGAGGCAGGGGTGATGTTGCCAGAGCAGCCTGCACATGACGATATGGATGAGGATGATAATGTATCAAGTAAGCATTTCATGTTCAGTGATTCTAGGGATGATCGTATGGCATCCAAAAAGATACTTATCATAGAAGATGACAAATTAAAAGTTGTTTTTTTAATGAATTACAAATATCCTTAAGTACAGTGCTTATGATTGATTACTGGTTCTGATTCTCTTATATGTTTAATCTTGTGCCCCTCCCCATTTTTTGGCCAGTTGGGTTCAAGTCTGGTGGGGCTTTCTCATAACTAGAAAAATATGTTTTTCTTAGTAATAGCAGGATTTCTTTCCATTTTATGAAGGGTTTTTCTCCCCCCATTTGTAGGATATATATTATATACCCAAGCTTTTTGTGACTGTATTTGTTTTTATAGTGGGTGGGCCTGATAGTCCTGATTCAGTGGATCCCGTTGAACCAATGCCAACCATGACTGATCAAACAACACTTGTTCCAAATGAGGAAGAAGCATTTGCATTGGAACCTATTGATATAACTGGTGAGCTTATGAACCTTTAGATTTGTACAACATTCAACATAAGGTCTTATTTCTGGTTCTTGCCTGTCTACTCATCTGTTACTGTTGTTTTATATAACTAAGCTGTTTTTATGTCAGTCATCTGTCATAATGTCTTTCTTCTATCCAATTATAATTTGAGTATTTTGTAGAAATGTCTGTGCAAGTTGCCGTGAAATATAAAAGTATAGAAGAAGTTTTCTGATAATGAGTATCTTTGTCTCTTGGGGTTCCCAAAACGTTAGCAGCTCACATGTGTAACCACTAGAAAACATTGCAAAGCATTTTTTCAATAAAGTACAATTCTAAAGGCTGTACAGTTGGGCTACAATCTGGAAAAAACTAAAAATGTTCTTAAAAAAACAAACCTGGAAGCTGGCATGGGGGCTCACACCTGTAATCCAGTGCTTTTGGGAGGCCAGGGTAGAAAAATCACTTGAGGCCAGGAGCTTGAGACCAGCCTGGGCAGTAAATATAGTTAGTAAGACTGTCTCTTCAAAAAGAATTTTTTGTTTATATATATACTCTTAGAATTTGCCTTTTTTCACATGTTCTGAAAAAAGAAATTTTTTAAAATTTAAAAACTGGAAACATCAAAAATTCTAGAATCAGTAATCTTTTTTTATAGTATTTTTTAAGTAACATTGCAAGACACCATTACTTAATTTGGGAGGGCTGCTTCTGAGTGACAATCTGAGATGATGTAATGGGGATATAACAGTTTAAACAATTTTTAGATGGTTTATGAGGACAGTAGGGTAGAATACTTTAAATTAATTACAGTGTAATTTAAGACATACATACTTATTACCTTTAAGTAGAACAAGATTACCCTTTTGTGTTTCCCATTGATTAGGGAAATGGACAATTAAGTAAAATATATACTGTATTAGATAGTGAGATTAGAGAGAGACTGTCACTGTATAACGTCCTTTTGTATTTTATAAGTGTTGAACCAAAAACCTTTGGGGTATGTCTGACGGGGTGCAATCTTAAGGATTTTATTTAACCCCATGAGCTTTTCTGCATTTTAAAAAAGCGAGACAGTACAGCCTCCTTGCAAGTTTTAAGGATTAGAAATGACGATTTTAAAATGTCTAGGATGGAGTTACAGGTCTGTCTGACCAGGCTTGGACTTCTTTCACTCTGTCAAGCAGCTTCTGTAACTGCCATATATGAATTATCACTTTTCCCATAAAAATAATAGTATTTGTAGTCATTAAAGAAAACTCAATTTGTGGCAGATACTATACCAAATATTTTACAACCCCTGTAAGTGATAGGCCCTGTTTCAAATGAGAAAATGAGCCAAACTCTGAATAGAGTGCTCATTGTTTACAGTATAAAACTACATAGGTAAAAATATATTGGCCCTTTCATCATTTTACTTATTTTGTGCTAAAAGTCTATACATACTCATTCAGCAAATTTTTGTTGAATACCTATTGTGTGCCTCTATTCTATTGTGTGCCTCTATTCTAAAGGGTGAATGGAAACCATCGGTTAAAGCATCCTACCCTCATGAAGTTTACCTTTTCTGCTAGAGTCTGTGTATAGAAAAGCAGGGGGATATAGTCAGTCTAGATCTTGTAGCTGGCCTCTTAGGAAAATGATCTTATTTTTTATTATCCCAGTTAAAGAAACAAAAGCCAAGAGGAAGAGGAAGCTCATTGTTGACAGTGTCAAAGAGTTGGACAGCAAGACAATTAGAGCCCAACTTAGTGATTATTCTGATATTGTCACTACTTTGGATCTGGCACCACCCACCAAGAAATTAATGAT
>NW_016107383.1:2949133-2951095 GCF_001604975.1 Cebus imitator | reverse complement strand
AAACCTTTGTTTGCATCATTTTTGATGAAGTGTTTTGCAACTGTATGGCAAGTTTCCTTTTTTCTCCCTTAAATCACAGTGTACTAGCCATAACTTCATCTGAAATATATGGATAAGTGACACCTGCATTTCTAAAAGATGTAAAATGAATTTTCCTTACATTAAAAAGCCACTGACATTTTTAATAGTACTTTTCTGTGTAATAAACTATAAGGTATATTGCCTTAGTATGCTTTACATCTGAATTCTTTAACTGTTTTCTGAATAAAACATGAGTGGTTCTGCTTTTTCAACAGTAAAGAATTCTGGCTTCAAGAGATTTTTTTTTTTCCCATTTATAGGCTCTTTTCTGCCCACATCCCACAGTATTCCAAAATAAGACTCACAGGAGTCTGGTGAATTAAACAGTACTGTTAGGCTATTATTGTGTCTCAGGTTGAGATATGCACAGAACTCATTGATTTTACTGTGTATTTAGAATATAGTAATGCATTCTAAATCTAAAGTATTTCAGAGCAACAAAGTTGTGCTTTTTATTATAAGCACTGTCATATAATTATTTTTAAGAAGGTCCTTAAAACTATTTATTTGACTCAGTAATTAGTAGAAATTTTTCCTAAGGAAGAAATTTAAGGTATATAAAAGCTATCTCTATGAAAACATTGATTACATTGTTGCTTACAGTTTAAAAAGAGAGAAATAATTTAAAAAGTATAGGAATGGCTCAAAATGGAATATTATGTAGCCATTAAAAATAGGTTAAATGAGGCCACAAGTGGAGGTTCACGCCTGTAATCCCAGCACTTTGGGAGGCTGAGGCTAATGGATCACTTGAGGTCAGGAGTTTAAGACCAGCCTGGCCCAACATGGTGAAACCCTGTCTCTACTAAAAATACAAAAGTTAGCCAGATGTGGTGGTACATACCTGTAAGCCAGCTACTCAAACAGCTGAGACACAATTACTTGAACCTGGGCGGCAGAGGTTGCAGTGAGCTGAGATTCTGCCACTGCACTCCAGTCTGGGCAACAAAGTGAGACTCTGTCTTAAAAAAGAAAAAAAAAATAGTTTAAATGATAGCTAATGAGGTTACTATATAATAAGTGGAAAAAAAAAACACACTTTAAAGCTATTTGCTATGAGACCAGTTAGAATGAGTTTTAGTTTATGAATAGGAAAATAAATTGCAGGCAGATAAACAGAAAACCCTTTAAGGTTGTGAAATAATGGATAAATTTTGTTTATCTAAAATGTCTGCAGTTACAATTTGAAAACTAAACTCATTTAAATTCATTTTCAGATGGAATGATGTGTGAATATAAGTAAAAGCCATGATAAATTATACACTTATTGTATTTATTAGAACATACATTTGGAAGATAGAAATCAGTGGTGACTTTTCGGTTAGATTTATTTTATAATTAAATTTTTCCTTTTTTTTTTCTTATAGCTCTTTACACGCTGTCTTACACCGCTTGTACCAGAAGACCTTAGAAAAAGGAGGAAAGGAGGAGAGGCAGATAATTTGGATGAATTCCTCAAAGAATTTGAAAATCCAGAGGTTCCTAGAGAGGACCAGCAACAGCAGCATCAGCAGCGTGAAGTTATTGGTTTGTTCTATTGGAATAGTTCTCTGATGAAGTTCACATGAGTATTTGGCATATTTGGCTAAAAATTTACCTTTATACAATCAGAGTAAAAGAAATAAGGAATGAAAGATATACTGAAATGTTTGGGCAGGGAATTGCATTGGATCTGATTGCCTTATTTAAGTATGAAGTTTCCTGTCTTCCCAGAGGTTTAAGGTTCAGAACTGGCAGGGTAGATAGTCTGCTAAAGAATTGTCCTGGCCGGGCGCGGTGGCTCAAGCCTGTAATCCCAGCACTTTGGGAGGCCGAGGCGGGTGGATCACAAGGTCAAGAGATCGAGACCATCCTGGTCAACATGGTGAAACCCCGTCTCTA
>NW_016107383.1:2924987-2949073 GCF_001604975.1 Cebus imitator | reverse complement strand
GCGGAGGTTGCGGTGAGCCGAGATCGCGCCATTGCACTCCAACCTGGGTAACATGAGTGAAACTCCGTCTCAAAAAAAAAAAAAAAAAAAAAAAACCCCCAAAAAAAAAAAAAAAAAAAAAAAAAAAAGAATTGTCCTACATTGTACTGTGGGTAGAACTTGTCCTTTTAAGGCCCCTTCCCCCTTTTATGTATATTGCCAAAACTTGAGTGATCTTTGTGGAGCTAAACTTTTATTTATTCTTCTTTATTAGAGAAAGCACTACATATGTCTTAGTGTACTGCTTTAAAAAAATAAATGGTTCTATAATACTGTTCAAACTGTATGACCTACATTTTCTCTTCATATGACCAATTGCAGATGAGCCTATTATGGAAGAGCCAAGCCGCCTCCAGGAGTCAGTGATGGAGGCCAGCAGAACAAACCTAGATGAGTCAGCTATGCCTCCACCGCCACCTCAGGGAGTTAAGCGAAAAGCTGGACAAATTGACCCAGAGCCAGTGATGCCTGTAAGTAAGCAAATCTATACATTAAGTCATTTGAAGATATTCATACAGTCAGTAGCAAGTGGTATTTAGAGAGCCCTTTTAAAGTATCTTGGTTTTGGCAGAAAATGGTAAGGAATGAGTCCAGAGGAACAAGAGCAACTGGATATACAGACAGTCTGCTTCAATAGAAGATGTTCTGGGAGTCTGCAGTCTTTCTGACTTTTTGAATCGTGTTGCTTTAGAGTGGTCCAAAGTGAGCATCCTTGACTCTGAAGTTCGTTCTGATTTATTCTTTGGCAGACATTCCTGCATACCTTCAGTACTAGACAGTTTTAGGTCATCTTACTAAGTAATCAGAATAGACTTGTCAAATACCTGAGAAAATGTAAAGCAGTATCTGTCTACTTCATTCACACTTTGACTGCTATTAAATTCGGCTAGGATAGGAAAGCTAAGCAAGTATAAAGGAAGTAGTAGGGTTTGCTTTAGGGCTTTCCAATCTTAAGTCTATAGGATAAATGAATTTGAGCAAAGGGAGGCTTTTTGACCACCTTAGGCTTCTTGTTCAGCCTCCATCAAGAATACTCTGCCAATTTTAAGAACTAGTGTTTGTGCCCTCTGGTGGTAGGGAGTTGTCAGTAAGAGCATTTTTCTGTATAAGCTCAGGAATGGGAACACAGTAATGAGTAGTGACTCTCATACTGTCTTTCTGGTAATTCTTTGGTTTCTTAAAGACTTTGGTTTTAATGTTCTTAATTCTTTATGTTAAACCTGAGAGAAAATAAATATAGGAAGTGGACCCAGAAAAACAATTTTCTCACTTCTACTATTTGCTGCCATCAGACATTCAAGACTCTCAGAGTGAAAGCTTATGATTTTTAAGTTACCATATGATAACCTTACAGAAGCTTTAGTGGTAAAAAGTGTTTTTGACTCCTAAAAAGTAATTATAAAAATGAAACATGGTTTAAGATAATGATGAAATTTTTTTCCTAAGCTACTTTAGTTTTATAAAAAATCAAAAAGAAGATATATACTGTAATAAATTTTTGCTTGTGGGGAAGTATGAAGATACAACCTCAGTATTTGTTTTCGGCTAGAAAACTTCAGCCACTGTGTATTTGTGTAGTTAAAATAAGCTACCTTTAAAACATACATCTTAAATTGTCTTATTTGTATTGCTTTAAGCCTCAGCAGGTAGAGCAGATGGAAATACCACCTGTGGAGCTTCCCCCAGAAGAACCTCCAAATATCTGTCAGCTAATACCAGAGTTAGAACTTCTGCCAGAAAAAGAGAAGGAGAAAGAGAAGGAAAAAGAAGATGATGAAGAGGAAGAGGTAAACTGGTTAATAATTTCCATTCCAGATTTAGGAAAAACATCCAGCTTTCTTTAATATTTCATATTGGAGCTAACTTAATTGATGTTGAGCATCAGAGTTACTAGAAAAAATTTTGAATACAAGCAAAATTTTACCAAAATGCCTAGTGGCATAGATCATTAGGAACGTGAAATTTTATACGTTGCTGTAACTCATTGGCTCCCTTGTGGGCTTTTGAAAGACTGGAATTGCCCTTACACTGATTCTTTGTCTGACTTCTAAATTGCTTGTAGCTGCTTTTACTATCTTGTGGTCAGTGGTCGATTCTTACTGCTATTATCATCTGCATCTGATATAACCTCTTCTGTATCTGTGGTGGCCTGAAAATCAGATAACCATATATTTTCCACTTGTCTGGGATTCGTTTCTGTTTTTCTTTTACTTAAACCAGGGTAAAGCATGACTTTGCTAAAACACTTAGATTGAGTGAAGACTTGAATGACTTTCACTTTTTACAAAGTAAGAGATGATTTAGGAAATAATTTCTTTTTCCTGGGGCATGTTTAAAGGGTTCAAGGTCTTTCTTGTTTCTTCTTCCTTATTTCTGGATCATCAAGGTTATTGTTTAAGACTTAGAATTTATTCTTGTTTGATGTTCTGTCAGATATGTTACTTAAACCTTTAAATTTAAAATAAGATGTCCTTTAGGTAGCATTGAAGGGGTTTAAATTTCTTGCAAGACTAAAAAAGTTTATGGATTGGATAAATTTTCATTAGCATCTGTTCTTAATTCTAATAATACTTAGCGCTTATCTTTAATATGAATACCTTATTTAAAGCCAAAATTAGCTTTAGAGCTACGCTAACCTATGAATTAGGTGTGCCATTATCCCAGACTTAGTTGTGAATGAATATTAAAGTTGTTGTGGTTTCTGTTATGTCTGGTATATAGTTTCAGCATACATAGCCTAGGAACATCACAACTGTTGCCTTGCACTCACCTTGGACTTTAAGAAGGCATTTAGGCAGCACGTGGCCGAGAACTAGGTTGCTCAAGTAAGATGTAAGGATTATAGCCCATTCATTTTCAAACACCATATAGACCAATAATAAATCCTCATCTTAGCTAGTCTGCAGGCTCTTTGGTATTGCTCCACAATGAGATTAGGAATCTGCCAGAACATAAGTCATCTAGAAAATCATGTTGCAATATTTATGTACTATTTTAAGTTGAAATAAACAGTATATTTAGTGGTACAGTTGATTATATGCTTAAGTTCTTTAACAGGGGCCAGTAACCAAAAGCTCCGTGATCAGTAGCAGTCCACAGACCCTGCACAGTGTGTGTTGGTAGCATCCTTATAGAGCAATATAGAAGTATACTTTCAGCCAAATGTTTGCTTGCATATACACAGAGGACTTTCCTTTGTAATTTAAGGAAGACAAACTCTGGAGTTTATACTCTAGATGCTAAGTGATTTCTCAGCAGCATTAAGTACATTTCTTATTAGTCCAAAATATACAATCTCAAGGTAATTTAGAGCTTTTAGGAGATGTAAAAATACCTCATTTTGCATTGGACTTCTTTTATCAGCTTTTTGGGGGTCATTTTCATTCAGGATGAAGATGCTTCAGGGGGTGATCAAGATCAGGAAGAAAGGAGATGGAACAAAAGGACTCAGCAGATGCTTCATGGTCTTCAGGTATTTCTTCTGTTGTCTTAGAGAAAAATGCTCCATCAAAGACTTTTGGCATTATTCCCTGAAAAAAAAAGAGTTACGTGCTGGAAAAAAAAAAAGCATACCTTTGTGAAACTTTTTCTAAAACTGCATTATTTTTAAATGCTTAAATTAAATACACAAGCTGTTAGGCCAAGGGTAAGCCTGAAAAGCATGCAGGGGAATGCTTGTGGTTGTCCTGAAAAGCAGAACCATGGAGACATATTACAGAACGCCTGTGTGTCCCTGTACCTTCTTGTTTTTTGTTGAGTAAATTTAATTTGCTGAATCATTAAATTTATTGAATCATTGGGTAGCATCAGCTGTCAGTCACTTTTCCTTGGACCAATGTCATAGACACAGACTATCTTGAATATCTATGAAATGCCAAGCAAATTGCTCAAGGTTTCCTAAAATAGGATAGCTGACATTAAAAAAAATTTTTTTTACTTTAAAAACTGTAAGTGCTACATTTTAATGTCATATTACATTAGCTGTCCAAAGAAATTGGTTATTTTAATAATACATGTCAAAACACTTAGACTTTCTTTGGATTTTAGATGTACCATAATGTACCTTGGCCCTTTACCCTATTGATTAACATGAGAATCACATACTGTTTTTAAAAGTCCAGTCTTTGTCCTGAGGAGAATATACAGTTTGTTTTTTTCCAGTAACCAAAATTGGCATTTGTGTTAGTCTGTTTTGTGTTGCTTTGTCCTGAGGAGAATATACAGTTTGCTTTTTTCCAGTAACCAAAATTGGCATTTGTGTTAGTCTGTTTTGTGTTGCTCTAAAGGAATACCTGAGTCTGGGTAATTTATAAAGAAAAGTTTTTTGGCTTACAGTTCTGCAGACTATACAAGAAATAAAGCACCATCATCTGCTTCTGGTGAGGCCTCAGAAAGCTTACAGTCATGGTGGAAGGCAAAGGGGGAGCAGGTGTGTCACATGGCAAGAGAGATGCTAGGCTCTTTTAAACAACCAGCTCTCATGTTAACTAATGAGCAGGTTGTTTTTCAGGTTGTCCTGAAAAGCAGAACCATGAAGACATATTACAGAACGCCTGTGTGTCCCTGCACCTTCTTGTTTTTTGTTGAGTAAATTTAATTTGCTGAATCATTAAATTTATTGACTCATTGTGTAGCATCATAAGGGATCCACCCCCACCCCCTGACACAAACACCTCTCACTAACCTCCATCTCTGACACTGGGGAATCACATTTCAGCATGAGATTTGGTGGGGACAAATACTTGACTACATCAGCATCCTTACTGAATTACTACTTTTATTATACAGGTTACTTTAAGTCATCCTCTTTTTTTTTTTTGGTTTTATTTCAGCGTGCTCTTGCTAAAACTGGAGCTGAATCTATCAGTTTGCTTGAGTTATGTCGAAGTACGAACAGAAAACAAGCTGCCGCAAAGTTCTACAGCTTCTTGGTTCTTAAAAAGCAGCAAGCTATTGAGCTGACACAGGAAGAACCGTACAGTGATATCATCGCAACACCTGGACCAAGGTTCCATATTATATGAAGAGCTAGAAGCATTACAGCTAGTGTTCGTTTCACTAGTGCTTACAAATTGCCCCCATGTGTAGGGGACACAGAATCCTTTGAGAAAACTTAGATTTTTGTCTGTACAAAGTCTTTGCCTTTTTCTTTCTTCCTTTTTTTTCCAGTATATTAAATTTGTCAATTTCATCTTTGAGGGAAACTAATTAGATGGGTTGTGTTTGTGTTCTGATGGAGAAGACAGCACCCCAGGGACTCAGAAGATGATTTTAACAGTTCAGAACAGATGTGTGCAATATTGGTGCATGTAATAATGTTGAATGGCAGTCAAAAGTCATGATTTTTATCTTCTTCTTCATTACTGCATAGAAAAGGAAACCCTGTCTGGGAAAATGCCTGACAGTTTAATTTAAAACTATGGTATGAGTCTTTGACAAGGAAAAAAAAGCCTTTCCGTCAGTAACACTGGCAGTCTTCCTGTTAACCACTCTCCTTAGGGATGGTATGGGAAACAACTAAGGTCACCCTCTTGAGATTCGTTTTTAAGTGTAATTCCATAATGAACAGAGGTGTTACGTGAAATTGTGTTGTGACTGATAACCTTCAGCTACAAAAAGATAGAGGACTGACTTGGTTTAAAGTGTTCTATTTTGTAAATCATTCCATTTGAGTCTTTCTGATGAACTTGGCTATCCTGAAATCTGTTACTTTAGTGAGGCTCCAAAGTGAGCACAAATAGGCCTAATTAGAGTAGAGCGACTATGAAAAAAACATAGCTTTCTAGGAGCTATAAATCAGAATTTTAAAAAGATGTTTTGGATATATTTGAGTATTCAGATCATGAAAATAGAAATTGCCCTGCCTATTACAAGGACATACTGATGGGAAATTATACACCTGGTCAGCTTAACCTTTAAGCAGACGATGCTGTACAAACTAATGGCTTCTCTGATATTTATTAAAAGTTTTAGTACTTACCTCCTTCTCCAGTGCTGCACACTCCTGTGTTTGGAACTTTAATAGCTTCGTAACGAATCCTATGTCTAGTTTCCTATAATTTAATTGAAAAAAAATCCAAATAAAGGTTTTATTATTAACAGACCAGATAGCATCAGAAATCATGTGACTATTATTACCAGAATATGTCTTGACTTTTTAGGGCAAAATTAACACTGAAAGTTCTAGCCTAAGTGTTGAAACTTTTGTGGGAAAAAAGTCACTTTTGAAAATCAGACTTCAGTGTATACCCAATAATTTTAAATTATGTGAAATGTTTTAAATTTGTGAACTCGTAATTACTGTTTTAATGATTCAGTTTCTTGAGAGTGATAATTGTATAAAATTGCTATTGCAGCTTTATTTTCAATATGATGTGCCTGTAAACCAAGGAGTTTTCCCCGTTTGTAAAAAGACATTGTAGATAATTGAATGTTTGATTTTAGAAAGGTCGTTAGTTCTTGTTACACATTTTGTTAGTCTGGTTTTTGTTGCTTATCAGGTTTAATATTGTTCTTGAAAATAGTTGATGCTATGTTATGTATAACTTTTCTAATAAAAGTTGTGTTATAAGCTGTACTTTTTTGAGTATTTGTTATTTAATTGGTGGAAGTCCCCAAGGGAAAAGTTGGCTGAAAAATTTAATATAGCCAAACACCTCATTTGTTTGCCTTATCTAGAAGAGTTACCCATATAAACCAGATGAATTTTTCAAAAGAGGTCTTAGACTGAAAAATGGAAGACTAGGATAGCTTGTCTCCAACTTTTTGTTAACAGAACTATGTGATCTGCAGTTTTCATAAATGTAATAATTATGTGTGTATTAAGATTAAAAATGAAACCAACAAATGGCTGGTACGGAGGAAGCTTTGGGACATGAATATGTTTCTGTAACTGCTAAGTACATACAAACTATGACATCCTTATGGATGTACATCCTTAGTGCTCCAAGCAAGCTAGGTGGGTAGCCAGGTGCTGGAAATGTCCTTGGTTGATCTGAGATGCCTAACTGAAAACCAGGACATTCAGTAACCTGACATGTACCCACTTTTACATTCTAGCCTAGGATTAGTCTTGCTTCCCACCCCTCCCAGCCCCCACTAAACTTTAAATCATTGAGATTTTATGGTTTAAACCCTGATTTGAGTGTAAATTTGTTACTGTTTTTAGTAGAAAAAAAAAATCAGGTTTTATTAAGCACCAATTATCCTAAAACCCAAAGCAGCTTTAATTTGGGGCTCACTGCCATAGATGCTTATAGTAAGGAATTATCATTAATGTAAAAGTGATGAGAGCCTAGAATACAGTATGCCACAGTACCTGGGAGAAGTTCACAAAGAAAAGATTCTCAGATGATAAAAAGCATTTGCTGAAATTTAAAAGATGGCTCCGCATAGTAAAGTGAAATGGTGGTGGTTAGCCAGAGCAGAACCATGAGTGTTTGACTTGGAATTCAAAGGCCTAGCTATAGACTGACAGTAGAATCCACTCTCGTGACTGTACTGAAACTTGGAGTTTCCAGAGTGGTGCAGTAGAAAGAGCAATGGGCCAGAGCCCTGGGCCCCTAACTGTAATCTTGACTATAGAGCCTAAAACTCCAGAAGATTCATTCTGTATCCAGGTCTACATCTTAAATAAAATGGAAGTCATGTCCCATCGGTTTCCATTTCCAAGAATTGTGAAAACCCTATGAGCTAATTAAAAGCAGTTTGAAAAGCAACTAACATTTGTATGATGAAGATAATGGCTTTAATTCAGGCCACTTAGGTGCACTTGGGCAAGGGTTTAAACCTTTCTAATCCTAGAGTACCATACGTGAGGTGGACACCTCTACTTGGAGGAACTACATGCCCTTTAACTTAATTTCTTCAAAACAGTTAATTCTACTTTACTACTTTAGACCTCCCTAATGCTTCGTCTTGGTGAGTGGCTCCTTCGCCTTCCATGTCCCCTTGACCTGGTGATTCAGTGTTCCTACATTTCAAATAACCATTCCTCTGCTCAGACTATTGAAGACTTGCAGAGATTACTTCAACAGCTCCAGTTACTCAAAAGATAAGACTTTCCTCTAAACACACTAGAGTCAACTGGCAAGTCAGCAGAGGAACATTTAAACAGGGAGGACAGGAAGATTTTTATTTCAAGACCAAGTACCCAGAAGCTATCTGCCCTGCTTTCCATACTCCCCCTGCTGACCTCCCAGCTATGCTCCAGGTCATGCGTCCAAACATCTAGGCGGCCAGGCAGGTAATGGAAATGAGTGAAGCGGCCAGGTGACCAGACCAGCAGTGGAGGGTGAGGAAGAACAGTGCTGAACTGGATGAAACATGGCAGGGGTCCCCTTTCAGCTGAGCGCAGCATCTGCTAAAATGTCACCAACTGCTGGTTCAGAAAAAGAGAGCATTGCCTCATTTGGGGATTTAACAGGAAAGGCCAGAGGTCCTGATTTTAAAACGTGATATATGATTCAAAACTGTTTCAATACTATGCAGGCCACACACACCTTGGCAGAGATATCCAGCTCAGAAACCTCAGGCTGGCCGCTTCTGTTAAGCTTTGAGGACTACAAGGAAAGCAAGTTGTGCCACTTCAAGAAGCAAGACTTTCTGTGCTCTTTCCTGTCACTGCTTCAAAGACCACAGGCTAGCTACTTCCTCTTAAAGAATGTGGTCCGATTTTTTCAAGACCCTATTTGATGTTCCAGGCCCACAGGGAACATCCTCATCTGACTTTATTTATGCTTCAGGTGTGCCCTTTTAACTTTGTATGACAGCTATTTTATCACATTCCCAACCTAATGGAAATGTCTTCGGAAAAGGAGGACTTGAAAAATGTAAATCTAAAGACAAAAGTCTCATTTCCTCAAAATCCTCCAAAGCCAAACAATGCAGGGATTCTCAGATGTTAGTTAGCTCAAGAGTCAGGTGGAATATTGTATATCTGTAGGTTTTTAGCCAGGGAATCTGCAGACAAGTCCCAGGTCGTTTTCAGATACTGGAATTCAGCCTTATCCTCTGAGCTGTCATTTCAAATGCCTGGCCAGCATCTGGACCTGCGGCTGGTGGGCGGAAGTGCCCTCCGTGATCAGCTGTTACTTATGCTCTAGGACTAATTAGCTCTCAATTGGCCAACAGCTGTTCAGTGGGAAATTCTCATACAGTTCAATGTACCCGTTTGCTCTCCAATTTGAGCTAACTGGCACATTGTTATTTCCAGAAGGCATCTGGCCAAAGGGGCTCTCAGGTCCTGTTCTAATTACCCCAGGTGTGATAGTCTCCTATGTACTATGAAAATGAGTCAGGGCACCAATGAGTGGCCAGTAATCAACAATGATCATCAAAACAGCAACACAGCTTCTGTAATTTACTGAGTGAGTTTGGTCCAGTGGTTGAGAACATTGGTTGGAATCCAAGAGAGGTGAGTTCAGGATTAGGTCTGCCTCTAATTAGAAACTGCGGTGACTGTCTTAACTTCCTTAACTCTTGGTTCTCTCCTGAGGAAGCTCGTAAGGCTTCTGTGAGGATTAAATAACGTAATGCAAGGAAAGTACTTAGCATAGTGCCTGGCCAGTGGTAATTACTGTGTACTAGCTGTTTTTCAGGCCAAAATACTTAACTGAGTGCTTTACCCTGAGCAAGGAATGATGCCAGAACTAGGTGTACTGATGTGAACAAAATACACACAGTTCCTTTAAGTTTTTAGGAAGTTCAAGAAAGTCAAGGCATCTCCAGAGAAGTAAACCTTCCTTCAATTCCCCCAGAGAAACTATTCCCCCATCTTCTCTATTTCCACAATATTTTATTCATAACTGATGACACTTTTCATAATATACTTTGCCTGTCTACTTCTCTTGACTACTTGACTATGGATTTTTGAAGGCTTGTCTATAATCCCAGAACTACCTAATCCAGTGTGTGACTCAATGAGCGTGATCAATTTTGTTGGCTTCAGCCAATGACCATGGTAAAGGACAAAAATAACTCCCTTGAAGCCAATTTCTGTGAAAATTGGTTTTGAGAGTAGAATATGAATTCTTGCCGTTTCTAAACATACAGTTCCTGTAAGTTTTGGTAAGTGTGTGTTATTTTGCTTAGAAAACAAAGAAGGGGCAGGAGCAGTGGCTCACACCTGTAATCCCAGCACTTCGGGAGGCCAAGGCTGGCGGATTGCCTGAGGTCAGGAGTATGAAACCAGCCTGGACAACATGGTGAAACCTGTCTCTGCTAAATACAAAAACATTAGCCAGGCATGGTGGCACACACCTGTAATCCCAGCTACTTGGGAGGCAGAAACAGGAGAATTGCTTGAACCCAGGAGGCAGAGCTTTCAGTGAACCAAGATGGCACCACTGCACTGTAGCCGGGGTGACAGAGCTAGACTCCATCTCAAAAAACAAAACAAAAAACAAAAAAATAAATAAATAAAAAAACAAGGGAGAATAATTTATCTACCACCTTCTCTCTCCCATCAGTCACAGGTTTGCTTTTGGAACATGAGTTACCCATTATCTTCCAGGCCCACCAAGCTATCCCCTATCTCACCTATCAAAAGTCTCCTATGGGGTGTGCCCTTTAGAAACTCGTTCAGAGCCCACCTAGCAGAGGGTGGTTGGATCAGAACCAAAGGCTACTGGCCCCCGATTCAGTTGACACATTGAGCAGTTGGGAAGAGAGCTCCAAACTAAGCACCTCGGAGTTTAAACGTGGTAAAATACAGGAGAATACTTGATTTGGGATTCCAAATCCCTACAATAATTCTTGGGTATGAAACCTTCCTTTCCAGGACACAACAGTGTCATTTTCTTCATGCTGGTTGCAGGGTTATAGCAGGTGGTAAATTCTGAGTTTCTTTCCCCTAAGCCATCTAAAATTTGTTTAGATTGACTCTGCTGAAATAACAGAGACTGCCAGATTCCCTTGATTATAGAAGTTGTGTATGAAATGTCATCCTCTGCGCTACCGAGCCTCATGATCACAATGAGTGCTAAATAAGATAATGTATGCACATGTATTTGCAATCTGGAAAGCTCCACAAAAGTAGTTACTATAATAACAAGGTAGCTTCCTTGGGAAGAAGAGTCACCATAAGAGATGAAGATAACATTATGCCTTCATTTGAAAGTCAATTTCAGCAAGGTAAGAGGTTGCAAGATAGTTCAGGTTGATTTCTTGTGGGAAACATTATAAGCTTAAAAGTCTCGGGGAATTTCAGCAGTTAAGGCTTTTCTTGAAGGGACCCTAGGGCAGAAGCAGCTTTCCCCAAACTTCCTGAAACTTTGTCCCGGTTGATAGTCTCCATAAACATAACACTAAAATTAATAAAGGAAAGAGGGGGATTTCGACTCAACATTTACTGAACAGCAGACACCATGCTAGGTGCTAATAGCATACAAAGACATAATCTTTGTGATTATACCATCAAAGATTAGAAGGAAACTGGCATTTAAACTACATCTTGAAGAATTAGTGGGATTTATTCAACAGGCGTGCAAGGGACAGGAAGAAAGGGTATTCCAAGAAGAAAGAACAGTACAGGCAAAGTCACGGAGGTAGAAAGGAATGGCACTGATTTGGAAGCCAAAATATAAGGAAGCAAAGCCAAAGTAGCAGTCAGAGGACAGAATTCACTCTGAGGCTAAGTAGTTTGGCTGAATTTGCTACCAATTATTAGGCTCAAAGACCACCTTGCCTTCAGATAGCCTGCTGTGCATTCCTATGTTTACAAGAAATATGGCCTCTCCTTTTTGGCTTTTCATTAGATCCTGTAGGTTTGTTTGCATTTTTGTTTTCTTTTTTTACCTCCACAAACCAAACAGAAAGCTGAAAAACACTTCCAGACAAACGTGTGCTTGTGGAGTGGGACCATTTTTATAATTCCTTCTGGTTCTGGCACTATTTGCATATGAGCCTTACTGCCAGGAAACCTGAGTGGGCTGATCACTGGAGGCCATGGCAGTGTCTCACACTGACAGCCTGGGAGCACCAGAGGAACACTGAGCCCTGGAAAATCATGTAGGAGAAGGAAGAGCTGGAGGCTTCCAGTGTCCTCAGACTCTTCCCTGGGTTGCTGACAGGGGCACTCATGGCCAGGATTGGCAAAGGGGTAGGACCAAAAGCAGAGGGGGAGGGGCTGTCACTTCAACAACGAGTTTTTCTGAATCTTTCATCAATGTCCTTTTTCTCAATCCTTGAGCAGAGCATACAGCAGAATGCTTTCAGGATGGCTCAAAGTGACAAATGGTTAAGAGCTTAGACACAGTCACTTTTGCTCTTAGAAGAATTACATAGTGATAATAATGCTGAGACTTATTGCCCACTTAATAATAATAATCGTATACTTATTATGGCTAGAATTTGTGAAATACTTTCTAGGAGCCAGCACTATGTTAATCATGTCACACGCATTCATCTTCCCAGCATCTCTGCGTGGTAAATCATATTATTATCATAACTTTATCAGCAGATGTGGAAACTAAATATGGCCTAGACTATAATTGTCATTGAAGATTCCATTTGTTCCTCTGTATTTTGCAGCTCAACTAAAGTTAGGTGAGGTCATGTGACTAGTTCTGGCCAATGGGCTCTGAGAAGAAGTGAAGAATAGCTCTGAATTAAGGCAGTGAAAAGCCCACGTGCACGTCTCCTCCAACTCTTTCTTTCCTGGACCTCTGGTTGCTAAGCAGGGTAGAAATGCCGCAGAAGCTGCTAGGTGATGGAACCTCCATCAGGATGGGTGCCTGAGTGACTGGAGGGAACAGAGCCTTTTTGCAGACCTGGGATAGATACACATGAGGACGAAGAGATAAACCTTTGTTGCGTGAAGCCACTCAGAGTCCAGTGTTAATTTATTATTGCTACATAACCTAGCATATCTAGGCAATACACCGAGACCTCAAGAGGTTTAACAACTATAGATTAAGTGATTAAGCTGGAACTAGAACCACAATTTCCTCGTTCCCAGACGACGTCTTTTTTCTACTACACAAATTTGAGTCACTGCACCGCCCACTCTGGTGTGTAGGAATAACTTCAAAACCTATCCATGAAAGACCCAACACATCTGGGATGTCTCTTCACGGCAGCTAATAGATTAGCTCTGACAGGGCAGGTTGGTTAGAGGCAGATGTGCAGACTGAATTTCAAAGTAGACCCTGCTTGTGACAAAGCTTACATGTCACTAAAGATATTGTATAAGCACAGTGGTCGCCAAACAGCCTCACAAAGAGACAGAAATTTACCATGGTTCAGACCCTAAGCCTTGCCCAATTTGCTTTTTTTTTTTTTTTCCCAGACACAGTCTTTCTTGTCATCCAGACTAGAGTGCAGTGGCATGATCATGGCTCACTGTAGCCTCAACCTCCTGGGCTCAAGCAACCCTCCCACCTCAGCAGCTCAAAGTGCTGAGGTTATAGGTGTGAGCCACTGCACCTGGCCTGGGGCATACCCAATTGGATAAGGAAACTCCAAGAAGATTCTTTGCTCTGAATGTTCCAACTTGGAGTATCCAGATCATAGAAGACTTAAATCAGAAATCCAATTTATTAACTGGGCATGGTGGCTCACTGACTGGAGACCAGTGATATCCAAGACACACCATCCCTGCCCTATTACAGTATCTAGGGGAACACAGATGAGTAAGAATGCAATTGAAACAATTTTATAGATGCCAGGATTGGACTATGTGGCAGGTATTACGGACTCAGACTGGGGAGTTAGGAAACATTTCTGGAGGAAGTGACAAATACTGAGCCTTGGAGGATGAACAAGAGTAAGGAAAGAGAGTGGGAAGTAGAGTTCTGGTTTAAGGAGACAGTATGGGTGATGATTCAGGGGGTGGACAAGCTTGCTGAGCTGTTTCCCACCACTGAGTGGAGAAAATGAAGGCTGGGCCTTACTGGAAGCAAGAGAAAGTCTGTCTGTTACTTGGGGCTTGCTTCTAGGTGAGTAGCCGGGAAAGGGAGAAACAGCTTGAGATTCTTTTTGCTTTCAATCTTTGTCCATCCCAAAATGTACAATAGTAAGTCTGGTGGCCTGGGATACATTTGTAGTTTATCTTTCGATCCTTGACAGCATTTAAGACATGTTGAGGGTGGGCACGATAGCTCATCCCTGTATATCACAGCACTTTGGGAGGCTGAGGCAGGAGGATCGCTTGAGCCCAGAAGTTCAAAAACAGCCTGGGCAACATAGTGGGATCCTGTCTCTTTTTTTTTTTTTTTTTTTTTTTAAAAAAAAAAAAAAAAAAAAAAAAAAAAAAAAAAAAAAAAAAAAAAAAAAAAAAAAAAATAGCCAGACTGGGTGGCACATGCCTCTGCCCTGGATATTTGGGAAGCTGAGGGAGGAGAATTCCTTGAGCCAGGGAGTTTAAGGCTGCAGTGAACCATAACGATGCCAATGTACTCTAGCCTGGAAGACAGAGCAAGACCCTGTCTCTAAAACATAAATAAATTCAAGTTATTAATTTATAATAAGAAATATGATAGCCACATGGCTCACAATGATTTTGTTGGCCTGACTAATCAGCACTTTCCCATGGTTAATGCAGGATGATCAGTAGTTCATCCCTGAGACTAATTCTTGACCTGGCTTCTGCAGTATCTCACTCTTAATCTCTTTGATGTTTATTTTTCCTGCCTCACTGGAAACTCATTCTTAAATTCCTTTGTTGATTCCTCTTCATCTCCCAGTTCTTAATACTGAAATACCCCAAGGCTTAGTCCATGACTTCTCTTTTCTATCTTTGCATTCCCATGGTAATTTCTTCCACTCTCAGGACTTCAAATACCATCTACATGCCGATGACTCTTCACTTGATGTCTCCTTCCAGCTGTGACTTTTCTCTTGAACTCTTGGCTGACTGATTGATATCTCCCCTGGGATGTCTAACAGACATCTCAAATTTACCATCTCCAGGGCTGACCTCCTGATCTTCACCCACAAATGAGCTCTTCTGTTCCTTCACCATCATAATTAGTCGAACTCTGTCCTGTCAGTTGCTCAGACCCACAACCTTGGAATAGCTCTTGACTCCAGTTTCTCTCACACACACCACTTCATGCCCTCCAACAAATCCCACTGCTCTAGCTTCAAAAAATAGATAGAATTCAACCACTTTTTATCACCTTTATTGCTACTATCCAAGTTCAAGTCACCATCCTGTCTTTCCCTAGATCATTGCAATAGCCTCCCAACTGGGGTCCCTTTCCACTGGCATACTCCCCTCCCTCAAACTCTTGCCAACACAGTAGTAAGAGTGATCATGTTTGTCAGATCACATCACTCCTCTGTTCAAAACCTTCCAATGGCTTTCTATCTGTCTTGGCGTAAACAACAGTCATTACAATGGATGATAAGGTCCCATGCAACTTCTGTAGGTCCTTGTTCCTTAGGAACCAGGTTCCTCATGGGGCCTGGTTCCATAGTAATTCCTTCTCCTCCGACCCCATGCCATTATCTCTCTGATCACATTTTCTACCTCTTTCCCCCTTGCTCACTCCACCCCTGTCACTCTGGCCTCCTTATTTTGTACAGAACAAGCCAAATGCAACCCAGTTCAACATGATTTCTACTGTCTACTTCCTTTGCCCAGAATAGTCTTCCCTCAGATGGCTACGTGGCTGATTTCCTCACCTTCCTCAAGTCTTTGTTGAAACTGACCTTCTCAAAGAGGGTTTGCCTGACCACCGTAACAAAAATTGAAATACCCCTAGCAATTCCAACACCTCTGCTCTGCTTTAGTTTTCTCCATGGCCCACAATTAAAGTACTATGTAGTGTGTGCAAGTGTGTGTGCACACGTGCACATGTGCACGGATCTCCATTACAATAAATGATAAATGTTAACTTCATGAGGGCTTAGAGTTCTGTTTTATTAACTCACCTCTGTATCTTCAAGACCCTCAAAAATCCCTAGAGCATAGAAGATATTTGATATTTATTTTAGATGAATGATTATTCTACAGCTTCTACATATAGCAAACCATGTTCAGAATATTGCTTGGTGGGCATGGATTTGAATAGGTGACAGTATCTGATGATCTAAATATTTTAGTGACATCATTTTAGAATGCAGATGTACCTGTCATAGTGACCAAAGTATTCCAGACTGTCTGGCCACTGATTTTCCACTGCCAATGTTCTCTTTCCCTGCTTCCATGGCTAATGAATTCCCCTGAAAAACTAATCTATTTATTTTCTTCAAACATACTGTTGTCATCAACCTGGTGATAGCTGAGGCTTACTTTAGTTAAGGAACCATTCTGCCTCTTCTGTACATTGTGTCTATTACATGCTGATTCTATAATTAAACTCTCAAAGAACAACTCCATTTGAAATCCCCTGTTCCCAAGTTCATGAGAGCACTGTCCCTTTATGGGGAGCTCATGCTCACATTTTTCTCCTAGGTTCTATCCAGCTGAACTATGTTCTTCCTTATCATAACATCTGGCAAAGATGGAGATGAGTGTTTAGGTAGGTGAGCAAGCACTCTTGTGTATCCTCGTTTTATCTTGGGCATCAAATAGATGCTTGTACTAATTTCAGTGAGCAGAGCATCCTATAGTCTGAGTCTCCTCTTCTATCCCTCTATGCTTTTCGAAGACATAGGGTAAAACTTCATGATCCACGATGAGGGAAACCATCTCATTGTCTCACACATTCAGGATTATTCTAACCAATTATAGAACGGTTTCTACCTTCAGCACTAATTGATACTACGGGTCAATTCCTTCACCAATGCCTGTACTTTTAATGATTAATTTAAAAGACTTTCCCTAAATCTTCTGCTCACACTCCCTGCCTCGACCTCCTTAAATTTAGCAGACAACTTGCTACATGCTTATAAGAAAACATTCAAGCACTGACTCTTGTATTTGTGGTCAGCTGGTGGTCAATGGTCTCTCTCACGTGTCTGGAATTTAGTGGCTGTGTTTAAGGATGATGGACGTAACTAGACAATGTGCCACGTACAATCCAGCAGGCTAACCCAGGCTTCACAGGGTTGTCAAAAGCAGCAAGTGAGGACAAGCCCCAATGCACAAACATGGTTCAAAACTCAGTTTTCGTCATGTTTGTTATTTTCTAAATAGTCTAAATAGCCAAAGCAAATGATATTTTTTTTTTTTAGATGGAGTCTTGCTCTTTTACCCAGGCTGGAGGGCAGTGGCACAATCTTGGCTCACTGCAACCTCTGCCTCCCAGGTTCAAGTGATTCTCCTGCCTCAGCCTCCTGAGTGGCTGGGATTACAGGCGGGAGCACACCATCATGCCAGGCTAATTTTTGTATTTTTAGTAGAGCCATGTTGGCCAGGCTGGTCTCAAACTCCTGACCTCAAGTGATCTGCCCATCTCAGCCTCCCAAAGTGCTGAGATTACAGGTGTGAGCCACCGCACCCGGCCACAAATCAAATTTCTAAGCCCAAACTCAGTATGAGAGGATGGTACTCAAGCAGTGTAGATTCAGGAAGATTATTGTGGACATTGGAAAAATAATCTAACACGATGTTGTTGTTGTTTTAAACTATTTGGGAGCCCTCTGTACCATAATTCCCCTCAAAGCAATTTTTTAAATTATAATAATTCAGGGTAATACCAAAAAAAAAAAAAAAAAAAAAAGACTTCTTCCCTGTACACCATTGCAGGAAAACAATTTATTTGAAGATGCATTGTTTTAATTCTGCAGGGTTTACACATTGTTTCTGCCTCCCTAGCATCCTTTCCTTTGAAGAACCACTTGTCTCCATACAGTGGTTCTAGTGGGGTTGTCAGTCACAGTGCTCTATCCTAGTCCTTTCCATCCCACCTCCTGACTCACGTCTGGCTAAGGCTCAAAGGCTGGTCCAGGAAAAGAACAATGACCAACCAGAACCAATCAGATGCTTTCCCTGGGAGTGATATGTGGGGATTGGGTAGAGGGAACCCTCTGTCTGCTGGAGGATATGAATCTGGAACTAAAAGTTAGCCACTGTATTTGCCAGCATATAGAAAAATCCTGTCTGCAGAATGAAATAAAGAAGCAAAACAAGGAGGAGAAATGGGAGGCAGTGACCCAGGGGCACTGAATTCTGGTCCTAGTTTAAGAGGTCCTGGTTCCTACAGTAATTCCTTCCATTCTGCTTTACCAAAATACCCTTTTCTGATGAGTGACCCAATACGTTCCCTTTTCCTTAAGCTAACTTGAGCTGAGTTTTCATCATGTGCCCTGACTGATTTGAAACCCTGTAATAGCTATTAAATCAGTTCATCCTCTCATTCCAGCCCAATCACCATCTTCAGCTGTCAGCTCCTGAATGCTCTAAAACTTCACTAAAGTGCCGTCATGAGGCGGGCATGGAGGAGCAAGGAAAAGGAGTCTGAAGAAAATGAATGGACCACTGGGATAAGGAAACAGACAGGATGAAAAATTACCTCTCAGACAGCAGAGAGGCGAGACAGATCAATGGGAGACTTTTGGCAGCCAAGAAAGTAAATGAAAGGATAAGAAAGATGACATGGAATGCTAAGAACAGTATTACCCAAAACAGTCACAGAAATAAGAGCTAGAACAATGGCTCTAGAGTTGTCAGAGGTTGTTTTTTGGGGAAAAAAAATATACTTAGGATGGTCATGAAAAACAAAAGAGAAAGAGCAATGAGTGAGCCACCCCACTGCCCACTGAAATGAAAAATGGGTTGTGAAGACAATTACTTCTAGAAGGAAGCACAGCCCTGTTACTTTTAAATTTTGGTATTCTTTCAAAATTCCATTAAAATGATACAGTCTTATCCTGACATACAGAAGCTAGATTATGTGCAGCTTTCCCAAAGGATAATACCGTAAATGTGTGATCTAGGGTAACTGTGTTCCAACATTCTGTTCCTTTGGCATAAAACTAAATCCTTTTCAGCTGCCTGTCTTGTTGTCTCAAACCACCTTAACTGTTTTTTTTGTTTTTCTGCAACTTTTGCGTTGGTTTGTCAGTGTCTCCCAAAATCTCAATATCTTCACATTGATCCACCAAGGGCCACCCCAAGTTTTTCAAATCTAACACTCTTGCTCCCACCCAGAAATCATTTCTATAATGATGCACACATAATGTAAATATTCCACTGAACTATGTTCAGGAATCGTCTTAGCATCTATGTGGTTTGTTTGCAGAGGGATCTTTTGATTGGAGATGAAAGGGCTCTTGAGAGGCTAAAAGGAGGATGACTCATAGTGGCTGTCAACAATATCTGACCCGCTCTAAGTACAGAATCACTGCTATGCTATTGGAATTAATTGAGCATGCAATAAATTTATATGTGTGGAGATGCTTTAAAAAGTAACTTCAAAATGCACTGATAATTTTAATTATACTTGGTATTTCCTACCTTTAATCCTTCACTCAGTTCACTCAGACTATGGTCTGTTTGTGAGTTATACAGAAGTGTTCCTTGACTCATGACCCACTAGATTTATGATGTGATGACCCTGCCTGCCTTGCTCAAACTTAAGACGTAAATCCTGACATGGTGGAGATGTGTCCAGCACTCCTGCCTCAGTGCAGCAGCCTCCCTGCGGCTGTTCCTGGAGGTGCCCCAGCATCCAGAGCTTAACCCTTCCTGTTCTACCCTCCACTCGCCCCTGTGCACCCCACCCATGCACTGACTGGCTCCAGCCTCTTGAGAACTGTCCTGAACTGGGTATTTATCAAATAAAGTAGAGAAATTAATATTAAGAAATGTTATTAGGGCCAGGCGCCCTAATAACATTTAACATTACAGATGGCTAATACCTGTAATCCCAGCACTCTGGAAGACTGAGGCAGAAGGATCACATGACCAGGAAGAGAACACATGAGGTCAGGAGTTCGAGACCAGCCTGGCCAACATGGTGAAAAGTCTACTAAAAATACAAAAATCAGCCAGGTGTGGTGACACATGCCTGTAGTCTCAACTACTCAGGAGGCTGAAGCAGGAGAATCGCTTGAACCCAGGAGGCAGAAGTTGCAGTGAGCCAAGGTCATGTCATTGCACTCCAGCCTGGGTAATGGCATGAGACTCTATCTCGAATGAATGAATGAATGAAAAGAAATGTCATTAGCACCAAAGGCAGCATGGAGGCCAGCATGGGACCAAAGGGAAAGGCAAAACAGAACCCTGAGAAACAGAAAGGTCCATGGGTGTGAGAATCAGAAGATGAGATTCAAATTTTAAACTTTACCACTTACATGCTCTGTGCCCTGTAGCTACCCAATAAATAGTGAATAGTTACTTTATTTTTAGAGCTTCAATTCCAACTCCTCATATGTAAAATATAGAAGTAAATACTTACTGCAGAGGGTTGTTGTAAAAAGGGAATAATATAATGCATAAAAAGTGACAGAGGAGTTCTTGCTACAGAATTAGTGATCAATAAAAGGTATCTACAACTACTACTACCATCATTATTATTCTAAAAAGCCTGAAAGAAAACACATCTCTGATTCCCTTAAGTGGTTGGCCCAGACAACAGGGTATTCAATATTATAACAAATTTGTCTTTGGTATAAGAAAACTAGTAGCAAATAAATTACAAGAGAGTCCCAATTTTTCATTTTTGCCTTAATGTATATATGTTTATCTCCAACTTAAGCCATCCTGATCTGGTTTTAAAAAATTTTTTTCAGAGAAAAAGTCCAGTTCTATGAAATGAAGTCCATATGGGAAGAATCATGTTTAGGACTTAAGAAACCAATGTTCAAACCCTGATTTAGTCTCTGTTTCTTCTTACACTTTTATTAATATATTTTTTTTGAGATAGAGTCTTGCTCTGTTGCCAGGCACCAGACTGGAGTGCAGTGGCATGATCTTGGCTCACTGCAACATCTGCCTCCTAGGTTCAAATAATTCTCTTGCCTCAGCCTCCTGAGTAGCTGGGACTACAGGCATGTGCCACCATACCCAGCTAATTTTTGTATTTTAGTAGAGATGGGTCTTCACCATGTTGGCCAGGATGGTCTCGATCTCTTGACCTCATGATCCACCTGTCTCGGCCTCCCAAAGTGCTGGGATTACAGGCATGAGCCATTGCGCCTGGCTTTTATTAATATTTTTCAGATGAAGAAGCTGGAGACAGGGAAGGGAAGTAACTTCTCAAAAATGCTGAATGATTTTAGGTCTCTGTCTTAGTCCATCTGGTGCTGCTGTAACAGAGTACCATAGCCTGGGTAATTTATAAAGAAGAGAAGCTTATTTCTCACAGTTCTGGAGACTGGGAATTCCAAGGTCCAGGTACTGGAAGGTTTAATCTTGGGTTTCAAGAAGGAGCCTTGTTGCTGTCATCCTCTGAAGGAGAGACACACTGTGTCCTCACATGGCAGGGGGTAGAAGGGGTCAAACTCACTCCCAGAAGCCCTTTTATAATTGGCATTAATCCTTTCATGAGAGCAGAGCCCTCATGACCTAAACGCCTCCCATTAGGCCCCTCCCAACACTGCTGCATAAAGGATTGTTTCCAACACATGAATTCTGGAGAACACATTCAAACCACAGCAGTTCCTTTCAGCATAAATCAGGATATTGTTCTGTGATTAGCCAAGGGGTGGAAATCAGCACTGATGTGATCTCCTGATGCCTCTTTGTTGGTGACCTTATAGGCTAAACCTGTGAATCAACTGATGTTCCATGTATTACAAACTCCAAACGGGTTGTTTCCAGGTGACTGCCTTCAGCTAACAATCAATTTCTGGCTTACCTCGGTTTCCTAGCACAGGGTTGTTAAAAGAGCTTTGGGGAAAGTGACATCTCCTTTCCATCAGAGCACATCCCAAAAGAAGGACCATAAGAGTTAAATCAGTGGTTTCTCAATAAGGATAATAATAGAGTTTTTAAAATTACAGATTCCTAGGGCCCTCTCCTGCAGATTCTGATTCAATGGGTCTGTTATGTAGCCCAGAGATCTGTATTTTTTCAAAGCTTCCCAAATGATTACAATGGACCCAGGCAATTCAGGCTAAAAACAAAAGGTTGTCTAGGTTCATATTCTGTTTCCCTACTTTTGAGATGGAAATGAGTTCCAGAACTGTTTTCCTTCCTCTAAAATCCACTACACAAAAAAACTAGGGCACAAAGACAATAATACATGATAACTGACAGTCATACATTGGAACAATAGTTAGTGGTGGACTCCACAGTATCTGGGAAATTCACATCCCATCTAAAAGTAGCACCACTACTCAGAATAAGCTATTGGTTGCCTTGTGGTAATATGTGTCCTATATAGCCAGGTCTTTTAATTCATTTGAGAATGGAAAAGATCAGGAATATAGCTTTTGCTTTTTTGTGGGGTTATTTTTATTTTTGAGACAGAGTTTCGCTCTTATTGCCCAGGCTGGAGTGCAACGGTGCAATCTCAGCTCACTGCAACCTTCACCTCCCGGGTTCAAGTAATTCTCCTGCCTCAGCTTCCCAAGTAGCTGGGATTACAGGCATGTGCCACCACGCCCAGCTAATTTTATATTTTCAGTAGAGATGGGGCTTCTCCATGTTGGTCAGGCTGATCTTGAACTCCTGACCTCAGGTGATCCACCTGCCTCGGCCTCCAAAAGTGCTGGGATTACAGGTGTGAGCCACTGAGCCCAGCCAAGATTATAGATTTTGATGTGAAATTTACAAAGTTTTAAATGTTGGAAACTCATACAAATTCTTACAAAACATTGTTTGAAAGAAACAAAACCTATGTGCAGAACACAAAGAGCGGACAAGCCAGCAAACTGAGGTCTATGTTTCAGCACATTTTCCTTTTTCTACAGCAGGAAGTACAGGGCCCAGGGCTGCGGAACTAGCATTGCCTCTGGAGGCAGGAGTCCTAGGTTAGCTCCTCATTCTAGTGCATTTATAGAGCTAGCCTTGAACCTTTCTGAGTTCTTATATCTCATTTGTCAAATGTGAGCAAAAAAACTTGATGTACACAATTGCTCTAAAGAATCAAATGAAATCATAAGAAAGCATTTTATAAATAGTAAAATGTTCATTTTCATTACTACAGTTAAACCAGAAAATGAGATGTGTGCAGTAATAATGTTCTCAGGTAACAGAAGCTGAAAAGTTTTGTCACTGAGTTAAAATTAGAAAAAGGGAGTTCTGGGTCAGCAAGTTTTGTGGTCAAAGAATGACAAGATCAGAGACTTCAACTCCACATGGCCTTTGCTTTTGGCTCAATTTTGTTTCTGCTGTCTTTTTGTCAAATAGTGAAAGCTGACAGCTTGTCTCAGCAGGGGGCAGCAAGGCTTGGATGCTGGAATCCTCCAGTCTCCTGGCATCATCTCTGCCACAGCTGGAGGGAGTGTAGACAGAGGAGAAGGAGTATGGGGAGGGCAGAGGAAGCATCAGAGGTGGGTGAGATGACACAGGCCCCATGCCCTGAATGCAGTGGATTCCAAGACAGAGGATGGAATTGGTGCTGATTAAATGAAAGGAGGCCCCCAGCTCAGAATGTCAGATTTAAAGCTCTCTCATTGATGTGGAAAGTCATCTTGGCACCAGCTCACAAGGAAAGAAGAGAAGCAAATGTGTCATCAGCTAGGCTTTGCAGAGAAGTTTCAGCCCCCAAAACCTGGTGAGCCCTGCTCTTGGTGAAAGCTATTACATCCGATGTATAAGCTGTCAGGTTCCCACAGTGTACTAAGCCTGCAATGAGGGCAGAAGGTCAGACTCTCTGAGTTAGTTACATCCTCAAATCTCCATCTGGAGAGGAGCTGGAAATTAAAAGCTAGGAATCACTTTTTGTTAACTCTTCTCTTTTTGAGGTGACGCCAGCTAGGAATTATATGAAGTACAACTAAAATAGGGGCTCCTAGTCTATTTCATCCCTTTAGCTATCTCTCAAAGCCAATTCCTGTCAGAATAATGTTTATATATGCACAAAGTATCTGATTACAAAGAAAACTCATTAAACTGAAATATTGTTGCCAAAAGATTTTTAAAACATATTTGTGGCTGGGTGTGGTGGCTCATGCTTGTAATCTCAGCACTTTGGGAGGCTGAGGTGGGCAGATCACTTGAGGCCGGGAGTTCAAGACTATCCTGCCAACATGGTGAAACCTGTCTCTGC
>NW_016107383.1:2923188-2924911 GCF_001604975.1 Cebus imitator | reverse complement strand
ACACACACACACACACACACACACACACACACACACACACACACACAAATTAGCCTGGCATAGTGGTCCGCGCTGTAATCCCAGCTACTTGGGAGGCTGAGGCGGGAGAAGAACTGCTTGAGCCAGGGAGGTAGAAGTTCCAGGGTGCTGAGATCACACCACTACACTTTACCCTGTGTGACACAGCAAGACTCTGTCTCAAAAAACAAACCAAAATAAAAACGTATTTGTGATAAAATTGTAGTAGTGCTTCTTACTAATGAATTAAATAACAATACCTAGTCCTAAGTCTAAAAGCTACCATAATTTTGAAGTAGTAATAAAAATAAATATTTGCATATATCTGCAGTAATTATACTGTGATATAAAAATATGTGTGCTTTCTTATTGTTGACAAAGTCACACGTATTACTAATACTCTTGTGGTTTGTTGTCTATGTTTATAATTGAAGGAAATGCTACATTT
This sequence comes from Cebus imitator, assembly GCF_001604975.1. Classification (NCBI taxonomy): domain Eukaryota; kingdom Metazoa; phylum Chordata; class Mammalia; order Primates; family Cebidae; genus Cebus; species Cebus imitator. The sequence continues at coordinate 2,924,445 of NW_016107383.1, read as the reverse complement.
CAGATTGAAGTTAATAAAAATGCAATCTTTTTGCTTTCAAGTTCAACGATCCCTTAGGAGTCTGTGGACTTAAGTTTTGTTTGTTTTTTTTAGAGACAGGGTCTCACTCTGATGCCCAGGCTGGAGTGCATTGGAGCCATCATAGCTCACTGTAACTTCAAGCTACTGGGCTCAGATAATCCTCCTGCCTTAATCTCCTTCGTAGCTGGGACTACAGGCACACATCACCATACTCAGCTAATTTAAAACAAATTTTCTTTTAGAGACAGGGTTTCACTATGTTGCTTACACTGGTCCCAAACTCCCGGCCTCAAGCAATCCTCCTCTCTCAGCCTCCCAAAATGTTGAAATTACAGTCATGAGCCACCTTACCTGGCTGAAGTCTGTGGGCTTTACATTAAAAGCCCTGTTATAAGGTGACAGAAACTAATTCAGTTGATTGCCTCCCCAAAAGAGAGGCAAATGATGTAACTCTTCACATTGCTTACTTTGGAGAGCAACAAATTTGTTAACCACTGGTCAAAGTAACAGTGTGCATAAAACAAAGTTTGTGTGCACTGAACCATCAGAAAGCAAAGATGTCACTATCTCAGCCACCTATGTGGCATGATGCTCAACAAGTTTCAGATTTTTGGAGCATTTTGAATACTCAATCTTCATTTTAGAAATGTTCAACCTGTAAACTAAAACAACTTGAAAATCAAAGTTACAGGAATTATACTATTTGGTTTTGAGGTTGATTATAAGGTCATAATAGTCATTACAATGTCATTTTTAGCATCAGGATAGATAAATAAATCAGGACGATAGAATAGTGAGTCCGGAAACAGACCAACACATAAATGGCCAATTGATTTTTGACAAAGGTGCCAGAGCAGTTCGGTGGAGGAATAAATACTCTTTTTAATAAATGGTGCTAAAGTAATTGACTAGATATATAGAAAAAATGAACCTTAACCATTACCTCACACCATACACAAAAACTAACTTAAAATGGATCACAGATCCAAGTGTGCAAGCTAAAACTATACAACTCAAAAAGAAAACAAAGGAGAAAGTTTTAATGCCCTTGGGTTTGGCAAGAAATTTTTATATTTCTTGAATACAAAAAACATGAGCTATAAAAGAAAAAAACATCAACAATTGGACTTCATCAATATCATAAACTTTTGCTCTTCAAGAGTCACTGTTAAAGCCAAATACTACATGTTCTTACTTCTAAGTGGGAGTTAAGCATTGGGCAAGCATGGACAAGAA
>NW_016107383.1:2894957-2921583 GCF_001604975.1 Cebus imitator | reverse complement strand
CTGGACATGTCAGCAGGTATGGCATTAGCACCTCCTTAAACCCAGACTAGAAGAAAAGAATAGAAAATGGCAAAAGTGATGAGATGTCACTTCTGAGATTCGGTCACAAAAACACTCTGACTTCCATCTTGCTCGCCTTTACTTGCTCACTCTAAGAGAAGCCAGCTACCAAGTTGGGCCTCACCCATATGAACTTCCATATAGGTGAGGCCTAACTTGGAACTTGATCTTCCCCCAGTAGAGTCTTCAGAAGAGATGGTAGCCCAAGCCAAAACCCTGATTGCAGTTTTACGGGTACCCATGAGCCAGAGCCACCAATAAATCTGCTCTCAAACTCCTGACACAGCACAGATAATAAATGTTTGTTGTTTTAAGCCACTGAGTCTAGGGATAATTTTGTTATGCAGCAATAGATAACCAATACAAATAGTGAGTTCCTGAGTAGGAGGATTTCTGGAGAATGAATGTAATTATCATCAAGAGGAAAAAGAAAGATTAGTGCCTTGGAGGATATTGGGAAGAGAAAGAAAGGGGCATAGCAAGTTTCAAGGAATAAGCTGGAAGCAGGTTTCACATTGACTAGGCCAAGGTAGCCAGAGATCTAAGTGAAGCAAATCACTGCCACCAGGAACCAGGAATCGCAGGTGTCCCCTCAGACTGAGAAATCCAGTGACCACATCACTTTGGGAGGAAAGCTATCTCTTTTGTCCACTGGCATGAATCTTTGGTTGATCCTGTGGGAACACTAAGACATGAAACAATTGCTTTGTTTCTGTAAAAATGGAGTCCATGAAAACAGCTTAAGCCAGTGCCCCTTCATCATCCACAATCTCCTTTTACTAACAGTTTCGCAGAGAGCAATTTCACACTAATTGCAGTCTGGTCTTGATTTCCTGTCATTGTTACTGATTGCCCATAAGAAATTTATGTCTTAAATGAGGTGAAGTTCAGTCCCCTGCCCCTGTTTCAGTCATAGCAAACCATCATTTTATCTGACATCATTTTTTTTAAGTGGAATTTTCTTCAACATCATCTGTAGAGAGCTTCACCTTGCTATTATCCTAGGATGAGCAGGGGCATGCAATAGGAGCTCTCTCAATTTCTCTTTCCTTCAGATCTCTTCATAATTGTCAATCACTGCTATTTCAGAAACAACAGCAGCTCTCATTTTTTGCAAGGTTAGCCCTTCCACTACAGCTCTTAACCCAATTCCTCTCTCTCTTTGCTAAGCTATCAACCACCTCCACTCAGATCTTCCTCTCCATTTGCTCCTTCCTCTTAGGCTGTAAACCTTTTTACCCATAGATATATTCCCCCACCACTGATGCCTCTTCCAGCTACATCCTATATCTTTCCTCCCCTCATCTAAATTACTTCTTGACTTCTCATCTGCTCTTTGACCCACAGTAACTTGTTTTATATACCTACCATTCTACTAAATTGGATTCAGAATCACCACTGCAAGTAGGATGGACCCTGAGTAGCTGTCAGTTCTAACAAGCTTACAGATATGCCCATGATTCCATGATTCTCCCATTGATCTTTTCACTGCCTGCTATGTTCCAGGCACTATTCTATATTTATCAGTAGTTCATAGATGTGCCAGGAAGTATAACTATTCCAAGAAAACATCAGTAAACAAGGAAGACAGAGATCTCTGGCTTCTTGGAGCTTACAATCTAGTGTGAGCAGACAAGCAAAAAGGGAGAAACAAACATAATGAGGGAAGTATAAAGTATGTCAGCTAAGAGAAGTGTCACAGTAAAAATGAAGTAGGAAAGAGAAATAGGCAATGCAGCGGAGGTGGAAAAATGGTGAGGCAGAATTTGAGAGAGAGCCTCTAGGGCACAATGGTTAGGGGAGAACATTCTGGAGCCAGAGGACCAAGGTTTTTTCTCCCATGTCTCTCATTTTTTAACTGTGTGCCCTTAGCCAAGTCATTTAACCTTCTGACGCCCTCATTTCCTCATCTGTGGAATGAGAAGGAGGTTAGAGCCTACCACATAGAGGTGTTGTAAGGATTAAATGAGTTTAATACAAGTATTTAGAACCACGCCTGAGTTCACAGCAAGAGCCCAATAAATGTTAGCTATGACTCTGCAAAAGCCTGTTTTGAATTAAAAACTGCCGATTAACTGTGTAACCTTGGCCAAATGATTTCACCTCTCAGAGCCTCAGTTTTCTCAGGGGCAAGATGAACACAATTAGTTTTAGTTCGTAAGTTTCATGCAAAGGTAAAATGAGATAATATCTATAAAGCACTTTGCAAATCATTCACCCCATAATAAGCACCCAAGAAAATGATAGCTTTAAAAGAAAACAAGACAAAGAGACACACCTCCTTCTGTTCTTTCCATTTGTCTGCAACTTGGTGAATATTTGTATGAAGCCTCCAAGTCACCTTCAGACTCAGGAGACAGCGCCATCCATATAGCAATGTGTACAGAAATGAAATAATGGGAAGAACACCTGATTCCATAAGAATGCATTCCTCCCAAACCAATAATTTAGTAAATTTCTCATTTGCCTGTAATGCCTAGAGTGCCAAAAGACCATAGTTTAAAACTATAGATATGGGGTTTTCTTTTTCCTTTTTTTTGAGATCTGTACTCAGCATAATCAAGGATTTCAAAACAACACTGACAATAGTTGATACGGTTTGGTATCCCTACCCAAATCTCATCTTGAACTGCTATCCCCATAATCCCCATGTGTTAGGAAGAGATCTAATTCAAGGTGATTGAATCATGGGGGTGGTTTCCCCCATGCTGTACTCATGATGGTGAGTTCTCAGGAGATCTGATAGTTTTATAAGAGGGTCTTCCCCCTTTGCTCCTCATTCTTCTCTCTCCTGCTGCCATGTGAAAAGATTCTTGCTTTCCATTTGCCTTTTGCCATGATTGTAAGTTTCCTGAGGCCTCCTCAGGCATGTGGAACTGTGAGTCAATTAAACCTCTTTCTTTTATAAATTACCCAGTCTTGGGCATTTCTTTATAGCAGTGTTAAAACAGACTAATACAATAGTGCTTTACTCAAAATATAAGCTCTTGAAAAGCTTTTCTGTAAATTAGGTTTTGTACATCACCTTAAAAGTACAAAGGAAGTTTCAATACTAAGAATATTGAGAGTGGATGCTCTATAGATTGCTGCTAGTTTGACCCAGTTTATCTACGTTAGCTGCTTTCAATGTGTAGATGTTCAAATATCCAGCTGAGCTAAAGTGGTTATCTCTCTTGGATGAAAGCCAGATTTTTTACTCCAGGAGAGTATAACATGAGAGACTGGTGAGGGTAGTGTTTCTCAGAGAGTGGGAAAGTATGTTTGTTTTTAGCAGCAGATGCAAAGCTTAGGAAATTCAATTTCCACAACCTCATGAAAGCTGTTTGTGGAAGATTTTTTTGACTGAAATAGGTCCTAAGAAATATGAGTCTGCACTGAGATAATAAACAATGACCTGGGATAACACAAAGTTCTCAGACTTCAGCACCCTGGCAATAATCTACATCAATAACTTAGTCCTAAATTCCCCCTTGGTGTTCCAGTTTGCATTTGGAAATGTCAATGTTGCTAGTAATATTTGACATTTGTATCCAAGGACCTGCGATCTTTGTGCATCAGAGAAAGCTTCGTGAAAAATGGCAACTCGTTGGTCAGAACCGTCTTCTGAGTAGCTGGAACCACAGGAGTGAGCCACCATGCCAGTCTAATTTTTTTTTCTTTTTTTTAGTTTTGGTAGAGGCTGGGTCTTGCTATGTTGTGCAGGCTGGTCTCCAACTCCTGGCCTCAAAAGACCCTCCTGTCTCAGCCTCCCAAGTGCTAGGATTATAGGCTTGAGCCACAAGTCAGGCCTCCACATCTACTAATGCTCCTCATCTAATGCTGCAGTTCACATTCTATAGATCTATAGACTCTATCCCCTAGGTTTCTCTTGAATCTATCCCTTCCCCAGTCTCAACACCACTGTTTTTAGTTCAAGCACTTTTCTTCCTTTTAGACAACTGGACGAGACTCCCACCTTGCTCCATGACAGTACTCCTGCCCATCTCATCCCAAAAGAATTCATTTGCCATATTGCCATTGAAAACCCATTCTAAAACACTCACCTCACAATGCTGAGCCTTTGCATAAAGTCCAACATCTTTGAAGTTCAAATTACTTTTTTCAAGTACATATGTGCCTTTGTAATCTGACTTTTCAATCTCTGTCCACTCCCAGGATGTAACCACACCTGCACTGACAGATGCTGTTTTCTCTTGAAAACAGCTGGAAATCCCTTTTTCTGCTCCATATCCTCCCTGTAGCTTCCAAATCCTGCAGCCTTCATTCAGAAAGTCCCTACTCAATTGTTAAAGGCTCAGCTCAAACATCCTCTCCTCCAGGAAGTCTCCCGTGATTCCCCAGATGAAGTTAGATGCCCTCACTTCTATGCCTATAACAGCCAAATCATAATTTTCCCCCTTACACTAGTGTATAGTCTCTTGATGGTAAGTACTGTGCATACACAACTATATCCTCAGCCTTAGAATAGTCTTGGCACATAGTGGGAGCTCAACAAATATTGATTGTATTATTACTTGTCTATCATATTGAAATACACAGTAGTTATTTGTTAGTCTGTCTCCTCCACAGAAATGTGAGCTCCTATGAGTCAAAGACGGTCTCTTTTGCCTCTGTATCCCAACACCCACCACAGAGCCTGGCAAAACGTGAGAGTGCAATGTTCGTTAAATGAATTAATGCACAGGCAAATAAATGAATAAACCACACAGGTCTCCAGAGTTTCCTTCCCAATCAGCATAACCTAAACCTGTTGTTTCAGTAGCGGTTAGAGGGAGCTCTCACCAGATGCAAATCAAGTCCAACTAGAAGATGCCAATATAAACAAACCAGATCCTAAGAGACCAAGAGGTGCATTGCTTGTGTGTCATGAACATAAATAAAAATATTAATATGTGAACTCTCAATTTTAATTGGGGGAAAAAAAGACCTTTTCTCTTGCAGGATGCCTATTTAGTCCTATTTCTTCATTAGTGGGAACTTGGAAAAGCTGTGATTTATGTGTGGCCTAAAAAAAGCAGAAATTCCACTCAGTGGAGGGTTTACAGAGAATTTGTTTTCACAGCCACTCCCAGGACTTTCACGTTCACTACATCATCCCCCTGTGGGGTGGGTATTAGGATCATCGCTACTGTAGATAAGGAAAGAAAGGCATGGAGGCTTCAACAAACCCATGATGGAGCAGACCCTATGGTCTTAGATTATTAGATCAGGATGTTAGTGGGCCAAACGTGTGCAGTTATGTCACTAAAGCTCCAGAATGACAGGCCAGCTTATGCAAAAGATACTCTGAGATGGGACCTCATTTCCTGAAAGAGTCCTCAGTACCTCTGACAAACACATGCCTGCTCATCTTAACACCTTAGCAGGCTGTGGAGACGGCTGAGTTCTTCCATCCCATTCACCTCATTGGACACCTACTGTGTTCCCCGAGAGTCTACTGCACCCAGGGCATGATGTGATTTCTGTAAACAGAGAAGAGTGTGGCGGACGCTGAAAGACATAGATAATGCACCAAAGACCGTGAAAAACTCCTGGTAACATTGCTAGACTCGGTAAAGATGGAGCTCTTGAGGAGATATTTAAGCATAAGGGAAATTTTAAAAATTAAAAAATCAGGATGTTTATAGTGCTTTGATGACCATATTACAAGTAAAAAACGTTTTTAAAATAAAAATGTTTTGGCCAGGTACAATGGGTCATGCCTGTAATCTCAACACTCTGGGAGGCCAAGGCAGGCAGATTACTGGAACTCAGGCATTCAAGACCAGCATGGGCAACATGGCAAAATCCCATCCCTATAAACAATACAAAAATTAGCTGGGTGTGGTGGCATGCACCTGTGGTCCCAGCTACTTGGGAGGCTGAGGTGTGAGGATTGCTTGAACCTAGAAGGTCAAGGCTGCACTGAGCCATAATCGCACCACTGCACTCTAGCCTATGCTTCGCAGCAAGGCTCTCAAACAAACAAAAAAAATCAAATTAAAATGAAAAAAAATTAAAGCTTTGCATTAGAAGTAAAAAGCTACTAAAGGTTAAAATGTTCCTGGAAGTGGAAAGGAGAGAAATCAAACACACACATTTCATGTTTGTAATGTTTTGCATTCCTTTGCTTTCCTGCTAGGACCCAGGATCACCCAGACTCATCCATCCCCAAGATGTGGGATTTCAGCTTCCAAGACAAATCAGCCAAGTTTCATGGTTGCTTTGGAAAACATTTCCGGAATTGCTGCTTGACCAGTGTGGTGTATTAAATCATAATCACTGTCAATGGCCAGAACCCCAATCCTGGAATAGCAATGCCAACTCCAGTCTGTATTGGAGCACTGTATGCCTTTGAAGGATTTTAGGTTCTCAGAAGATTTGGTTTCCCTGCAGTGTGGTGTTAGCTTCCAAACCAAGAGGCAGCTGGCAGTGCCACTGCTGTGCAGGAACCAGAAATCCAACATCAAGTCTGAGGGACTCTGCAGCAGAGGGTCTTATTCTTTACGATGGCTTAATACTGAACAAAAAAACACCAGGTCTCAACCCACTTCCCTTTGACATCATGATAAAATAAATCCATCCTTCCAGCAAAAGGCCTGAGTGACAGAAGAAACAGATCAGAAGACCTGATAAAGGCAACCTCAGCTCTATCCTCCCAGAGAGCCACGGACCTGCTCTAAGCACCAAAATCCTTCATTTCATTATTTATTCATTCATTTATTCATTCAACAAAATGTGCTGAGCAAGCTGGGTGCAATGGCATGCACCTGTAGTCCCAGTTATTTGGTATGCTAAGGTGAGAGGATGGTTTGAGCTCAGGAGTTTGAGTTCAGCTGGGGCAACACAGCGAGACCTCATCTCTTTACCAAAAAAAAAAAAAAATTGAAAATAGGCCAGGTGCAGTGGCTCCTGCGTGTAATCCCAGCACTTTGGGAGGCCGAGGCGGGCAGATCACCTGAGGTCGGGAGTTCAAGATCAGCCTAACCAACATGGAGAAACACCATCTCTACTAAAAATACAAAATTAGCCAGGCATGGTGGCACATGCCTGTAATCCCAGCTACTTGGGAAGCTGAGGCAGAAGAATTGCTTGAACCCAGGAGGCTGAGGTTGCAGTGAGCCAAGATTGCACCATTGCACTCCAGCCTGGGCAGCAAGAGCAAAACTCCATCTCTAATAATAATAATAATAATAATAATAATAATAAATGGTTGACCCTCTGCAGCAACTTGGGCCCTGTACTAAGTCTGGGAAACACAAAGGTGTCTAAAACAAGGTGAGTGCCCTGACGATTCACAGCCTGTGAGTGAAGAAAGATTGGAAAGAGATGGAGCACAATATAATCTGCAGGGTGTGAGAGCAGAGGATTGAACCAAAGTGATGGGGACAAAGAGGAGGGAATGACTTCTTATTAGCTGCCATTGTTACCAGGCTTGAGATAGCAGGACTGCCCTACCCTCCCGAGGCTACCCGTAAAGAAATGCGCAGTTAGACTTCACGGCTCACACTAACTCCGAAAACAAGCCAGTCAGAATTAGCAAGAAGTTTGCATTGAGAATATTTCCTAGGAAATTCCTTTTTATAACTGGTGAATATGTACAATGATTCAAACAAATTGCCAGAACTATTTTTCAGCAGAAATTAGTACAACATTTGATAGGTACAGGAGATTGTGGGAATGGTGAAAAGTTCTCACTATACTATGATAGCTAGTCTTAGTTATCATATCAGCTTCTTAATCTCAGCACTGAGTAACCCAATGTTTCTCAATCCTGACTATAGGCTGGGTTAACCTGAGTCTCTTTTAGATAATGTAATTCTTATTGATATTCAGGCTATATCCAGACCATTTGGATCAGAATCTCTGAAGAATAGGCATTGATCGTATTTTAAAAGTTCCCCCAAGTTAATTCTAATCTGTAGCCAGGGTTGAGAACACAAATGCAATTTTCATTTGTTAATGTATTTATTTTTGAGATGGAGTCTTGCTGTTGCCCAGGCTGGAGTGCAGTGGCACAATCATAGCTCATTGCAGCCTCAATCTCCTAGGATCATTGATCCTTTTGCCTCAGTCTCCCAAGTAGCTGGGACTCCAGACAGGTGCCACCATGCCTGGCTAATTTTTAAAAACATTTTTGTAGAAATGGGGACTTCCTATGTTGCCTAGGCTGGTCTCAAACTTCTGTCCTCAAACAAGCCTTCCACCTCAACCTTCTAGGTGTTAGCCACTGCACCTACTGCAGTTTTTAACAATTATTATGTAGAATCCTTTTCAAATGTTTACTTCTTGGATTGTTGATTTGTTGTATATTAAATATGACCCAGGATCATGTAAATTTCTTGGTGAATTATCAAGAGTCTAACTTCTTGTCATCAGCTCTGATCAATTTAGCACTGCTATTGAGAAGCCCAAAGTAATGTCTTTAGTTTCCTATATTATGAAAATTTATAAGCATCATATATGTAAGTGTCACAGAAACCCAAAGTACAAATTGTAGCTGTAAGTTTGGCTGCCCAAGAAGGAAGAAGGAAGGAAGTTCATATTTATTGGCCTTTTTTTTTGTGAGCTAAGCATTTTATGTGTAATATCTTTTTAATGGGCAGATTAACCTACCATAGCATTTTTGAAAGATTAAATTATGAAACCACTTTAGTGGATCACAACCAGTATTTCTTAAATAAAATGTGATGAAAAAAGCAGCATTAAAATATATAAGAGTGCATCAAATTCAGTTATGGGACATACTATTTTACGAAAGCTTTGTTTCAGTTATATAAGTGTGGTTGTATGTTATCTAGCATATTACACTGTAATATTAGCTATTTCTTAGTCCACCTTGCTGCTAAAATACTTGAAAACTACCACCTGCAGATACAGTTATTATTAAATCCAATTTTCAAATGGATAAACTGAGGCTCAGAGATCTTAAATAATCTACTCAATGAGAAAATGGCAGAACCCATTTTATTTACCATTTTAATACACCACATTCTCTCCTGGAGAAGGCAAGAATAAATTAAAAGTATCTGCAGGGAGGAGACACACACAAGTTAATTATTACTATTTTTTAATAATGCTAGTCTCCTTGTTTTTCATTTTTCTTTTTGAGACAGGGTCTCACTCTGTTGTCCAGGCTGGAGGTGCAGTGGCACATTCTCACCTCACTGCAACCTCCGCCTCCCGGGTTCAAATGATTTCCTGCCTCAGCCTCCCCAGTAGCTAGGACCACAGGCATGTGCTGCCATGCCCAGCTAGGTTTTTGTATTTTTGTAGAAATGGGGTTTCACTATGTTGCTCAGGCTGGTCTTGAACTCCTGAGCTCAAGTGATTCACCTGCCTTGACCTCCCAAAGTGCTGGGATGCAGGTGTGAGCCACCGCGTCCGGCCAATAACACTAGTTCAATGACACTATTGCAACTTCCTAATTTTATTATTGAGACTTAACATTTTCCAGACTCACTGATTTATTAACTGTCATAACCATGGCCACAGTTTGTACTCCAGCTAAGTTTTCTTTTCACTTTCATCACTTCTCAGCTTGGTAGGAACTCATACGCTGTGGGTTCCTTTTGTTGTGATTTCTTCCCTTTGTTATTCCAGACACATCATTTCACAAAGAGGGGCCAGGCTTGCTTCTTGGCTCCTGCCAGCTCCGTGCAAGGTGCCGCCTCCCCAAGGCTAAATTGGCCAGCCTAGGGCTCACCTGACTGTCTTGACAGACCCTTACAGCAGAGTAGCTGAGTGAACAGATCTGCACACAAGCACTGCACCTGGACAAACAGAACTCAAACTTGTCTGCTCCAAGGGCAATATTGCTCCACGAGATAATTTTACTGCCTGCATCCTCAGCCATCCAACAGAGAAACTCCTTCCCAACTCAGTGTCTGTAAACCCCAAGAATGCCTCTTGTGAGCAAGACAGACCACAGTGGTTTTGACAATTTGGAAAGACCATTAAAATGAAAGGTTAGTGATTTTGTGTTTTTCTTCTTGAGCCTCCTGTTTCTTCAAGACTCACAGATTTTTTTTTTCTTCTTTTTTTATTTTTCACCGTGGCTGACCAGAGTTCTGATCTTTTCCACAAAATCGTTTCTGTCTAATGAGAAACAATAAAGCCAAAGCACCCAAACCCACAAAGTTGGAGGGAAAACCCTCTACCCATATATTCTCAGGCCAACGACGTTTTCATGTGAGAGTAGATGTTATTGTGGTGGGACCTGGGAGCCTCTTTGAATGAATGAGGAGGTGCACAAAAAGCAGGGGCTATGGTAGAATAACTGCAAGCAGAACTTCCTCTAATTGAGTTGAACTGACAGTCCTGGCTGCTGGGATACTGGGGAGAAGTCCCATTGTCCTGTGCTCTGGAGAGGAGGCAGTGACTATCAGTCTTGCCCTCTCTGGGGAAATACTTTGTTATGACCAGTTACATAATTGTGGGCCAGTGCAAAAAAAAAGTGTGGCCTCTTGTTGAAAAGTGGTGATGGCATGTGATGGTTAATCCTGTCAGCTTAGACTGGAGGATGCAAAGCAACGTTTTGGGGTGTGTCTGTGAGAGTGTTGCCAGAGGAGATTAACATTTGAGTCAGTAGACTGGGAGAGAAAGACCCACCCTTAATGTGGGTGGGCACCACTGAATCAGCTACTAGTGCTGCTAGAAAAAGCAGGTGGAAGAAGGTGGAATAAGCTGGATTGTGAGTCTTCTGGCCTTCATCTTTCTCCCATGCTGAATGCTTCCTGCCCTTGAACATCAGACACCAGGGCAGGAGTCTTGGACTTACACCAGTGATTTGCCAGGGGTTCTCCAACCTTCAGCCACAGACTGAAGGCTGCACTGCCAGCTTCCCTACTTTTGAGGCTTTTGGACTCAGACTCAGCCCACAGTGGTTTCCTTTCTCCTCAGCTTGCAGACAACCTATCGTGGGACTTGTGATTGTGTGAGTCAATTCTCCTTAACAAACTCCCTTTCATATATACATATATCCTATTGGTTCTGTCTCTGTGGAGATCCCTAATGGATAGCAGAACACAAAATGAAGCATGAGACCCTGTAAGCCTACCACCCATGAAACCTGCCCTGAGAGGATGTAGCATTTTTAGAACCTGCACTGGCTCTGTCACCTGGAAGTAGAGTCATTCAACAAAACAAACACTCCCTCTAATCCTAACCCCTGTAACCATGCATGCACATTTTTACATGGACACTCTGATTACCATGTTCTGATATGGTTATATAACTAACATTTAACTAGAATTTACTATATACCAGGACCTGGACGAATTATTTTACATGCATTATCTCATTTAATCTTAACAAAAACCCTAGGAAGTAAGAACTCCTGTCATTCCCATTTTGCAGATGGGGAATCTAAGGCTTAGGGCGGATACCCTATTTGCCTGAGATTTATTTGCTAGAATGTGGCACTCAGCCTGAGTGGGGATGAAATTGAGAGGAGGCAGGAGAGGCACTACGCATGGGAGAAAAATTTAAGGAGGCACCAAAAATACTCTCAGTGATCAAAATAGATACTACTTCAATGCAATGTTTTAACTAAACAATTTTCTTTGAGATTACTGTAGATCCACATGCAATTGTGAGAAATAATTCTCCAGGCACCCTTTATGCAGTTTCTTCTGATAGTAACATGCCATAGTACCACATCACAACTAGGTCACTGGTATTAATACAGTTGAGATACAGAACATTTCTATCCCATCCCCACAAAGATCCCTCATGCTGCCGTTTTATAAATACTCCCAACATTGCTCCCCATAGCCCATTTACATTCCACCTATGGTTCAAGAGATCTATGGTCCAAGAGCTCTACCTTCTGTCTGAAGTATTAGAAGGTGTTGTAGTCCATTTTCACAGTGCTATAAAGAACTATCGGAGACTGGATAATTTAGGAAGAAAAAAATGTTTAATTGACGCACAGTCCAGCATGGCTGGAGAGGCCTCAGTAAACTTACAATCATGGTGGAAGGTGAAGGGGAAGCAAGGACCTCTTTCACATGGCGGCAAGACAGAGACAGAGAGACAGAGAGAGAGAGAGAGAGAGAGAGAGAGACAGAGAGAGACAGACAGACAGACAGACAGACAGAGGGAGGGAGCGCACGAGCGCACAATGAGGTAACTGCCCAACACTTTTAAACAATCAGATCTTGTGAGAACTCACTGTCATGAGAACAGCATAAGGGAAATCATCCCCATGATCTAATCACCTCCTACCAGGTCCCTCTCTCAACACGTGGGGATTATATTTTGAGCTGAGATTTGGGTGGGGACACAGAGCTGAACCACATCAGAAGGAAGATGTGATGAGATCTGTTCTCTTAAACATCTCGTTGTACCTCTAATGTTATTTCTACTTCTGGTAATAAGATTTATATTTGTTTTACAAGAAAATCCACTGGAAAACTTTTTGTTAATATGGAGAATGTTGTCAGAGTGACTGTTTCTGCTCCTTAAATCCTTCTCTAGCACCACATAACCCAGGCATAGAAGAATCTACGCCCTTTTTTACTCTGTGACAGTAAGGCATATTTAGTAACAAGGTCTGTATTGCCTAATCATATACGTGTTACCAATTATTTTATCTGAAGAACGTTTTAAAATCATTCTTCTGCAAATTTGCTTAGTGTTTCCTCTTCGTGTCACTCAAGGTTCCCTGGTTAGCAACAGTGTGAAAACTACATGCTTCTTAAGAGGACAGGAGGGCTGGATATGGTGGTTCACGCCTGTAATCCTAGAACTTTGGGAGGCCGAGGCGGATGGACAACTGAGGTCAGGAGTTCGAGATCAATCTGGCCAACATGGCGAAACCCTGCCTCTACTTAAAGTACAAAAAAAAAAAAAAATTAACTGGGCATGCTGGCGGGCATCTATAATCCAAGATACTTGAGAGGCTGAGGCAGAAGAATTGCTTGAACCCAGGTGGCAGAAGTTTCAGTGAGCCTAGATTGTGCCACTGCACTCCAGCCTGGGTGACAGAGCAAGACTCTGTCTCAAAAAAAAAAAAAAAAAAAAGGACAGGAATCACAGCAGTCCCAAATGTAAGTCCCTGCCGTGATCTTTGTAGAATGGAAAAGAAGCCTCATAGGTAGTCAACAAAAGGATATCATATCGTGCTGGCTTCACCCTTGTCTACCCATTTAATTGCAAACACATGGAAAGACAAATCAGCTGATTCTCTGGGGTGAACCAGGCAGGGACAGAGCCTAAACTGGAGAGATACCAGCCTTACTTGGCAAGACCACATTTTCCAGAGGTGCTTCAGAAAACTTACAGATGACACAGCTGCAGGTCTTAGCTATTTGGATTTAGCTACCTCATGGTGCAAGAAACTGCTGTGCAGAGGCATTGACGATCATTGGTATGAGTATGGTTCTCAAAATCTGTGAAACTATTTGTTTTTGCTCTATCTTGCTAAACTGCCCTTACCTGTTCCTCTCCTATGACTGTAACCTTGATTGCTGGTCAGTCCACATAGGCTTTGTCCACACCCATAAAAATCTAAAGAAAGAACTAAGGCAATTCCTAGAATGGTGCTCCACAAACATCCATGGGCATGCAAGCTGCCTGGGATATTGTTACGATGCAAACTGTGATTCATTATGTCCTAAGTGAGGCCTGAGTTCTGCATTTCTAACAAGCTGCCAGGCATTGCTGATAAGGCTGAGGACCCAGAACACCAAGACCTGCAATTGAATTCCCTGAGATTAGATTCAGCCCATGATGAAAGAAACTGTGGTTTTTTCTTTCTTTTTATTTAAGGAGCTTGGATTGACCTAGTTAAACAAAGGGCTTGTAGTCAGTTAATGCCTCTCCAGTGGATGAAATCATAACGTGAGACAGAGCATGAAAAGAACATGAAGATGAAGTTTGTCCTGGCACTATTAGAATCCACGGTTTCAGTTGCCCCTGAAGCCCTGCTGAATCTCATGGAGCCTGATTGTTAACACTTCATCGGATTGCCAGAGCCAATAACTTCCTGGCTTTGCATAAACAGCTTGAATTGGACTCTATCTCTCAGAACCAAGATTCCTTCAACCATTGCATTTAAATTGTGATGCAATGACTTCATGAATTATGATATATCCCTACAGGAGAATTATGCAGCTGTCAAAAAGTATTATTCCAAAAAAATATATTTGGATGGACAAAATTCTAGGGCGACAAAGGCATAATACCAATGTATAGATACAGAACAATCTGAATTATATAAATTTTAGAAGAATATTAAGTAAATGCCCCAAAACATAGATAGTAAAGTCAAATATTTACATATCCTAGTTTCTTGAGCATATGAATGTTATTTTATATGGCAAAAGAGACTTTGCTGATGTCATTAAATTAAAGATGTTGAGATGGAGAGATTATCCTGGATTACCTGGGTTGGTCTGATATGATCAGACTGGTCTTTATAACGAGAACTCAGGAGAAGACAGAGTCAGAGGAAAAGGGGATATGATGACAGAAGCAAAATTGAAGATGAGGGAAGGAGGTTACAAAGAAATGTGGGTAGGCCCCAGCAACAAAAAGGCAAGGAAACAGAATTTCCCTTGAGCCTCTAAAAGGAACAAGCCCTGCCAACACCTTGACTTCAGGCTGAGAAAGTTGATTCAGAATTCTGACCTCCAGAAGAATAAACTTGTGTTGTTTAAAGCCACTACATTTGTGTTAATTTGTTATAGCAGCAATAGAAAACTAACACAGTAATTAGCTCTGTACTTCCCTTTTATCAACATAAGCTATTTTTATAAGAAAAAAACAACAACTTAAAGGAATAAGTATAGTTTGCTATAAGAGGTATTATGAATAATACTTTTTATTTATTTATTTATTTTTGTAGAAAGTGATTTATTTAGAGAGAGAGAAACAGGAGAAGGAGAGAGAAATAAACAGCTAACTCACACACTGAGTGAGAGAATCCAGAAAGATGGAATCCAGGAGAGGAAAGCAACTTCCACACTGAGCAGAAGGGAATAGAAAGATGGAGTTTTAGGAGGGGAAGACAGGTTTCCACTACGGGAGTGTTCATGGAAGGGGACTCCAGAGGGAAAATCCAAGATAGAGAAAAACAGCTTCTACGAGCACGAGAGTGTTTGTGGAAGGGGATCCAAACATGGAGTCCCATGAATAATACTTTTAACAGTTGAATGTAGCTTGGTTGTTATTGCTTTCTAGTACTGCGGGATAGACACACAGTGTAGTCTAATTTCAACACAGCAAGAGAATGTCACCCTGTACTAATAGAATTCTGATCTTATCACTCCCTTGGGTAAACTCTTGGCTTCTGCTATTAATATCCAACACGTGACTTAGCAATGTGTATTCACAAAATCAACACCTTTTGAAAATTAGAACTCCCAGTGTCATACTCAAATCACAGAGCACACTGAAGGCAGAGCAAGCACCTGACTCTATTTGGAATTCTCCATTCTCCTCTCTATATATCCGTAGTGACTCTGGAATCACATTTGGAATCACCAAAAACAAAAGGAAAGTGACATGACTGCTATATGCCCTAGGAAGACTAGTGAAATATTAAAAATCTTAAAACTCTGAATGCTGCTCATGAAGCAAACGCACATGGCTACAGAGTCCTGGTGTAACATTCCCAACCCCAGACTGGGTGCCCTGGCCCCACCTCTGAGCCCTCAGAGTCCTCTGTGTACATTGGTCCTGTTATATTTGTCCCATCCTATCATAAGCATTTGTTTATGGATCCATTTCCCCAGCTAGACCTTTGATTTCCTCTAGCATAGGGGCTGTGTCTTATTCTTCTTTGATTTTATAGCCTAAAACAGTACCTGGCATAGAGAAGGCATTTATTTGTTGAATTAAATCAAATTGAACCCTGGCCTTAGCAACAGAGCTCTTACCCAACATAATAAAAATTTAACTTTCTTGATTTTATCTTCAAAGTACTTTGCTAAAGTAGAATGACATGGCATCTTGCCCAACTCTCCCCCCAGGCTTTTGGCAAACATGAGATTTCTTCTAGGGAAAACCTGTCAATCTCTGGTCGACTTGAGTTTAGATTTCAAAGGTTAAAATTCAGACAGTGCCCTAGAACTCCAAAAGCATTTATGATGAGTGAGGGCCCCATTCAAGTCCCCTGGTTTCTCTTCCCTAGGCTTGATTCAAGCCAGGCCAATATTGGTTAATGGCAGCTCTAACCTTTCCTCTTTAGAATGTTTTGCTAAATGTGTGTGGAGAAGCAAAAATGCTCTTGAATTCTTGATTCCTTAGGATCTTCTCAAGAAGCTTCTAAAATGGCTGTATAGAGTTACTTTGGCATGCCATAGTAGATAAGCATTTTGGCTTTGAAATCATATTGATCTGGGTTTAAACTCCAACTGTAACTTTTGGCAGCTATGAGACATGGGGTGTGTTATTTTATCTATCTGAACTTCAGCTCTCTTATTTAAAAACTGAGGATAAAGTAGCTACCTATTGAGATTGTTGTATACTTATATAAATTTGTGTAATATAGCAGGATTCCTGCACATAGAAAGTGCTGAAGAAGTAACAGATGTTACTATTATGGATGATAATAATTATCTTATACAAGAGTCTCCAGAGAGAATAAGGCCCAATGCTGCATATGCCTAACTACCCTAGATTTGAATGACACATCTTCCCTGGTATTTTTGCTTCCATATACCCTCATCTACAGTGAGACCACAAGGAAAAATACGCTCTCCTTGGTCAATAGAACTTCTACCACCAAAGAGAGAAGACTCATCCCTAATAAATAACTCAAATATTCCCATTTGAACTAACCTTGTACATATCCATACAGTTTTTTCTCTTCTTTGGAAATCGACCCATGTTTGACCTCTTATCTACAGCCATTCATTTCCAAATATCACTAATAGTTTAGGATTGAAGTCCCAAAACACCACAGTTGAGAAAAGATAGAGTAATAGAGACTAGACTTACTCACCCAGCTGAAATAACTAAAAAACAGAGCAATATATATAAAACAGTAGTTTTCAAGATGTTGAACATCAGCAACAAAAATATGTTTCCTGAGAAGTGAAAACAAATGAAATGACTTCTACAGTTGCTGTAACTTTCTGCCTAGAGAGAGTTTACAGGCTACAAAGCATGGAAGGGGAACCCAGGTAGACTCCATCAAACTTCCTGAGACAAAGTTAGAAGTACAGAGAAGATAAGCTGACCTGTGTTTCCAGGACAGAGTACCAGAGATGAATGAGCTGCAGAGAGAGAGAACTTGGGAGATGTGCAGAGGGTGCCTGAGTTTTCAGCTGAGTACTGATTAGCACATAAATGTAAGGAAACTATGTATGAATAGGAAAAGAACCATTTGAAAGCATTTTAAGGAGCAACACTTGGAATTCAAACAGAGCCAAAAAAACCCAAAAAAACAAAAAACAAAACAAAACAAAATTCCTGTTCCTACCAGCCAGAATGAAGAATATCACAATTTACAGAAAGTTGGGTAGATGTTCCAAAAAAGTGAAGCAGAGTTAGCCTTGGACTTAACATAACTCTGGTCTTACCTAGTAACGTTTAACAGCAAACCTAAAATAATAAATTGTTTCCAAATAACTGCCTAAAATATCTCAGTATCTACAGGAATACAAAAACATACAGCCACCCAACAAGGTGGAATTGTCAATGTCTGGCATTTAATTAAAACTTCCAGGAATGCAAATAAACAGGAAAATATAATGAAGAGAAAAACCAGTAAATGGAAACAGACTCATAAATGACATAGATATAGAATTAGTAGGGAAAAACACAAAACAGTTATTATTAATAATGTATTCCATTGTTCAAAAGCCAGAGGAAAGATGGAGCACATTCAATAAACACAATGCAAACATTTTTTAAAGACTCCAATCAATCATCTAGAAATGAAAACTATAATGTCTGGAATTTAAAAATCGCAAACAATTGAATGAAATTGACAGCCAACTGAACATTGCAAAAGACAAGATTAATAAACTTGAAGGTATATGACAGAAACGATCCAAAATGAAACACAGATAGAAAAAAGACTGAAAAAAAATAGAGCATCATTGAGCTGTGAGACAATTTCAGGAAACCCAATGTTATGTGCCACTGGAGTCCAGTAAAGAAGAGACAGAAGCAGGAAAAAAACCGTGAAGAAATAATGGTGGAAAATATTTCTAATTTGATGAAAACTGTAAATTCACAAGCCCAAGACTCAACTAATTCCAAGCATAACAAACATGAATAAAACTATATAAGGGTACATTATACTCGAATTGCATCTAACCAGTAATTAAGAAAAAACCCTTAAAAGCAACCAGATGAAGAAGACATGTTAAATACAGAGAAACAAACAACAGAAGACAGAGGTTACACCTCAGAAGCAATACAAAGCCAGAAGAACGTGAAGCAAAATCTTTAAAATCCTGAAAGATGAAAACTATCACCATGAAATTCTATATCTAACAAAAATTTGTTTCAAAATCAAAATCAGTAACAGTAGATACATAGGGAAAATCACAAATAAGGGGAAATTAAACAACATGCTCCTGAACAACCAATGGGTCAAAAGAAAAATGAAAAGTAAATATCTTTAGAGAAACAAAACTGGAAACAAAACACACCAGAACTTATGGGATATAGGAAAAGAAGTTTTGAGAGGGAAATTTACAGCAATAAATGACTATATTTTTTTAAAAAGATCTTAAATAAACAAACTAAGGTTACCCCAAGAAGCCAGAATAAGAAAAGCCAGCTAAGTCCAAAGTTAGAAGGAAGAAAATAACAAAAAATCAGAGCAGAAATAAATGAAATAGAGACTAGAAAAAATAGATTAATTTAACTAATGGTTGGTTTTTTGAAAAGATAAGCAAAATGGATAAATCTTTAGCTAGACGAAATAAAAGAGAGAACTCAAGTAACCAAAATTAAAAGTGAAAGAGGATACATTACAACTGATACCGCAGAAAAACAAAGGATCATAAGACACTACTGTTAACAATTATACGTCGAAAGACTGGAAAGCCTAGAAGAAATGGCTAAATTTCCAGAAACATACAACCTTCCAAGACTAAATTATAAAGAAATAGAAACTCTGAATAGATCAATGATGAGTAAGAAGATTTAATCAGTTATAAAAATTTTCCCATCAAAGTTAAGCCCAGGACCAGATGGCTTCAAGGCTGAGTTCTAGAAAACATTTAAAGAGTAATACTGGGCGAACGCTGTGGTTCATGTCTAATCCCAGCACTTTGGGAGGCTGAAGGGAATGAATTACCTGAGCTCAGGAGCTTGTGACTCAGTTTTACCAAAATGGTGAAACCCTGTCTCTACTAAAAATACAAAATTAGCCAGGCATGGTGGCACATGCCTGTAATCCCAGCTAGTTGGAAGACTGAGGCAGGAGAATCATTTGAACTCGGAGGTGGAGGTTTCAGCGAGCCAAGATCAAGCCACTGCACTCCAGCCTGGCAACAAGAGAGAAACTGCATCTCAAAAACAACAGTAACAACAACAATAAAACAACAAAAGAATGACTAATACCAATTCTTCTCAAACTCTCAATAAAACCGGAGGAAGGAATACTTTCAGACTGATTTTACAAGGCCAGCGTTACCCTGATGCAAGCCATACAAGAACACCATAAGAAAATAAAATTACAGGCAAATACCTCTGATGAATATAGTTGCAAACGTTTTCAATGAAATTTTAGCAAGTCGACTCAACAGCATTGTAAAAAGATTATTTACCTCTGTCCCGGGCGGCTCCCGAAGATGTCGGAGGTGCAGGTCCTGGTGCTTGACAGTCGAGGCGGCTTGGCGGCCATCACGGCTAAGCAGATACTGCTGGGCCGGAAGGTGGTGGTTGTTCGCTGCGAGGGCATCAACATTTCTGGCAATTTCTACAGAGGCAAGTTGAAGTACTTGGCTTTCCTCCGCAAGGGGGTGAACACCAACCCTTCCGGGGGCCCACTATCACTTCCAGGTTCCAGCCGCAACTTCCGGGTCCCAGCCGCATCTTCCGGCGGACCGTGCGAGGTATGCTGCCCCACGAGACCTAGCGAGGCCCTGCCGCCAGGGACCGCCTCCGACCGCCTCCAGGTGTTTGACGGCATCCACCCTATTGCAAGAAAAAGCGGATGGTGGTTCCTGCGGTCCTCAAGGTAGTGCGTCTGAAGCGTATAAGGAAGTTTGCCTGTCTGGGGCGCCTGGCTTACGAGGTTGGCTGCAAGTACCAGGCAGTGACGGCCATCCTGGAGGAGGAGGAAGGAGAAAGCCAAGATCCACTACCGGAAGAAGCAGCAGCTCATGAGGCTACGGAAACAAGCCGAGAAAAACGTGGAGAAGAAAACTGACAAATACACAGAGGTCCTCAAGACCCATTGACTCCTGGTCTGAGCCCAATAAAGACTGTTAATTCCTCATGCTTGGCCTGGCCTGCTTTCCTCCATCGTCGCCCTGGAATATGCGGGGCCCAGGGGCAGCCGCAGTCCGGGTGCCACAGGCAGCCTGGGCCATAGGAAGCACGGAGCAAGGAAACGGTCCAGTCACTGCCTGCCGAGGTTACTTGAAAGCGCTCAGAGAATTGCGCAGGTGTCATTTATCTATGACCAATTGGAAGAGCAACCAGTTACTATTAGCAAAGGGAGCCGGAAGACTTAATTGGAAGGGCCTTAGTTGTGAGTGGGGCGTCTATCTAACTTTCCATCTGGTCGTATACTATATACTCTGCAGCTGTTAGAATGTGCAAGCACCTGGGAACAGCATGAGCCTGCTGTTGTACAAAGGGTATTTATAGAAGCATAGACTGGGAAGATGGACAACTCTGAGGGGTTACAGGCAATGTCTGTGCCCCTTACCTGTGTTTTGTAATCAGAGTCAAATAAATTACTTTTAAAGAAAAAAAAAGATTATTTACCATGATCAAGAGGAATTTATCTCTGGGATGCAATTATGATTCCACATATACAAATCAATAAGTATGATAAATCACATTACTAGAATGGAGGATAAAAGCCATATGATCATCTCAATAGATGCAGAAAAAGTATTTCACCACATGCAATATCCTTTCATGATAAAAACTCTCAGCAAATTAAACTTAGAAGAAATGTATCTGAACACATTAAAAGTAATAGATTATTAGTCCACAATTAACATCATATTCAATGGTGAAAAGGTGAAAGCTATTCCTCTAAGATCAGGAAACAGGTGAGGATGGTTACTCTCACGACTTCTATTCAACATAGTCCTAGAAGTGCTCACCAGAGAAATAAGAGAAAGAAAGAAAAGGTGTCCAAAACAGAAGTTAAATTGTTTCTATTTACAGATAACATAATCTTATACACAAAAAATCCCAAAGACTCAACCAAAAAATTGTTAGAAATAATAAGTTCAGTAAACTTGCAGGATATAAAATCAACATACAAAAATCAATAATATTTCTATACACTACCAGCAACCTAACCAAAAAGAAAGCAAGCAAACAATCCCTTTAATGATAACAAAGCTATAGCAATAAAAAAAACCAAAAGAAAGTACAGTACTGATATCAAGATAGACAGATCAATGACGAAGAACAAACAGCCCCAAAATTGACCAACATATTTACTTTCAATTGATTTTTTTACAAAGGTGCAAAAGTAACTTGATGGAGAAAGAATCAGTTTTCTCCCAAATGATGCTGGGCAAATTGTATATGAACATGCAAAGCACCACTGTTGATAGATAACGTCATTGAAGTCTTTTCAATGGCAGTACCATGGCTGCTTTTTGGATATTAAGATTGCTGTCTGCCACTCCTGCTGGATCATCTATCCACTGCCACTGGGGCACCATGAAAGCTTCTAGTTCTCTGCCAAGTGCAGGATTGCCAGTCTTCCCTAGGATTTCTGCAAGAAGCAAAGGGAAGATACACCCACTATAGAAGAGGTAAAAACTCTAAGCCAAATTTACAATTAAAAAACTAACAACCCCATTAAAAAGTAGGCAAAGGATATGAACAGGCAGTTCTCAAAAAAAAAAAAAAGTCATACATGTGGCCAGCAAACATATGAAATAGAAGCTCAACATCTCTGATAGAGAAATGCAAATCAAAACCACAATGAGATACCATCTCATGCCAGTCAGAATGGTGATTATTTAAAAAGTCAAGAAACAATGGTTACTGGCAAGGTTGAAGAGAAATAGAAATGCATTTATGCTGTTGCTGGGGATGAAAAGTAGTTCAGCCATTGTGGAAGAGAGTGTGGCAATTCCTCAAAGATTTAGAACCAGAAATACCATTTGACCCAGCAATCCCATTACTGGGTATATACACAAAGGAATACAAATCATTCTATATAAAGATACATGCACACGTATGTTCATTGCAGCACTATATGCATTCATAATAGCAAAGACATGGAAACAACCTAAATGCCCATCAATGATAGACTGGATAAAGAAAATGTGGTATATATACACCACGGAATACTATGCAGCCATAATAGGAAATGAGATCATGTCCTTTGTAGGACATGGGTGAAGCTGGAAGCCATTGTCTTCAGCAGAAAACCAAACACCAAATGTTCTCACTTATAAGTGGGAGCTGAACAATGAGAACACATGGACACAGGGAAAGGAACATACCCTGGGGCCTATCGAGGGAGTGCAGCGGAGGGGAAGAGCATTAGAGAAAAGAGCTGATGCATGCTGGTCTGAATACCTAGTGATGGGTTGATAGGTACAGAAAACAACCATGGCATACATTTACCTATGTAACAAACCTGCACATCCTGCACATGCACCCTGGAACTTAAAAGTAAAATAAAGTGGATATAAACACCACTGCTGAACTGCCTCTGGGTTGCTATTTTAAGTCCAGTGCCTATGGGGTGGCCCTGCTCTGCAAGGAGCAGAACCTGTGCTACTGCTGTATACTGCCACTTCGAAAAAAGTTGCTTTAAAAGAAAAAAAAAAAAAAAAAAAAAACTCAAGTGTCTATAGGAATCAGGCAAGTGACACCAATAAGTGAGACAAACATGGAGGGAACAAACTGGTAAGTTCACTCTGGCCCAATCATCAAGTATTTCAAAAAAGGCTGAAAATCCTATTTTTGTGTAAAATCCCACAATGTTTAAGTGTTGGCAACCAAGTCAACATATTTTAAATACTGTCCAGGATCAGTAGACAAACTACGAATGTGTCTTGGGAAACTAATCTTCCTGGTCTGCATTTTGAGACGGGAGAAGATGAAAAGCAAACAAAATCTCGAGCCATTTCTCCCTTTCCTGGCTCTCACCTAAACACTCCATGTGACAGACAGACTTCCTCTTGCCTCCAGAAAGGCACAGCCCAAGTCCTCCTCTCTAGAAGGAGGGAAACAGCTCAGCCTGCCTGCCCACCCGCTCTGAGACATCACCCTTTCTGTACCCTTAAACCAAAACTCTGCTTCTCATTCTCATTTCCTAACCTTGCACATCCTTCAGGGTTCAATTTATGTCACCTATTCTAGAAATGTTGCCCGAATTCCCAAATCCAAGTCCCTAATACCTCCTATGTATCCCAATCCTAACATCTATCAAACTGTTTCCATTGTGTTTTTATTCATCGGTCTCCCCCAGGATCCTGTAATAGAGCAGGATGGTGTCTTGGATACCACTGATCTCCATTACCTGATCCAGTGTCTGGTAAAGAAATATTTATGAAATGAGTGAATAAACACATGTATCCTAGCTCTTTATTCTCACTTAGCTAGGCTTCTTTCCTAGGCTTGCCCTTCAAAGGTGGAGATGCAGGCTGGGCCAGGCACAATGGGTCATGCCTGTAATCCTAGCACTTTGGGAGGACAAGGTGGGAGGATTGCTTGTGCCAGGGGTTTGAGACCAGCCTGGGCAACATGACAAAACCCCGTACCTACAAAAAATACCAAACAAATATGTGGTTGTGCGTGCCAATAGTCCCAGCTACTCAAGAGGCTGAGGTGATCACGTGACCCCAGGAAGTTGAGGCTGAAGTGAGCTGTCATCACGCTACTGCACTCCAGCCTGGGTGACAGAGTGAGACCCTTTCTTAAAAAAAAAAAAAAAACAAAAAAAAAAGCCAACAGAAACCAAATGTGGACTGCAAAACCTAAAGAAAATACCTCAGACTCAACATATTCAAAACCAATATTCTTCTGTCTGTGGCAGATACACCAACCCTGTGCATAAATGTTCATATACTATGGTAAAAAAAAAAAAAAAAGAAAGAAAAAGAAGTAAACAGAACAAAACATGAAAATCCCATATTAATTCCTCTTTTTTTCACTCCACTGTCAACAGTTTGGTGAGCAACTTTTCCTTCCATTTTCTACACATTTCTATACTTTATATACATATATGTACATATACACACATGTAGCTTCTTATTTTAAACATACATGAGATCATACTATAGAATGTTCTGCCTCTTGCTTATTTACCTTCCTTGGTAAAGCTCTACCTATAGTCATACGTGTATCTTTTTTTTCTTTTTTTTGAGATGGAGTCTTTCTCTGTTCCACAGGCTGGAGTGCAGTGGCCCCATCTCAGCTCACTGCAACCTCCACCTCCCAGGTTCAAGCAATTCTCCCTGCCTCAGCCTCCCGAGTAGCTGGGATTACAGGTGCCCACCAGCACACCCAGCTAATTTTTGTAGTTTTAGTAGAGACAAAGTTTTGCTATGTTGGCCAGTGTGGTCTTGAACTCCTGACCTCAGGTGATTCACCTGCCTTGGCCTCCCAAAGTGCTGAGATTACAGGCATGAGCCACCGTGCCCAGCCAACTGAGCTATCTTTACCTCAATCTTTTTAATGGCTATACAGAATTCTATAAAAGACATATGTGCCATGTTTCATTTAACCACTCCTCAATTGAGGATATTTAAGCCATTGACTTTCATTTTCCAAGTCACATTTCTGTGTTTTAAATTTTCCTATAAATATGTAATGCTTTTTATGGCAAAAAAAAAAAAAAAAAAAGAGAGAGAAAAGTTTCAAAATAAGCAAAAATGCCCAGAGCGGTGGCTCACACCTGTAATCCCAGCACTTTGGGAGGCCAAGGCGGGCAGATCACAAGGTCAGGAGATCAAGGCCATCCTGGCCAACATGGTGAAACCCTGTCTCTACTAAAATACAAAATATTAGCCAGGCATGGTGGCACACCCCTGTAGTCCCAGCTACTCGGGAGGCTAAGGTAGGGGAATCACTTGAACCCGGGAGGC
Source organism: Cebus imitator (assembly GCF_001604975.1). Lineage (NCBI taxonomy): Eukaryota > Metazoa > Chordata > Mammalia > Primates > Cebidae > Cebus > Cebus imitator. The sequence continues at coordinate 2,896,336 of NW_016107383.1, read as the reverse complement.
AGAGATTGCAGTGAGCCGAGATCGCGCCACTGCACTCCAGCCTGGTGACAGAACAAGACTCCATCTCAAAAAAAAAAAAAAAAAGCAAAAATACCATTTCTCAAGAGCTGGCAGTGTTGTGTTCCTCACGCATTGGAAGTGCCACTGTCTCTGGCCCTCAGGATTTCAGCCATGTCCTCTGTACCTTTTCCTCTGCAGGCAAGTCATTTGGAATAATGGCTTCGCACCACTCAGCTGGAGCTCACAAGACTCTCCAGCTATAAAGGCCTAGAGCTACATGTGAATTTTGAGAGCACTCAGCTCCTTTTACTGCACCTTGTCATTTGGAAACAAGTTAATAACAATCGCACGATAGGGTTGTTATGTACGGAGAAGGCTGAAGTAGAAGGCAGTCCTGAGGGGCGGAGGGGGTGCGGGGTGCTCTATATAATCAGACATTTCCCAAGAAAACTAGAAGCCATAGAAGAAAAGAGTAAGAATCTCCTTTCTTTTTTCTCTCTTCACAGATTTTTGATGTCAGGGTATGCAAGAATCATAGTCACCTGGGTGTTTGTTAAAGATACATTCTAGGAAAGAAGTCATTTTATGAAAAGGATAATTGCACAATTCACAATTGCAAAAGCATAGAAAAAGCCCAAAATGCCCATCAATCAACAAGAGGATAAAGAAACTGTGGTGTATATGAGATGGAATACTACTCAGCCATAAAAAGGAATGAATTAATGGCATTCACAGCAAGCTGGATGGGATTGGAGACTATTATTCTAAGTGAAGTAACTCAGGAATGGAAAGGCAAACATTGTATGTTCTCACTCACAAGTGGGAGCTAAGCTATGAGGATGCAAAGGCATAAGAATTATATGATGGACTCTGGGGGAAAGAGTAGGAAGAGGGTGAGCAATAAAAGGCTTCAAACTGGGTTATATGTACAATGCTCAGGTGATGAGTGCACCAAAATCTCATAAATCACTAAACCACTAAAGAACATACTCATGTAACCAGATAACTCTTGTTCCCCCAAAATCCTATGGAAAAAAAATACATTCTAGGTCTCACCTACAAAGGTTTCTATGTCGTTGGTTTAAGTGGGGCCCAGGAATCTGCATGTTAAGCAGGTGATGGTTCAGGTGGGGGGGTCCATGCACCACTGTGGAGAAGCACTGGCCCCCTGGAGCTACAGAGCTGGCCACAACAAGAGCAATTCTGCCTGCTGTAGTGATGCCCACATAACTGCTGGGAAGGAGGAAAAGCAGGCTCAGTTTGGTGGCTCCCACCTGTAATCCCAGCACTTTGGGAGGCCAAGGCAGGAGGATCACTTAAGCCCCGGAGTTGGATACCAGCTCAAGCAACACAGCAAGACGCCGTCTCTGCTAAAAAAA
>NW_016107383.1:2889051-2894507 GCF_001604975.1 Cebus imitator | reverse complement strand
AAAAAAAAAAAAAACAAAGATGAGGAAAACCAGAGTCCAGCTCTTGTTTTGGCCCCATCCTTGTGACTTCACAAGGGAGGGCCTAAATATATTCAGAAATGTAACACTGAAAGACAGTTAATTTTGAGCAAACACAAAATACGCAACCTAGGAAAGAATAAAGACCCTGAAAACCATGACCTAACGCTAGGAAGATCTTAGGGATGGTTTCATGAAACAGCTGAGACAAGATACCAGGCTGCTGCTCATTGATTGTGCCTGTCAAAGTTTTAGTGTTGAGCACCATAAATTTATTTGGCCTATATTTGGTTGTGTTGCATTCTTTTATTCATTCAGTTAGCCAACTCTGCTTACCATGTAATAAGACTTCAAAAGGGCTTTTTCTACCAGAATGGACATAATTTAAATAGGATGGTCAGCTTTTAGACAGGCATACATCATATATAAAGACCTCAAGAAAAACTGGTGCTTCCTTATGTCACTGGTTCATTAAAGAAACAATTATTGAATACTTTTTGTCTCTGGTGCACATTGTTATAAGATTACCTTGAGTCCTAGCTCAAATGTCATCTCTCTGTCAAGCTTTTCCCAAAGCTCTCGGGCAGAATGACTCTTTAAAAACTATATGTAAATAAATATATTTATTTACCTATTTATAGTTTATCTCGCCTGGTGTCAAAAAAAAAAAGAAAAGAATTTAGACTGATGTTACATATTATACAACCGAGTGATTTTATGGCTGGAAGGAGTTTTATTATACCACTAATCTTGACATAATAAAAGTCACTATTTACCTACCTGCCTCCCCAAGTGTATCACAAGCTTCATGAGGGAAGATTGTATCTTATTCATTATTGAATCCCAGCACATGTAGGTGTTCAGAAAATGAATACAGACACACATATATGAGCAAACACCAAGTGAAGGTTATCTTTCAAAGTAGTACTTTGGGAAAGAGTGTATTTTTCAATAATGCCAACATTGCATATAATTCCTTCCAAATTTGAAATTGTCTTCAGAACAAGTTCCAAAAGCACACAAGAGAACAAGAAATATTATTTTAACTTGCTCTTTCATTTTTCCCCAAAATACTTTATTTTCCAGAATTGATTATAAATTTATTTAGGCATTTTCCAAAAGTCAAATTCCTTCTCAAAGGATGATGAATCACCAGGGTGAAGGTACAAATCTCACCGTAGATGGCCTCTAAATATTTTAGTCTTGTCCTGTCACAGTGATTCCACTCCTGTTCCTTACCCAGACCCCTCAAATTACTTAGATTTAAAAAATTTAATTCAAGCCCCAGCTCTGACACTTGTTGCTGGTTTAAATGTGGGCGAATTATCTGAGCTGCCTGAGCCTCAGTTTTCTCCTCTGTGAAATAGGGAAAATAAGAACCAGTATATTTTTATCATTGTGCTATTTTTAATTAATTAATTTCAACTGACAAAATTGTTTTATTAGTAATATTATTTTTGATTAACAGGTCATAATTGTATACATTTATGGGATACAATGTGATGCTTCAATATATATACATTATGTGGAATGATAAATCAAGCCAAATAACATAACCCTCACCTCACTTACCTATCATTTTTATAGTGATACATTTGAAATTTACTCTTAGTTATTTTGAAATATGAAATACGTTGTTATTGACTATACAGGTATTGATCGACTTACGACCTATGCAACTTACGACCATTCGACTTTACGACCACAATCACTAGCCACGACTGCTCCATGTCTGGCAGTGCAAACGTTGCCAAGCTGGGCATATGACAGTGCGGACCGCCTTCCGGCAGCACTACCATCTCCACATGCACCATTTCAATTGTTATCCCAGACTCGGTACAGCAATTTGTGTTTTGTGTCTTGGATATTTTTCATCAAACCCCTCCCAATAAACTTCTTATACATTTCGAAGCAATGGACCCAAACATCGAACAATTTGCAAGGATTGAACAGATGGTGCACAATGTGTTTTGTCTGTATCGTGAAATTTATGAAGAAAAAAAGAAACATACAATTCAGACAAAGCTCACCATGTTTATGAAAAAACCAACTCTGGTAACCCCAACTGCTGCCTCAGATGACGACATCAACGATCCACAGCCAAGCACCAGCAGCCAATAAAATGTTTCGTACATGTTTATATATTTTGATATGTTTTGCAATTGGGAAAATGTTTCCTATGGTATTTTTTACACCTGTATTTTGTATTTTTGTATGCAGCCATATTTTGTAATTTTGTATGTTTTGCAAATATTAAACCAGTTGTACTGGTAATGCAGTGTTTTACTTAAACCTGACGAATGTAAAAATAAGAAACAAAATGGTGTAGAGATGATACAAATGGCATACAATGAACAAAGAAAATTATGATATATATCAATGAAAGAAAATTATGATAAAATATGACTTAAAGATTTTTATAACATCATTTCACAGTACTGTACATATAGCCTACTCAACTTACTACCAAATCATGTTACGACCAGTCTGTTGGAACTAATCGTGGTCATAAGTCGAGCACTAGCTGTAGTCAATAGTGCAATAGATCTCAAAGCCTATTCCTCCTGTCTGTCTGAAACTTTGTATTTTTTTCCTTTTTTCTTATTGAAACTTTGTATTTTGTGACCAACATCTCCCAGTTTCCTCCCTCTCCATCTCCCTAGCCTCTGGTAATCAACATTCTACTCTCTACTTCTCTGAGTTTGACTTTTTTATCTTCTACATATAAGTGGTCATGAGGTATTTGTCTTTCTGTGCCTGGTTTATTTCACTTAGCATAATGTCCTCCAGATTTATCCATCTTACCACAAATGACGGAATTTCTCCCGTTTAGGTGGAATAGTATTCTACGGTTCGTATAGATCACATTTTCTTGATCCATTCATCTGTTGATGAACACTTAGGTTGATTCTACATTTGGGATTGTGAAAAATTCTGTAATGAATGTGACAGCACAAATATTCCTTCAACATATTGATTTCAGGGATCCACACTCACTGGGGTGATACACACTACTAGAAACATGCCCAGGAAATGTTTTTGCCCTTAACAGTTTCTTCTCAATTCTTCTCTTTTAATGTAGAATAAGAAAACCCTGGAGGAGAGTGCAGAGGATGAGATTTACGGAGGAGGCTAGCGCTCCCTCTAGAGGCCAAAACAAAGTATGCTCAACAATGTACACTGGCTATGAAGGCAAATTTTTCTTTTTTAAAAAATAGAGACGGAGTCTTGCTCTGCCACCCACGCTGGAATGCAGCAGCACAGCCGTACTCCCTGCAACCTCGAGCTTCTGGGAATAGTTAGAACTAAAGGGCCGTACCACCCATGACTGGCTAACTTTTAAATTTTTTTGTAGAGACTGCATCTCGCTGCGTTGCCCAGGTTGGTGTTGAACTCCTGACCTCAAGCAATTCTCCCACTTCAGCCTCCCAAAATGTTGGGATTACAGATGTGAGCCATTGCACTTGCAAATCTCTTTTTTAAGAAAACATTGGTTGATGTTGTAAGATATGGCAACATCATCAGAAGGACCTCACAGAGTGACAGATGAAACAACACTCCTTTGCTCACACAGTCATTCAGCAAACCTCAAGTATCTATTACATACCAGGCATTGTGTAAAGAACAGGACACTTGAATGTTGAAGTTGATGTTGCTTTTTAAAAAATCAGTCTTAGGATGTACACTCGTAGTTGCTGTCCCTCTACATATTGTACATTAAATTTTAATGGGAGTTTACAATTAAATTGAATCTCAAAGACATCTAGTTCTGCCCAATATATTCCTGAAAATCTCAAATTACATAAATCTTTCTAATGATGAAGATCACGACAGAAGATTTTGGCTTTTGTTATTAAATTTTTAAATACATACATGTTTAAAGTTCTGTACAAGCTACTTTCTAAGGTAGTCTTGGGAGAATTCAAATTTTCACTTTTTTTTTTAGGATGTAATTCCACAGAAAAAGTAGATATGTTTGTCATAGGATTCCTCAATTTATGCCCATTTTCTGTTCATTGCACCTGGAGACCAAAGCCAGATGAACGAAGTAAGAAGCATGAGCAGCAGTAGATGAAGATAAATTATAAAGTTCTTTATTTGGATGTTGGGCATTGCCTTAGTCCATCTGGCCTGCTGTTTAAAAACATCATAAACTGGGTGGCTTCCAAACAATGGAAATTTATTTCTCACAGTTCTGGAGGCTGGGAACTACAAAATCAAGATGCCCACAGATTTGCTGTCTGATGACGGTCTGCTTCCTAATTCATAGATGGTATCTTCTCACTTTGCCCTTGGGTGGTAGAAGGGGCAAGGCAGCTGTCTGGGGCCTTTTTACAAGGACACTAGTCCCATTCATGAGGACTCTGCCCCATAATCTAATCACGTCCCAGTTGCATCACCTCCTAATACCACCACAATAATGGTTAGGTTTCAACATGCGAATTTGAAGGAGACATATTCAGACCATAACAGATGTTGTCTTCATATGATAATGTTAGTAAAAGTTCAGTTAAGCATGCTGAGAGCTGACAGCAAGTTTTACCATAGTTTATACAAATGCTGATGAGTATGAAAACATAAAATAATCCAAGCAAAAATGTAATTCACCTCAAATGCCCACATATCAGTAGTGATCATTTGCTTCTTAAATGCCAGCTTTCACTACCCCTTCTAATAGTGTTACAGTTGCCCTTGAGGAAACACCTCTTACCCAGTCTCTGTTCATGTGGTTTGAGTGGAGTTAGCTCTACCATCAGAGCAGAGTTGATCATGTGACCCAGAGCTAACCAATCAGCATCAATCACATACTGTTGATTTCCATAATTGGTGCAGAATGTGTACATTCTTGGGATATGCTGAGACAAGTAAGAGAGAAATGAGAAATGAACTCTTCTGCATCTTGAAACTACATCCTCGGGGAGACTACCAGATGGAAAACATCAACCTGATAGTAAAACCAGAACAAAGCGAATCAGAAATGAAAAATGAATTTGGAGAGTGGTCTGAATAAAATCCAACACCAAGATCCAGCTGAGATTGAAGCTAAGTCTATCCCAGGACTTTGAGGTTATTATGTGATCCAATAATTAATCTGTAAAAGCCAATTTTCTATCATTTGCAACCATAAGTGTCCTGACTACTGTAATTTCCATTCTTCACCAGCTCTAAGTCTTTGGTTGCTCCTGTTTCAGATCCCAGCCACCCTAAACCTAGCCCATTCTGTTTTCAACCTAAACTCAAACTGTATATTCCTAAAGAACATAGCTTTGGGGCCAGGCGCGGTGGCTCATGCCTGTAATCCCAGCACTTTGGGAGGCCGAGGCAGGTGGATCACAAGGTCAAGAGATCAAGACCATCCTGGTCAACATGGTGAAACCCTGTCTCTACTAAAAATACAAAAAATTAGCTGGGCATGGTGGCACGTGCCTGTATTCCCA
>NW_016107383.1:2885242-2888971 GCF_001604975.1 Cebus imitator | reverse complement strand
GAGGCTGCGGTGAGCCGAGATCGCACCATTGCACTCCAGCCTGGGTAACGTGAGCGAAACTCCGTCTCAAAAAGAAAAAAAAAGAACATAGCTTTGTTTATAATAAGAGTAATATCTTTGAAAGTAAAGTAAATTCAATTAGTAAGCTCATAATTAGCTGAATAAACTTCACTTCTGCTAGCTATGTGTTTTATGGGCAAAACAAATGACAATCTGACCTGAAATTCAATTTGGCTTCTGAGTAAATGGTAGATAAAGTATGATAAGATATATAAACTATTAGCAGAATGATTGTCATATGTTTTGGGGGCTGTGTGTGTGTGAGAGAGAGAGAGAGTTTAAAAGTTTGCAATGTGATCAAGATTACCCAAGAATAATTGGATTTGGGCTCAGAACAAGGTCTTAAAATGATACCACAAAGACATCAGATTTCTTCTTTGAAATCTGAAAGACATCATGAAAGACATCGAGATACCTTGAAGAGTTTTAATTCTAGAAATAAGGAAACTAATCATTGTAAAGATTTCCAAAATAACCACAGAAGTTGGTTATCACTTTGTCTTTCCTCCTTCTTCCTTCTTTCTTCAACAAGCATTTGTCCTGTGTTTACTACATGCTAGGGACTGCACTTAGGCAATAGGGATTCAGCAGTGCACATAACAGTGAAAACTTCTGACCTCCAAAAGCTCACAGGTCGTAAGTTCAAAAAATAAGCGTACTGTAATGAGATAATTACACAATTTAATGGAAATATATTCAAAGGACATCGTGGGACGTAGGAAGGAATAATCAACTCTGCTTTAGGGGAGGAGAGCTCACAGAAGGCTTTATAAGTGTGGACTTGAAAGATCTTAGAGACTTTTAGGAAAATCCACTTATAAGGAGCTTTAGATCCCACCACCCGCACCCCAATATGATGTCAAAGGTTTTACTTCAACTAGACATAGCAGATGGGATCAATAGACCACAATTACTTTGGAGTCTCTTAGAATCCCCTACCATCACAAGTGCCTCTGAGTTGCATATTTTAGTGGTTAAGGGCATGGGCTTTAGGTGGTATCTTCCTTTCCCAATTGCGTGCTGAACAAGTTTGAGCAAGACACTGAAGCTAGGTACTCTAAAGGTTGCCTTGGTCTTTTCAAAAAGGTAAGTTGTAGGTCTTGAGGAAGGAGAACTTGTAACTCCCACAAATTCTCTGCTTAAGGTATTTGTGGTTAAAAAGCTTGCCTGCTTATTCATTTAAGGTACAGAGTTCTGTAAATCAGAGTACTTGTCACTTTGCATCCCAAATAAGGTGGATGAAAATAATAACTGGACATCTCCATGAACTTTTAATTTCTGTCTAGGAAAGACACTAAAAGTAGTTAGAAACTTTAATCATCACCATCTCCAGGGGTGCCTTAGAGATCCTGTAATTTAGTGACAGTTCCACTGACTCTAGGTTCACATCCTGGCTCATCATGTGCTAACTGAGACACCTTGGGCAAGTCACCTTATCTTTCTGCTTAGTTTCTTCATCTGTAAGATGGGGACCTTTCCCATAGGGTTGTAAGGATTAAGTAAGATAATGCACATTATCATAGACCACTGCAAAGCGACATTGTAAACCCTCCAAAAAGGTCAGCCCTTATTGTTATTATAATTTGATAGAACAACCAGCTGGTTAGCTGAATAGAGGTTTGACTGTGGAATGGAGCACCTCCTTCCACCCTGCCCATACGGCTCCTATCACGAAAAGTTCTGTGTCAGCCCTGGGACAGTAATGGGTGAACTAACGAAGAATCGCACCTTCTAAGCAGTGAATCTCTCTGCTTCTGATAAGGCAGAAAGGGAGAGTGAATCTCTTTACTGCAATTGCAATTAAAAAAAAAAAATCAAAGTATAGCCTAGCCCAGCCAAATATGACATATCTTATTTTGGCAGATATCAAAATAGAATATTATATTTTTAGGATGTCTGTCCACCCCACTCTAACACCAGCCCATTCCATACACATATACACAGGGTCGAACACGGACACTTCCTCAACACCAATAGATTTTAAGCTCCACTGAAAGTGGGGACTTTACTCTCTGCAATAATAGTATAACCTATAAGAGCAAGGAGCTCACAGTAGGCTCTCAGTAAACATTTGTCTAATGAATGAACATGACCATGCCCCACTGACATAGCTAATTAGACCATAAGTAAACAATTTCAGACCCTGGGTCAAACAGATTCTCTCTTGCGAAAATGTGACTTCAGGTTCTGGAGAGAATAAATAGATTCATGAGCACTCAGCCTTGGCTTGTAGAGTGATATGAATTCTGAAGCTAAGGGCACCAGTGGAGAAAGGGGAGGAAGCATGAGCAGGCAGAAGAGGGGCAACTGCCCATCTGGGAGGGGAAAATGAGACAAAAACACAGAGCAGAGCAGAGGCAGAGACATGAGCCCTTGAAACCCTAAAGAGAGGCATGGAGCTGGAGAGAGTAGCAGCCTTAGGCCCTGTTTCTACTTCCTGATTCCTGGTCTTCATGAAGCCTAGCTTCTCTCCCCTCCCTAGCATTTTGGGAGATGCTCCGGGAGAATCTTTCCTTTGTTTATGTCACTTTTAACAGATTTTAGTCTGTACAATCAAATAATCCCTAGGACATTAGAAATATGCCAAGATGTTCAAAGAAAGATGAAACTGTCTGAAAACAATTCAAAGCCATGAACATTCAGTAACTTTCAACTGAGATATAATAATGACTTTGGCACCCACACACCTAATTTACATAATGAGCTAAATGTTTACTTAGACTCATCCCCTAGGAGTCACCTCTGCCTTCTTAAAGAGTTCGGAAAGCTTTTACAGCTTTTCAAAGAGTTTTTCTTCTTCAGTGCCGAAACTACCTGTGTACTAAAGGTAAATTTGCAAAAAAACAAACATGGTGGGGGTGGGTCCTGACAAACATGAAATGCACTTTTTAAACTTCCCATTCATTTAAATAATTTAAGCTTTTATTCAGGAAACTGAATAACTGTTTTCTGAATGTATGTGGTTTTCTTATGAGAGCAGTCACTCTCAGGATTATTTTTGCCATAATCCACATACATTTACAAGAATGTAATTCTCCCCTCCCTTTTCAGCTGTGAACAAGAAGCTGATTGTGTATGTAGTATGAGTTGAAATATTTTGGAAATCCTGACCTTCACCCCCAAAATGTGCTTTGTCTGCAGCCGTCTCCATTTTGGCTGATGGCAACTTTATCCTTCCAGTTGCTCAAGACAAAAAATCATTTTACCTCTTTTCTTTCCACTCTGTGATGGGTTGAATCATGTTCCTTAGAGAGATTTGTTGAAGTTCTAACTGCCAGTACCTAGGAATGTGACATTAATTGAAAGTTGGGGCTTGGCGCGGTGTCTCACACTTGTAATCCCAGCACCTTGGGGGGCCAAGGTGGGTGGATAACCTGATGTCAGGAGTTCGAAACCAGCCTGGCTAAAACAGTGAAACCTCGTCTCTACTAAAAATACAAAATTAGCTCGGCATGGTGGCTCATGCCTATAATCCCAGCACTTTGGGAGGCTATGTGGGTGGATTACCTGAGGTCAGGGGTTCAGGACCAACCTGGCCAACATGGTGAAACCCCATCTCTACCAAAAAATACAAAAATTATCCAGGCATGGTGGCAGGCGCCTGTAATCCCAGCTACTCAGGAGGCAGAGACAGGAGAATTGCTTGAACCTGAGAGATGGAGGTTGTAG
>NW_016107383.1:2878994-2884578 GCF_001604975.1 Cebus imitator | reverse complement strand
AAAAAGAAAGGAAAAAACAACAAACTCCTTCCAGTAGGAGATAGCTAAAATAAATAAAAGTTTAAAGGGAAAAAAAGAGGAAAAGAGATGCAGAGATACAGACACAGGCAAGGACAGCGGCCTGTGGCTGTGGAGGTAGAGGTGGCAGCGCTGCAGCAGGAGGCCTTCCTAAAGGCCACAGTTTGCCAGCAACTGCCCGAAGCTAGGAAGGAGCAAGGGAGTGATTCTCCCCTGCAGGTTTCAGAGGGAGCCTGGCTCTCCTGACACCTCGATTTCAGACTTCCAGCCTCCAGAAATGTGAGACAATACATCCTTCTTTTTTTTTTTTTTTTGAGATAGGGTCTCACTCTGTGGCCCAGGCTGGAGTGCAGTGATGTGATCTCGGCTCACTGCAACCTCTGCCGCCCGGGTTCAAGTGATCTCCTGCCTCAGCCTCCCGAGTAGCTGGGATTACAGGTGCCAGCCACTATGCCCAGCTACTTTTTGTATTTCTAGTAGAGACGGGGTTTCACGATGTTGGCCAGGCTGGTCTCAAACTCCTGACCTCAAGTTATCTGCCTGCCTTGGCCTCCCAAAGTGCTGGCCTGGCTATCCCTCTTTTAAAACACTCATTTTTTAGGACTTTTAAACAGTAACTCTAGGAAACTAATGCAACCCTCCATCCAACTGGTGAGCAAATCTTGTTGGATCTACCTTGGGCATATATCCAAAATAATATGACTTATCACCATGCCCACAATCACCAACCTGCAATAACCTCTGCCCTGGTCTCCTAAGTTCTACTTCTGCCCCAACATTCCTTCATATATGAAGGAATAGACTCTAGTTAATATGTATATATAAAATATTATATATATAATATATATAATTATGTATATACATGTATATATATGTATTATATATTATATATTTTATATATATTATATATGTGTGTGTATATATAGTATATATATGTGTGTATATATATATAATGTGTATATATATATTAAATGCATCTTAACTCCATTATATATATAATGGAGTTATGTATATTAGATAATATACTGGAGTTAAGATGTATTTAATACACCAGGTACGGTGGCTCACGCCTATAATCCCAGCACTTTGGGAGGCTGGGGTGAGCCAATCGCCTGAGGTCAGGAATTCGAGACCACCCTGGCCAACATGGTGAAACCCCATCTCTACCCAAAAAATACAAAAATCAGCGCAGTGTGATATCAGGCACTTACAATCCCAGCTACTCAGGAGGCTCAAGCAGGAGAATTGCTTGAACCCAGGAGGCAAAGGTTGCAGTGAGCCAAGATCACGCCACTGCACTCCAGCCTGTGACAGAGTGAGACTCCATCTCAAAAAATAAAAAAATGTGTTTAATAGATCTAAAATAAAAATTTTGCCTCTATCAAAACTTAGGTCTCAATTGCAACATAAAGTGCTTGTGAAAATTATCCCAGATTTCTGGCTAAAGTTTGTGGAAAGGGCTATTTGTTTTTACAATTTTATTTTGGTCGAAGATTTTTCTCCAAAATAGCTATCAGACTGCTCAACAGTCCCAGAAGTGAAAACTCTTAAGATATTTTATTTATATCCATTAAAGTCTTAATAGGACCCTAGTAAACATTCTCCCTTCTGAATGGTTTAAAAGTCCCTTCAAGCAAGCTGGCAGAATAAATACCAGAGCCCTCTTCATAAGATAAGTTTACCCAACCTAAAATGCAATTAAAAAAAAAAAAAAAAAAAAAGAAAAAAAAAAAAAAAAAAAAAAAAAAAAAGATAAGTTTACACAAAAGGTCAACTTTTACAGATAAATTCTTAGCTCATTCAGGTAAGGAAAAACTAACTCGACCTGTTTTTCATACTTAAAATGAAAAAAAAAATCTGAAAAACAGAAAAGGGTGGAGAAAATGAAGAAAGTGAAAAGAAATTCTACTTCCCATATCTGTCTTGCTTAGAGAAGACAGGATATAGCAACACGAGTACTTCAGGTTTCTCTTTTAATAAAGAAAACCATCCAAGGTACAGTTCCAAAATCAGCCAATTCTGAACTGATTAGTGATAAGGGCACACAGATCAGTCCTTCTTTAAGGGAACAGTCTCCCTGATGCCCTCTTTGGTTACTATGCAGATCTGGAGCATGTCCCCAGTGTACAGGTCTCTCTCAGCCACAGAAATGAAGACATCTTTCACCAGCCGCATGGCTCTGTCCAAGGACAGCAGGACATGTTTCACATTGTGCATGTATGTACTACAGGTACCCAGGAAATATCTGTTGGGTGGATAAACATCAAAAGATGACATCAGCCACAAGGGCCAGTCAACCTTTCAATGACCTAGAATTGTATGCTGGAGTCTGCTCACACCAGCTTGCAAAAGCTAACTGAGCATCTTTTTCCAGCTCTGTGTTCAGTGAAATCATGTTGGTAGTTTGGAATCAGCCATGAAGAGAATATTTATACCTCAGAAATTGGCAAACCCTACAAATCAGGGATTTTTTTTTTCCGGCAGAGCTTACTGTTAAACATTTACTAATGTACAACCATTGCTTAACATTGTGAAAAATGTTGTAAGAATATCTAAGTTTTAGCTGTGAAGCTGACTGATAACCCAAAACTTACGTTTTTTGGCTTGCTTTGTTCCTCAGAAGCTACCACTACTGAAAATAAATTCCATGCTTTTGTCAGAGATGGTGAGGCAGTGTTTCTCTGTTATGATCACTGCCAAAAAAGATCAGACATCCATGCACCCCATGGTGACCCAGCCCCAGAAGTCACACTTCACAAAGACCTGTCCAGTATCCCCATCTCTAGGTCTTTTGCCATAAACCTCAAGTTTGGGGCCACTTTTCTGGCTCTGTCTAAAGATTCTAACTGAAAAAATAAAATAAAAAGGCTGGCCATGGTGGCTCATGCCTATAATCCCAGCACTTTCGAAGGCCAAGGCAGGCAGATTATCTGAGCTCAGGAGTTTGAGACCACCCTGACCAACATGGTGAAACCCTATCTCTACTAAAAACACAAAAATTAGCTGGGCGTGGTGGGGGGGCACCTGTAATCCCAGCTACTCAGGAGGCTGAGGCAGGAGAATAGCTTGAACCTGGGAGGCGGAGGTTGCAGTGAGCTGAGATCATGCCATTGCACTCCAGCCTGGGTGACAGAGTGAGACTCTGTCTCAATAAGAACATGAAAAGTGAGATGCAATGGTGCAGAACAAGGAGATGGTATGATGGATGAAGTTTCATAAGTAAGCTGGAGCCAGCTGAAGATACAGCTTTTAAGTCTAGGGAAAGAAGAAAGAAAGAAAGAAAGAAAGATTGTTTCCTATGATCCATGAGGAGAAAGAAAGAAAGTTAGCTGAACCTTTTATAAGATTCTACACTTTCCTCATAACCTTATCCTAAGGAAGATATAGTACACATTGAGCATCCCTGATCAGAACTTCTGAAATCCAAAATGCTCCAAAATCCCAAACCTTTTAAGCACCAACATGACACCAAAAGTGGAAAATTCCACACCTAACACTTTTGCTTTCTGATGGTTCAAAGGTATGCAAAATTTGTTTTGTGTACAAAATTGTTAAAAAATATATATATTGTATAAGACCAGGTGCAGTGGCTCACCACTGTAAACCCAGCACTTTGGGAGGCCAAGGCAGGTGTATCACCTGAGGTCAGGAATTCGAGACCAGCCTGGCCAACATAGTGAAACCCTGTCTCTACTAAAAATACAAAAATTAGCCAGGTGTGGTGGCATGTGCCTGTAATCCCAGCTAATTGGGAGGCCGAGGCAGGAGAATTGCTTGAACTCAGGAAGCAGAGGTTGCAATGAGCTGAGATGGTGCCACTGCACTCCAGCCTGGGCAACAGCTCAAGACTCTATCTCAAAAAAAAGTATAAAATTGCTTGCATACTATGTGTATAAGTTTATATAAAACATAAACGAATTTCATGTTTAGACTTGGGTCCCATCCCAAGATATTTCATTATATATATATTAAAATATTCCAAAAGCTGAAAAAGTCCAAAATCTGAAACACTTCTGGTTTCAAGTCTTTTGGGTTGTGTTTGGTTGGTTAGTTTGGTGTTTTGTTGTTGTTTTGTGTGGTTTTGAGGCAGGCTCTCATGGTCACCCAGGCTGGAGTGCAGGGACACCATCTCGGCTCATTGCAACCTCTGCTTCCTATAGCCTTGGCCGCTTGTCCCGCCCAAATCTCATGTCGAATTGTAATTCCAAATGTTGGAGGTGGGGCATGGTAAGAAGTGATTGGATCATGAGGGTGGATCCCTCATGGCTTGTTGCTGCCCTTGCATGTTAGTGAATCTCGATATCTCGTTGTTTGAAAGTGTGTGGCCCCTCCCACTCCCCTCTTGTTTCTGCTTTGCAATGTGATGCACCTGCTCCCGCTTCGCTTTCTGCCAGAACTAAAAGCTTCCTGCAGCCTCCCCAGAAGCAGATACCCCATCCTTCCTGTACAGCCTGCAGAACCACGAGCCAACTAAACCTCTTTTCTTTACAAATTACCCAGTGTCAGGTATTTCTTCATAGCAAGGCAAGAACAGCCAAATACACCATCTGTGGCTACTGCTTGTCATTTCAGAACATTGCCATCTCTCACCTAGACTACTGCAACTCTCCTAAATGGCATACCTCCACCGTCTTCTCCCACCTCTAAGTTCACACTTCCTTACATACCTCTCAGAGTGACCAGCGTGACTTATTCAAAATGTAAATATCATCATTGCACTTTCCATGACGGCTCTCCATTGCCTACAAGCTGAAGCAGTCCCACTCCAAGAATCAATTTCTTTGTAGAAACCTCTCCCGCTCAGCCCATCCTTTAAGCCCTTGTCTCCTCCTCCCAGGTGGCTCTATTTCCTCATCACCTGTCCTCCTAAAGGGAAGTCTCTGGTTCTCCTATTTAGAAAGCCTAGGTGGTAATGAAAGCAAAGAACTGCATGCTGAGGCTGTGAGGGCATGATAATCGATCTTTTCTTTTACCGGAACAGAAGAGTTACTCTTACAGAATTTTCTCCTGTCATTTCCATGATTCCCGGATATGTCATTCTGCATTCCAAAAACAGTTTATTCTAGTGTTTCAACACCAGTGGAGTGTGACCTGTCTGAATCAGTAACAGGTGATGCTGAGAGAGAGGCATTTTTGCATGTAGGATGATCTGCTTCACAATGTGTAGATGCTAAAATATAGGATGTAAAATAATTATTTCTTTGAAGCTAGATTTAATGACATGCCATATATGAATCTTTGATTAAATAACTGACTTCACTATTTTCTTAGTTTTTAAAAAAAAGTTTTGCCGGGCGCAGTTGGCTCACATCTGTAATCCCAGCACTTTGGGAGGCTGAGGCAGGAGGATCACCTGAGTTCAAGTTTGAGATCAGTCTGACCAACATGGAGAAACACTGTCTCTACTAAAAATACAAAATTAGCCGGGCGTGGTGGCGCATGCCTGTAATCCCAGCTACTCAGGAGTCTGAGGCAGGAAAACTGCTTGAACCCAGGAGGCGGAGGTTGCAGTGAGCCGAGATTGTGCCACTGCACTCCAGCCTGGGCAACAAAAGTGAAATTCCAT
>NW_016107383.1:2842640-2878984 GCF_001604975.1 Cebus imitator | reverse complement strand
AAGAAGTTTTACTTATCAATTTGAACCATTATCACTTTCCCCTGCTGATTTCCCTGCTGAGTTTTATCAGACTTGTATAATATTTTTAGGGGGAATGGATACCAGATATTTTTTAAAGCATTTCATTTTCTAATGAAAATCAAAACTTTGATATGTTCATTTTGAAAGTAGTGTTAGAAGAATTGTTGGGGTTTTTTTTTTTTTTTTTTTTTTTTTTTTTTTTTTTTGCAGTGGTTTTTTTTTTTTTTTAAATAAAAGCTTTCTCTAGCTGCTTCCTTTATCAGAAAAGAACACTGATACCATGGTATATTATTTCCTCTGCATTAAAGAATAGCTTTTCTAAATGTTGGGGGAAATATCCATAGTCATTACTCAATCAAAACTTGTGTTCTCATAAACCTAAGGACCATTCTAGGTTTTTATATGTTTGTGTGTGTGTGTGTGTGTGTGTGTGTGTGTGTGTACGCATAAAATGCATATGTAAATTTTTTTGTTTTTAAACATTCACCAAAACAAAAAAAAAAAAATCACAGGTAAACCCATGTTTCTGAGATGTCATTATTCCGAGCAAAGTAAGAGATAATCATTTCAAGTTAAATTGAAAATGTTCCTGAAGTCATATATTTCAAGTGAAATAAGTGATTCTAATTAATAAGACAATTTGAATTGGATAACTTTAAAGTATCTATATCTATAAATGCAGTGGTTTATTTGCAAAATTCCTAAAATGAAAAATTTTATCACTGCCATCACAGGAGGTTTCCCCATCCAGATGGGAAAACTAGAAAAATTCAAATGTGTTTTAATCAGCTAAACAAAACTAAGTTAAACGAACATTTAAAAATTTCCCTAGCAGGCCGTTCCTTAACAAAATGTTGAAATCCCTGTTGCTACATTGACTAAAAGGTCATGATTCATGGAATATCTAAGACTTGGCTCATAGAAACCTAACCAGATGGCCAGAGATGTTGGCGTTTAGGACCTGCTGCCATAAATGTGTGAACAACATTTTGTAATCTAACCTATTGACCTGCATGTTTTTTCTTTACCTCAACTCATTCCTTACATGTAGTCTCAATCTTTTTAGTTATTTGCTTTCCTTGTTCAGCAAAACCCAGGAAAAACAACTTTGTAGTAATCAGAAATGTTATCTAACTGTATATTGTCGAGTTTACTGTTAATACTGGTGAGCAGTGTTTAACAAATAATTTTATATTCCTTAAAGAAAAAGACGTTCAGCCTTCTCATTTAATTCAGAGATTCTCATTTAATTTTTTTTTAAAGGTATTCTAGAGACAAGTTTGCAGCCAAGGGTTGAGAAATGCTGCTCTGAATCATAATGTCTTTAGGAAGGAAGCTGGGCCCATATATGTCCGTGCAGAAGTTGACTGAGGTGGGAGATCGGAGACAGAATATGGAGAGGGGAATAAAACATTTAAATTCTTGGGTCATTAAATGGCCTTATGAAATAATAATATAAAAGTTTTAATGACTGCATAGTATTCCACTTTAACCTGAAAACTATTTACTGAACACGTATTAGGTGCCAGATGCTGTAATTTTTTACAATCCCTATCAACCCTATTTTACTTGTTAGAAAACTGAGGAGAGGCCCAAGTTGATTGTTTGGACCTGGAATTACCTGACTCTCAAATTCAAATTCTTTCCTCTCACCCAACCGACATATTGGAAACACCTGGAGACCATTTACATTACACAAATGCTGGAATCCATCTTAGACTAAAGTAATCGAATTCTCTCAGGTTGGAGTTGGGTATCTATTAGTTTTACTACTGTTCCCCATGATTCTGGTGCACAGTAGGAGCTGAGAATCATTGTCTCACAGCATTCTGCTTCTCACACTGATTGTAAATATACCTATTTCTGACATCCTTTTTTTTTTCAGATTTCTTTTTTTTTTTTTAGAAGGTCCTGGTTGTGTTTAGCCAGAGCATGGTAGGGATCAGGTGCATAGTGATAGGTCATTATTTCCGGAAAGGTTACAGTACTTTCTCATTGCAGTGAGAAATAATGAAGGATGGTTAGGTGTCTTCCCAGGAAACCAGAGCAGAGTGGATGTCAGTGCAAAGGACAATGACACAGTAGGGAGGACACCGAGTCAGACACTGGTCAGATGATGGCTCTCTTACCATCAGCTTTTTTTGATTGACAGAGATAGAAATGAAAAAGTTTGTCACTGTCCTCTTTAAATTAGCAATGATCTCTGGGAAACAGCTTCATGAGTCCTAGCAGGTAAGGGACAGTAGGCAGTCTTGCACTATTAATCACACTTGTTCTAAAAAAAAGGTGTTTTATGTGCAACACAGTGCGTACACACACACACACACACTCTCTCTCACACACACACTCAGAGTACTCCCAATCAAAATAGAGTGATAAGGGCTGGGTGCAGTGGCTCACACCTGTAATCCCAGCATTTTGGGAGGCTGAGGAGGATGAATCGCTTGAGCTTAGGAGTTCGAGACCAGTCTGGGCAACATGCAAAACCCTGTCTCTATAAAAAATACAAAAATTAGCTGGGTGTAGTGACGTGCACCTGGAGTCCCTTAGTGCCAGTTACTCTGGAGGCTGAGGTGGAAGGATCGCTTGAGCCTGGAAGATTGAGGTTGCAGTGAGCTGAGATGATACCACTGCACTCCAGCCTGAGTGACACAGTGAAATTGTGTCTCAAAAAAAAGTGTGTGTGTGTATATATATATATATATACATTTTTTATGAGAAAGGCAGAAAATAATTTTAGAGGTAAGTAAAGTCAGTAATATTTCAGTTAAGATACATATTTGCAAAAAAAGATACATATTTGCCAACCAACAGATTTCTATTTCTTCCTTTTGACAAAAATGTAAGATTATTTTCTCTAATTGCTGATTATTTTCAAATGTGCAAGTTCTCCAGGCATAAGGTTTTTAGCAATATCTGTGCTGTATTGACAAGCAAAGTTACATAGCTCCTGTTTTGTCATACATAAAAGAAAGAGTGAGACCACGTCTGTGATACTGACAGTCATGAGGTAGGAAGGCTGGAGACTCTATGAGGGTGATAATAATAGACTTCTATACTTCAATTTGTTCATTTACTCATTAACTGATTTATTCAACATTTATTAAGCACTTAGGTGTCAGAAATGACATCAAGCACTACTGGAAAACAAGAGTGGAATAAAACAATGTCTTTGAAATTTAACCAAAGAAAATCCTAGTGACAGCTCCAGGTGTCAAAATGTATTGTTTCAAGGAATGATGATGAGAGAGAAAAACCCAGAGCTGTCAAATTAGGGCTGCTGCCTCCCTGACTAGCTATCTGGCTTTACCACTATTCTCAGGTGCCTCGGATATGGAGAGCACATGCTAATAACAAACGTGGATCTTCTAAATTTCAGTGACATTCCTTTCATGCCCTGCTCCCTCTGAACGTAGAAAAGTAAATAAGTCCCAGTTTGAATGCTGTTACTTCAGATAGCTAAACTGCTACACGTTCATGTTGCTCAGCCCGTAAAAGATTTGCTTCCTAATTCAGATTCGGATATCTCATCACATGGGGATTATCATTTTCACATAAAGTTGAACGAAATATCATTGTAACATAGTTGGGCAAAATGACGAGTGTCTGGAAGATTTATCTTTTCAGCATTTAGTACCTGTGAGTAATCTGTAACATTCTGGCAACTGAAGAGAACAGATGGCATCTTTCTGACTGCATGAGGTGGTGGACAGTGAGCATTAGCAAGCTGGCAGAGACCCACTCGAGATTAATTCATAGGAGAAAAATAAATGAAATATTAGCACCCAAATAGCTTGTCAGTAAATTTTGCTTCCCCCCACTTTAAGGGAGCTGGAAACAATTGTATATTTATATATTTTTTCTTTACCTCCCACTAAATACATCTAAAGTGCAGAGGTGACCAGGCACAGTGGCTCACACCTGTAATCCCAACACTTTGGGAGGCTGAGGCAGGCGGATCACCTAAGGTCAGAAGTTCCAGTCAAGCCTGACCAACACGGAGAAACCGCGTCTCCACTAAAAATACAAAATTAGCCAGGTGTGGTGGCACATGCCTGTAATCCCAGCTACTCAGGAGGCTGAGGCAGGAGAATTGCTTGAATCCAGGAGGCGGATGTTGCAGTGAGCCGAGATCGTGCCATTGCACTCCAGCCTGAGCAACAAGAACAAAATTCCGTCTCAAAAAAAAAAAAAAGTGCAGAGGTATATTTTGTCCAATCCACTTGGTTACTTGACTGATGAATGAGAATGTATTGTATGCCTATTGTGTGTACACCACTTTTTAAACAGCTTTATTAAGATATAATTTACATAATGCACAAATTCACTCATTTAAAGTGTACCCATTCGATGGCTGTTAATATATTCACATTGTTGGATATCAATCACAACACTTGACTTTACAGTTTTTTCACTACTCTCCCAAAAAAACCCCCATAGTTCCTCTTCACCCCCATCTCCTCTAGCCCTGGGAATCCACTAATCTACTTTCTGACTCTACATGTTTACCTATTCTGGACATTTCATACAAATGGAATCATACAATAGATGATCCTACATGGCTGGTTTCTTTCAGCATATTTTCGAGGTTCATTCATCTTGTAGTGGGTAGCACGTCTTTTTACTGCTAAGTAATATGACATTGTACCACCTTTTGTTTATCCACTCATCAGTTGATGGATATTTGGGTTGTTTCCATTTTGGAGTATCATCAATAAAGCTGTTGTGAATTTTCATGTATATATATGTTTTCATTTTTCTTGGGTATATATCTAGGGGTAAAATTGCTGGTTAATATGGTAATTTTATATTTAACCACTTGAAAACCTGCCAGACTGTTTTCCAAACTGGTTGTACCATTTTACATTCCCACCAGCCATATATGAGGATTTCTGTTTATCCACATCCTAACAGTTATTTTCTATTTGATTATAACTATCCTACTAGGTATGAAATGGCATCTCATAGTGATTTTATGTGCATTTCCCTGATGGCTAGTAATGTTGCAAATCTTTTCATCTGCTTATTAGCCATTTGTGTATTCCTTTGGTGAAATGTCTATTCATATCCTATGCCCATTTCTTAATATGCCCAATTTTTAATGTAGTTGTTTTTAAATTTTTATGTTGATATAATGTGGAGTGTTTTACATTATTGACTTGTAGTTTTTCTATATTCTAGATAACAAAGTTTTTTAATCAAATGTGTTATTTGCAAAAATTTTCTTCCATTCTGGAGCTTGTCTTTTCACCTTCCCAAGTTTAAAGATAATCTTAGCACTTAGAGATGATACAATTTTTTTCCTGATACCTCCTTGCCTTTCCTGGTAATAGGACCTTATTTTTTTCTTTTAGTAGGCTATGCCTTATTCAGTCTCAGTCTATATAACTTAGGTAAAGGTAATCCCTTCCTCTAGCTCCAGAATGGACATAAGAAGCAGGCCTGGCCAAGCAAAATTCTTGTAGTCTATCAGGGTCTACTCAAGAGAAAAAACACACCAGTAATGTAAACAGAGAACACTTAATATAAACACATATTAATTAGGTATGAAGTTATTAACCAGATAACTAAATAGCTAAAAAGAGAACTCTAAGGATTCTGGAGGTAGCAACTGCAGGAAGCAGTCTCTGTTCCTAAGCCAAGGTTGGCAGAAGGAAAGGGTTAGAATTCATAAAAGTTAAAAGCTTGAAAAAGGATCCCTATGGAGCTGAAACCTCTGAGAAAGTAGGCTTTAATACACGGTGTCTCTCAGCTTAGTGGCAGGGCCAACCCAGACAAATCTCAGAAGAGTGGGCTTCAGTCAACTAATGCTGGTGTCTGGTTCTCTGGTGGGAGGGAGGTGGGTTGAAGCAATACAGCAGGTTCTGCAAATGTTGCAAACTTGACCTGAAGGCTACTTTGAGGAGAAATTCCTGCTGCTAGAAGGGAAGAAATGATATTCACAAAAGCCACAAGCAGTAAGCAACAGGAGGGAGTGAATCTTTTCCTCCCCCACCAACCTTCCATGTCCTGCCCCTAGAGTCCATTATTGGCAGAACCCAGCAAAAAACAGCTGTCACTGGAAAATTATACATTGCAGAGTTCCAGCTCCAGCATCACAATGTAGAGTATAGAAAAGTGAGCTTGTAACTGGCAAAATCCACCCCTTTGCCTACACTGCATCCATACGCACCCTTCTATACATATTTAAACTTTCATACATAACAAGCACCTTCCCAGGTAGTTAGGACCACAGACATGCTACCACTCCTGGCAATTTTTCACTTATTTGTAGAGATGGGATCTCCCTATGTTGCCCAGGCTGGTCTCAATTTTCTGGGCTCAAGCAATCCTACCACCTTGGCCTACCAAAATATTGTGATTACAGGCATGAGCCACCAAACTTGGCCTTCATTTTCATTCATTCAACAAGCATGTATTGACACATCCTACTCTTAGTACAAATTCGTATGTTATACAATCTATATTCTTATATGGAATATATCCTTATATAGAATATGTATATACACATGTGTATATATATAAGTATACATCTTGGAGATATAAAACTAATTGGGAATAATGTCATATATAGTAAGCATTTTTAAAAACATTTTAAAGTATTCAAACTATTCACTCTATCTGCCCATAAAAAACTAGTAATTAAACCTGTCAAATTACAAACATTTTCATTTACCCAGATGCAGAAACATGAAATCTTTTTACCTTTGAAACTCATTTCAAAGCTGTTCTAAAGTGACTTGGTTTTAATTTACATATTTGCAGGGATGAGAAGTGGCTGTAGGGCTATGCAAATGTAAGGAATACAGTATCATGCCCATACGTAACTGCAAACACTTATTTTTATTTTTATTTTATTTTTGAGACGGAGTTTCGCTCTTGTTACCCAGGCTGGAGTGCAATGGCGCGATCTCGGCTCACCGCAACCTCCACCTCCCGGGTTCAGGCAATTCTCCTGCCTCAGCCTCCTGAGTAGCTGGGATTACAGACACGCACCACCATGCCCAGCTAATTTTTTATATTTTTAGTAGAGACGGGGTTTCACCATGTTGACCAGGATGGTCTCGATCTCTTGACCTCGTGATCCACCCGCCTCGGCCTCCCACAGTGCTGGGATTACAGGCTTGAGCCACCGCGCCCGGCCCAAACACTTATTTTTAAGTGTTCATAAGATAGTGGTCTTCAGAAACACCATTTTTCAGACTAGTAAACTTTCAGAGTTCAAAAATGCACATATTACACTTTTATCCCCAACAAAGCTAGTAGCTACCCTCTAAAGCAGAGGTTAACATTTTCTTTTCCCAAACCACAAGATGAATTATGATCCCATGTGCATACCCCCATGGTTCCCCTCCCCAGGTTGTATTAAAAAATAAAGCAAACAATTATGAGGATTTTAGGGGTAGTGGTATAGGGATAGTATTTACAAAAAAAACTGAAGTGCAAGGATATTAGACTTTTGTTAAAATACCTTTTAATTTTACTGGCAAAACACATCAATGACTAATCACTATTAATATATTAAACATACTTTTTATTTTTTTGAAACGATGTCTCGCTCTGTCACCAGGCTGGAGTTCAGTGGCATGATCTTGGCTCACTGCAACCTCCACCTCCCGGGTTCAAGCTATTCTCCTGCCTCAGCCTCCCAAGTAACTGGGACTACAGGTATGTGCCACCACACACCCAGCTAATTTTCGTATTTTTAGTAGAGATGGGGTTTTACCATGTTGGCCAGGATGGTCTTGATCTCTTGACCTCGTGATCCACTCGACTCAGCTTACCAAAGTGCTGGGATTACAGGCGTAAGCCACCGCACCCAGCCAAAATATTAAACCTACTTTCTAATACATTGTAATTTTTATACTTTTATAATTACTACTTCATAAAAAGTGAATTTTTCCAGCTCTCCAGTTCAGACACTATTAACAGGCAATCAGACAGCACTGAGTAAGGAGAAATAGATTAATACCTAAAATTACCGTATTTTAGCATACTGAAATTAGTATCATCAGTGTTTTTTATCTGCTTTATCACTTTGTCTACACTTTATTAGGTGGCCCTAACTCCTATTACTATTGACAAATGTTAACTTTCCTCACAAGTACTACAGAATTATATTCACTTCTTTTCCAGCATTTTAGCCTTCCGTATTAAAAATGTTTCTACTGTCAAGAATTTAAAACAGAATCATGAAATTGCAATCCAAACACTACCTTGGCTTGCCAGATGAAACCATCTTTGTGGTATAAAGCTGTAATTCCAATTTCCACCAAAGAACCCTCTCTGAATTCATCTGAGAATGACATTTCTATGGGAATAAATTTGAATTATCTCACTTTCAAGAAATATCGCTTAACCACTAAGAACTTACTCATATCTCATCATGATAACCTAATGTTAGACTGAGAATCACTGCTCTAGGGTGGCACCAGAAGTTGCCAGTCAGGAACTACTGATAAGATTTCACTTTTCCAATAATTGTATACTTCCATCTTGTAGTACAAAAACATTTTTATTTTGACCTGATAAATGACTAAAACAGTTGCAGGGGTAACTGACAGGTATGATTATTCAATTTGCAATGGAATTGACCCTCAGACTAATTTAGACACTTTTTAATAACACTCAAAGTCAATCTTAAAGAGAATATTATTTTTGAATTTTTGCTGTTGAAGTTAACACTTACATCTAAAAGAAAATCATCATCCTTATTGGACAAATGGAACTCAAAAAATTTTTTAAAAAACCATCATAATAATGAAAATACTGAGTTTCTGATGTACAAAGAGTGAAATATTCATATATTAGACAAATGATACAGTATAAATGGGAAAAACTCCATTCTTTCTAGAAGGATGTCAATAAATAACTGATGTATCAATTATTTGATGGAAATATAAATTGGAAATATAAATTCTTCAACCACTAGAAGAACTGAAAGAGGAAGTTTCTTTTGTCAGTGTGAGAGACTGACTCTTTCTTGTCACAAGACTTTCAGAACTACATGACTTTTTTTTTTTTTTTTTTTTCATTTTTTATTTTTAAAGACGGGGTTTCACCATGTTGGTCAGGCTGGTCTTAAACTCCCGACCTCAGGTGATCTGCCCGTCTTGGCCTCCAAAGTGCTTGGATTATAGGCGTGAGCCACTACGCCCGGCCTACATGACTTTTTTTTAACGATTTGCATATAATGTTTGAAGGTGGGAATGAGATCAGAGAGGCAAAAATGTTACCTGGAAAAACCACCTCCCAAAACCATTTAGTAAGTAAAGTGAACACCATCACACCTAAACCCATTCACTATATGTATGCATGTATGCATGTATGTATGTATGTATGTTATTTATTTATTTATTCTGAGACAGGGTCTCACTCTGTCACCCAGGCTGGAGTGCAGTGACGTGATCTCAGCTCACAGCAACCTCCGTCTCACAGGTTCAAGCAATTCTCGTGTCTCAGCCTCCGAAGCAGCTGGAAGTACAAGTGTGCACCGTCCGCCCATGCTGGCTAGGCTGGTCTCTGGTTTCATTTTACAATTAATTTTAGCTAAAGAATATGGATTCATTTACAAAAATAAGTTTGGTCTCTTATTATAAATACTTCTAGTTTTAAAAAATTCATTTTCACATTTGAATGTCCTTAAAAGTATCTAAAGGATTCATTCTCCTTCTGCATTCTGCTTCTCGGAAAGTACTTTTGAGGTAGATCTCTTCCGAATTCTTTTTCTTTTTCTTTTCTTTTCAGAAGCAGATGATTGTGTATCTGGTGACTTTTTCTTTTTCTTCAAACAGCTAAGAGGATTGGGACCACTTATTTTCTTGCGCTTTTTTCTTTTTCTCTGTTCAGGGTTTTTTACTAAACCCTGTTCCTCTTTGAGATGTTTGATACTTTCTTTCTCATGCACTGAGACAAGCTGACCTGACTCTACTGCTTTTACAAAGGCAATTGTTTTGGGAGAAGGTTTGTCCAAAACCATAGTGTTCTGAATAATAAACATCAGAGGAACTCCAGGCTGCTTCTTTACTTTCACAGACAAATTCTGATCCTATTTAAAAGAAAAATAGAATTATTTACTTCAAATGTCAATTAAGGTACCTTAAATAGGTTTTTAAGAACTGTATTAAAAATAAAAGAGATCACAGATTTTATTTTTTGAATGAGTACGCCTCACTTATTCATTTGAGTAATGGGGTTATGTTTTATGATAAAGGAAGAAAAACATAAAAATTGAGCATAGTGTTAGTTGCAGCTGTGTGAATTGGATTTATCGATACTCAAGGGTCACAAATTACAAACTAATGCAGAGGTAAATGTGTTAGGTGGGTTTCTCCTGTTTCTACTCTAAGATATTCTTTGGAAAGGGTTAAGAATGCTTGAAGAGGTTAAAGGAAAAGAAATTAGGTAGTAATTAGCTATTCAGATTCTAAATTCAGCTCTGCCTCTGTGCAATTTTATAATTCTGATAATCAAGTCAGTATGTATGTGAACTTAATTCATATCAACTCCAAAAGTCTCTCTTCTCCTGCCTTCAAGAAGATGGCAATGTTTTTCTTTAAAAGCCTGAAACATTTCATACTGTTGGTACAGTCTTAAGCAGTATGAACCATGACATTGAGAAACAGTATGAAATATAGGATCATGAAAAAACATTAACAGAATATAAGAACTTTGCTCTACTTGTCTTCCCTTCAAGAACCCCACAAAAGCCGGGCAGAGTGGCTCACACCTGTAATCCCAGCATTTTGGGAGGCCGAGGCAGGTGGATCACGAGGTCAGCAGTTCAAAACCAGCCTGGCCAAGATGGTGAAGCCCCAACTCTACTAAAAATAGAAAAATTAGCCAGGCGTGGTGGCAGACACCTGTAACCCCAGCTACTCAGGAGGCTGAGGCAGAGAACTGCTTGAACCCGGGAGGTGGAGGTTGCAGTGAGCCGAGATTACACCACTGCACAACAGCCTGGGCGACAGAGCAAGGCAACATAGTGAGACCCTTGTCTCAAGTCTCAAGAAACAAACAAGCAAACAAATCAAAACAAAATAATCATGAAAAAAAAAAAAACCCCAACCTTCCACTACAAAAAAGAATATCAACATGCTTAAAGTTTTCCCAAAATTCTCAAATGACAATTGCTTTTACTCACTGTAAATTAAGAAGCCTGTATTTTTAAAAGTCTAATCATTCTAATTTTTCTGATTAGAAATAGCTCCAAATGAAGTACAAATAGAAAGGGTTAAAATTGCCTGTGGTTTTAAAAGTAGTAATCACCTGTGTTGCCACAAAATAATGATGAGGATTTCCCTCTTCAACCATGGAAAGCAAACATTCTGATCCACTCACTGCATTCTTGAAATGGGGACAATTTCGAACTTGGCATTTTTGTGCAATCAGTTTTGCCCCATATAAGTCCTTTCCCAATGTTTCTAACTCTTTTAACACACATCTGAAAAGAAAAATTATAGTAGATACATTTTAGTTGTTGTTTACATAAAGTGTAAAAAACAAGTCAATTTTTGCTTAAAACTATGCTGTTACAATCTGAATTTGTCATCTGGTAACCATTTACTTTTAAAGATGACTTGAAAAATGCATTTACCAAATAGAAAGAACAACAGTTAAAATTTACTGAGCACTTACTATGTTTCATGTAGCATGTAAATTGCTCTTTATATAAATTCTTGCTTAATCTCAAAATAACCCTATGAAGTTAGGTTGCTTCGGTAGAAATTATCCTTATTTTAGAGCATCCCATTTTGAGATTTCAGGTAACATGCCATAGTTCAAGTAACTAGTAAGTGGCACTAAGACTTGTAGCTTGACAACAGATCCCTTGCCCCAACCATAGCATAATAAGCTTCTGCTTCAAGTACAAATTGGTACATGAATATTTTCAATTCAGAACAGTTAAACTTCTCACATCATTAAGTTGTTTTTTTTTAAAAAAATTTAGTTATAAGAGTTCCTCTACCCTAGCTAGCCTTTGCCAGATTCTTTCTTGCCTCATCTCCTTTACCATCTTTCTGTTTTAGGAAGATTTTGCTTTTTTTTTGAGACGGAGTTTCGCTCGTTACCCAGGCTGGAGTGCAATGGCACGATCTCGGCTCACCGCAACCTCCGCCTCCTGAGTTCAGGCAATTCTCCTGCCTCAACCTCCTGAGTAGCTGGGATTACAGACATGCGCCACCATGCCCAGCTAATTTTTTTGTAGTTTTAGTAGAGACGGGGTTTCACCATGTTGACCAGGATGGTCTCGATCTCTTGACCTCGTGATCCACCCGCCTCGGCCTCCCAAAGTGCTGGGATTACAGGCTTGAGCCAGCGCGCCCGGCCCGATTTTGCTTTTTTTTAAGTCATTAGACTTGACCTCTATTTTGAGTACTGCCAGCTACTTACTGAATATTTCCTGTGGATGTCCTGCCATCAACTCTTCAAATTCACCCTAAGATGAAACTACTTTCTTGCATCTAAATTAATCCTCCAGGACTTGCTATCTCTTTGAAATTATTCTCCCAGTTGCTCTAGATAGAAATCAGAAATCACATTTGACTTCATGCCCTTCTTCACCCATACGCCTACGCCATCAGCTATTGGATCTATCTATTTCAGTAACGTTTCTTTGGAGAACCGTTGGGTTTCTGCCTTTCCTCTCCCAGGTTTAGGCTCCCCTTACTTCTTGATTGAACAACTGCATAACAGGTTTGGCTGCCTTTGCTCTTGTTTCTCCAATTCACCCTTCACATCACTGCAGTTATCTTTTCTAAAATAAAAACCAGGCCTGGTAACATTCTGCTGTTCTACTTCATCAATTAACTCCACATAAGAGTTCAAACCTGAATATGAGTAAACTCTCTGGAGATCTAACTACTAGTGGCCAATAAATACATTCCACTAAAAAACGAATGACCTGCTTCCTTAAAAACATAAGTGGCAAATTTGAAAGGGAGGGGAAACTGTTAAAATTTTTAATAATCCCAGCACTTTGGGAGGGCTAAGGTGGGTGGATCACCTGAGGTTGGGAGTCCAAGACCAGCCTGGCCAACATGGTGAAACCTGTCTCTACTAAAAAATACAAAAATTAGCAGGGTGTAATGCCACACATCTGTAATCCCAACTACTTGGGAGGCTGAGGCAGGAGAATCACTCGAACCCGGGAGGCAGAGGTTGCAGTGATCTGAGATCGCACCACTGCATTCCGGCCTGGGCAATAAAGTAAAAAAAAAATTTTTTTAACTTCAGAGACATGTAAATCAAATGTAATATATGTATTTAGTTTGAATCCTGATTTTTAAGACTTCTTCATCTTTTCAAGATACATGCCAAAGAACTGATAGAACAATATGCTCCAAAGTAACCCATCAGTAAGGAGAGGTGAGAGATTCAACAAGATTGGCCACATAGACAACTGCAAAAGCTGGATAGAGGTTTAATTATATTATTCCACTTTTGAGTTGTCTGAAAAATTCCAGAGTTAAAATAAGTTTGTTAGAGAAATTGCTGTAGAATATAATTTTATGTGGCACTTCTCAGCCTTTTTAATATCATAGCACTATATTTAAAATGTACATAAAATACTCCTGTGTTCTATGGCACACAGGAATATACGGACAAACTGCTTGTAGCCAAAAGCAACCAAAATTCAGGGACAAAGAATATTGAAGGATTTGTTAGACAGCCCTAAAGACTAAGGGGATCAAAACTGGGGGTATCTGTAACCCAGCTGAAACACTGCTTGAGAAATTCTGAATACAGAAAGCTGTTCATTAAATAGTGTTACGTGAGAAAAGGAAACCATTAACACAGTACACACAGAAAAAGCCCAAACTTTATTATAGTTGTTGTTAGAGATGGGGGTTTTCCTGTGTTGCTCAGGCTCACCTCAAACTCCTAGACTCAGGTGACCCTCCTGTCTGAGCCTACTGAGTACCTGGGATTACAAGTGTGAGCCACCTTGCTTGGCTTAAAAGTGCATTTTTGTGCTCGTGTGTGAGTGTGTATAAAGGACTGAATGGATGACACTGCACATGTTAACAGTGATTATTCGTGAGCAGTAGTAGTATGAGACATTTTAATTTTCTGTTTTTGTTTTTTAAAAATACGCATTCTACAATAAAAATACTAAATTTCTTAATAGTTCTTCATGGTCTAACCTCAACTTGCCTTCTTCCTAGTTTCATTTCCAAATATATTCTGTGCTGCAACCTCTTTCCTAGGCATTTCATAACTCCATTCCGTTTTGAAGAGGTCTCCACAACAAGGGGTGTCATTCTTTTCTGTCACTCAAAATAGATCTTCCCCTCAGAATTGAACAAGTGAATGGGCTCAAGTAATTCTCTCCTCCCACCTCGCCATCTCCACAAGCCTCCATCCTGTGTTCCCACATTTCAATGACGTGGGGAAACATTAGACCTAGAGTGAAAACACATCCACTGCAGACTGACTTATGCATTTTGCTGGCCATGAGGGAGCAGTGTTTGGCATATGGGGGGTACTTAATACAGAGTTGAATAAACAAATATCTTTGAACAGATTCCTTATTCTGGAGTACTGACTTTTTGGCCTGGAAATCAAAGATGCTAACTCACAGATTCACTGTGAGGCTGGAAGAGTTTTGGTTTAAACTAAGAAAAGCTATGCAAATGACAGCAACCATTTGAAGAGGGGTACACTTTGGATACCGAAAAATGCTCTAGTACACTATACTCGTTAACCTTACAGCAATCTTATAAGCAGTTATGATCTCTAGTTTACAAATGAGGAATCCGAGGCTCTGAGAGGTTAAATAACTTGACCGAAATCACAGAGCTGGTAGGAATGGGATTAAGATTCGAAGCCAGATCTCTCTGCTAGAACGTGCTCTCATTCGCCAGGCTAACGACACGTGAGATTCGCAGCGCGTTGTCTAAGCTGCCTCTAATATAGGTATTTGCCTGACCACCTTCACTTTTCCACTTAACTGTCAACTCCACGTGGGCGGGGCGTTTTGCACCTCCTGAGCTTCCAATGAAGGATCTGTGAGCAATGGCCTCGCCTCTACAACACCCGCCGGACTCCACGTGCCTCCTCCCCGGCCCCGCCGGACCCACCTGGTGGTGCACAGCTGCGTCTCCCCCATGAGGTAGCGCGGCAGCTGCTCCCGCAGCTGGATGCGGCCCCGCAGCGCCGCCTGACAGAAGGTGCCGTCCAGCAGGATCTGGTATGGCTCGCGGACTCCGAAATTGTTGCGGAAGAAGCCAAGATGCTTCTTAGCGTGTTTCTGCCTCGTGATCTTCATGCCTGACTCACCCGGACCGAAGCCGCTGGATCAGGAGGCATCAGCAAACCCCTCACGCACGCCCTAGTACTCTCAGTGCCAGCTTCACCCGGAAATGGAGTGCCTTTGGTCCCGGAAGCAAACGCCTCTGACTTCCGGGCCCGCCCGCTGGTTACGACAAGACGAGACGTGCGCAAGCTTCCACCACGGTGCCCGTGCTTAAAGGGGCGGTCCCTTAGGGCGGAACAAACGCTGGGGTGCGCGATTCCGCACGGGGGCGCACATGCGCAGTCTGGGCCAGGGTAAAAGAAAATTACAGAATACGTTTAGCATGTTAACTACATTTCAGAGCTTCTCTGAAAGACTGGCAGTATAGTAGTAATCAGTGATAATATTGAGCCTTAATATGTTCCAGACACTGTCCTAAGTGATTTACCTTACATTATTCCCTTTAATGTTTATGATTCCCAAGTGAAAGAACGAAATGATACATTGGATAGCTATGAGTGGGGAAGTTTGTACTGGCTGCTTTCCCATAAAGAAGTTAAGCTCGTTCACTAACGGCAAGTAGTTTGTTAGTGTCTGGAGCCCACTTGTCGTGCCTTAAGTTCGAATGTTCTTGCTACACCACTGTAGAAACAAACATCACTCAGGAGCCATGTGTCAGGGCAAAGGGTGCCACCATTTTGCATTTCCTCCTGCCATAAGACTATCCTAAATCACCCGCATGGAATGTTTTGGAAGAACTCTCAAGAGCTTCATTTGCCTAGAGTCAGAATTCCTAACCTTGAGTCCTGGTGCTGCCACAAACCCAAGCCGTTTGATCTTGGGCAACTCCCCAAGAAAGCTGGGTTCAACTTCCTCACTGTCAAACTGATT
Organism: Cebus imitator; assembly: GCF_001604975.1. Taxonomy (NCBI): domain Eukaryota; kingdom Metazoa; phylum Chordata; class Mammalia; order Primates; family Cebidae; genus Cebus; species Cebus imitator. The sequence goes on along the minus strand of NW_016107383.1, from coordinate 2,862,834 downwards.
ACAGGTCTAGATGAGTTTAATGGACTCTTTTTATGTCCATAGTCTCTGACATAGGAAGACCACATACTGGGCCAGTAACAGAAAGGCACAAAGCTGACTGAAGGTTTAAAAATTACTTGGTCAATTTGATTAATGAGGAGAATGAATCAGAAAATTTCAAGTTCCCCAGTGGCTGTCAAGTATCCACTTAAAGGTAAAATAATCAAAGAATGGGGAGTATGGAATTTTGCATTTTTGTTCTGGCCTGGAATCTGTCCCAGATCAAGTTTTGGCTTAAGATTGAAAGAACCAGCACAGAAAATGATTTACAACGTGATTGAATGCATTGTTTGCATTTGGGGTTTACTTCAATATATAGGTTTATGAAATTGGAACTAAGAACTATAATGTTCGCCATGACCTGAGTCCCAGCACATCACTTAGATGGCTGCTTTCATTTAAACTTAAAATAAATTTAGGAATTGGAAGCCATGAAAACTTTTATACGGTTGGATTAATGGTCTTTGAGTGTAATTGCTCAGTACTTTTCAATTCGAATCCTCTTTTTTTCCCTGAATGCCAACTCATTACTCCAACTATGCTCCCACCACAGGCAGAGGAATGATACCACCGAGTCTTGCAAAACAGTTAAAACATTTTTTTCTTAAATAGCCTGATAGATTTATCTACCAGCTCCTTGGCCACTTTTCAGTACTAAGAAAAATGTGGTACAGCACTAGGGATTTTAGTCCTTTGTTGTTTTTTTTTTTCTAATTTACAAAACTACGGCACAATTTTTTTTTTCAAGCTCTTTATATATGACAGTGCCAGTTTGCACCCTCTCTTTATTATGAAAACACGAAGATGGTTTATAATGGTGATTATCAAGTTTAAAACAGAGTTTTCGCCTGGGCATGGTGGCTCATGCCTGTAATCCCAGCAATTTGGGAGCCCAAGGCGGGAGGATCACTTGAGCCCAGGAGTTTCAGACCAGCCTGGGCAATATAGGGAGATCCCGTCTCTATGAAATTAAAAAAAAAAAATAGAAAATATAATAAGGTTTTCTATTACAGCAGTGTTTCTTAAAACATGGTCCTGGAATATGCAGAAAAAACTAAATGTGCTTGTTTAAAATGCCCATTTCTGATTCAGAATAAGTATTAAGGCAGAGGGGTACTATTCAGAGAAGAAGTGACATTTACTGCAATCACCACAAGTCATTATTATGCTCATTAGTGTTCCTGAAGGACCTTTTTTGCAATAAAGCATCATTTATCCAATAGGATATTTTTATTAATTGGCCCACTCAATACACTTTTGTCTAGATGCCAAATTATCTGTAATCTGTAATGGAAACTCAATGTCTAGCCACAACCAAGAAGAAGCCAAATATTGCCATTATTGAAAGAACTATTTGGATATAAATTTAAATCTGAAATTTTATTTCAAAAATTATGTCATTATTAAAACATTTAGTATTCCTTGAAAATTTTTTGACCTTATACTGAAGGAACAACAATTCATAACAGCATTGCTAGTTTTTAGCTTTTTTCTCAGGTCAGTCCACTGGACATTTTCCATGCCAAATAGAAATCCACATTCAGCTGGAGTAAGTAGGCGATTAATTTATTTTTCTTTATTTTTTATACTCTTCATTTTATTATGTCTGGATCAAATATAGTTTTATAATGTTATGCTGTTGTACATGATTTTGAAGTTTTTTTCCTTCATGAAATTTTGATGAAGCCAAGTTGACATGAGAATGATTTATTTTTGAAACATGTGACTAATTCCCAAATAGGACTTTCTCATGAAAGATTCATGGCCTAAATGGAATTAAAGAGGTAAACATTAAATATAATTCATAAAGGTTACTTTGTTGAATTTCACCAATGTTAGTATAATTTTAATTTCATAAATGTCAGACAATTTAGCTAACATCTATTGTGGTATTATTCTGCCTTATATTCATATCTAAATATTTATAAACATTTGTTAACATTCATTAGCTCAAAAAAAATACAATTTGTTCCTAACATTATGTAGCTAACATAGTGTCTAAATAAATAATTGAGCTAAATAAATATTTTAAGACAACTTAGGTAAACCACTTCATATTGAGGTCCTATGAGGTTCTTTGCTAAGATCCCTAGGATAGGCCCCATCATGGAATGGCTTACTGTGAAATTTCATGTATGTCAGAAGGTGTTACGAAGGTCAGATCTGGAGGCTGTCACATTTTTTAGAATAATCTTTAAAATAAAACAACAAAAAATCTTTATTTCAAATTACAAAAATAACGCGTCTCTTATAACAAGTAGAACAACACGAAGAACATTTTATTTTCCCTTACCCAGATAACACCTTGATGATCCATTACATATCTCTCTGCAATGTTTCCATATTCACATACTGATATATTATATGGATATATATACAATTTAATATTTATGTAGAGTTGCCTGTTATGTGAAAAATGTAAAAAAGTTTGCTTTTCTCACCTAACAACCCTGTAGAAATTCCTACACACATCTACCCAAAATCAACTGGCAGAGTTCTCGTTCATTATTTTTAATGGCTGCATGACATTTCCCAAAAATCACCAAATATAACATAATAGATATGACACAGACTATGAATTTTCACCCAGTATCTCTTCCCTTCTTTGTAGGAATAGACTCCCAATTTTATTCTGGACTATAGTGAACCCAGAAAAGCAAATCCATCCCCCAGAATTATTTTTATTTTTTTCTTTTTGAGATGGAATTTTGCTCTGTTGCCCAGGGTGGAGTGCGGTGGCACAATCTCGGCTCACTGCAACTTCTGCCTCCTAGGTTCAAGTGATTCTCCTGCCTCAGCCTTCCAAGTAGCTGGGATTACAAGCATGTGCCTAATCCCAGCTAATTTTTGTATTTTTAGGTAGAGATGGGGTTTTACCATGCTGGCCAGGCTGCCCAGGCTAGTCTCGAACTCCTGACCTCAAGTGATCCGCCTGCCTTAGCCTCCCAAAGTGCTAGGATTACAAGCATGAGCCTCAGCACCTGGCCCATTCCCCAGCATTCTGTGCAGTTAGGTATAACCGTAGGATTAAGTTCTAGCCAAAGATACGTAAATATAAGTGTTGCATGGAATTCTGGGAAGGCTGCTTAAAGGAAATCAACTTAGCTTGCCAGTGGGCACTTTTTTGTTTTATATTTCCTTCCTTCCTACTCCCTGGAATTTGGATGTGATAGATGCAACTCCAGCAACCTATTTTAGACCATGAGGTAATTTTGAGAATGGAGGTCTTTTGCTTAACACTGGCAAAGCAAATGCGGGAGCTTGGATCACTTGCAACTATGAAACTGTCTTTTCAAAGGTAGACTTTCTACTTCTGGACTTCTTTTACATGAGAAGAAAAATAAACTTCTATCTTGGTTTTAAAAAAAGAATGTTATTATAAGTTTCTTTTATGTATAGCCAAACTCAATGCTAACTGATAGAGGAAGTTAAAGCTACTTGCCAGAATTAGATAATTTTATATGGACAGATATGTTTGATGAAACCTTGATGTTGGTTGGTGTTAGTCAGTACAATTGCCCTTTCTTTGAACATGTTCAAAATACTAGTTTATACGTTTTCTCTAAAAGATAGAAAGTCTTCAAAGTTAAATAAACCAAATCTTTCTTTACATACTATAGAAACTGTCTTGACATTTGTTTCTCTTGCAAGTATAAACAATTTGATTTGAATTTGGTATGTCAGTGGGATATATCTCCTGTTGAGAAAAGTTAGTTAAATATGAAGAGCCCCAGCTGCTTCGGTAAGGAACATCAAGGAAATGTTATTGTCACCCAGTTGTCAATTAACGAAAGCAAGCAGGATTTCTGTATATCGGTCCTGCCAATACCAGTGAGCTCTCTTTTCAGGTCAAATGACAAAGGAGAAGCTGTTTCTTAGAAAAAGATTTCAAGAGATTTCTATTTCTCAAGGATATTTCTAAACTAAACAGTAAACAGGAAGTGCCCATTATTAGTTATCAGACAACTGTTGTTAGATCACCATAAAATTAGACTAGCAAGTTTGCTTTCTGTGATAATTTATCTGGATGAAATCACACTTAGAGCAAATACTGCCAGATTAGGTAAATTGAAAGGAATTTGTTATTTCTCTAACAGATTTATGTGTGTGTGTGTGTGTGTTTTGTTTTTTNGGCAGAGTCTCATTCTGTTACCCAGGCTGGATGGAGTACAGTGATGCAGTCTCAGCTCACTGCAACCTCTGCCACCTAGATTCAAGTGATTCTCCTGCCTCAGCATCCTTAGTAACTGGGATTACAGATGCCCCCTGCCAAACCTGGCTATTTTTTGTATTTTTAGTAGAGACGTTTTTTCACCATGTTGGCTAGGCTGGTCTCGAACTCCTGACCTCAAGTGATCTGTCCCCCTTGGCCTCCCAAACTGCTGGGATTACAGGTGTGAGCCACTGTGCCCAGTCTGCCTCTAACAGACTTAAACAGTGCTCTCCATTGGCATTTTACTACAAAATGTTTAATGGCATTAATTTAAATGGTGGAAATAAAAACTGGTAGAGCAGAGCAAAAAGTTAAGAAGTAGTTGCAATGGCAAACGTGTTTTACTGTGATGCAAAGCAAACTGCCATTTGAAATTTAATTATATTATTGAAACTTGCTACAGAAGTTCGAACTACATGGGTCTTTCATTTTAATCTATCATAGCACTTTAGAAGATTAATGGATCCTTATAAAATTACTCTAGGTAAGCAAATAGTATTACTGTTACTTAAATAAGTTTAAAGATTGGAAATTATGTCAGATTACAGCTTTAACAGGATTTTCTAAAAAACACTATTTATTTATCTTTAACAAAATGTTGAAGACAACTCTTTCACTCGTGGTTTTGTATATATTTTTAAGCAGCAGGAGAACTCCGGGCAGAAACTGAAGTCCTGGTGGCAAGAAATTAAACGTGCTTTCAATAATCCAGTAGAATATTATTTCAAAGTCTAGTATTTATAATTGAATTACACCAAAATGAAGTATTAATTACATGATATTACACTAAATGAAAGCCACTCTTAGAATCCTCTTAATTTTTTTTTAACTGCAAGATTACTTTGATTAAATATTAGTTGGTAAGTCATAAATCAAAATACTGGGATAAAAAGTCCAATGTCATTTTAAAAATTATTATTATTTCAGAAAACATATAGAATATGTCCACATGCTGAGTCTTATGTGTAAATGAATATTATTTTCTTTTTATTGGCTCCAACTTTATACTCTCTATTGTCTCTTTCAAAACACTGAGCAAATTACTTAGCTCTTCAAAGTATAACCTCCCATAGTTTTATTTCACATGTGTACGCAAAAGGAGGCCTATGATTTAAATTGATCTCGGTGAGTCTAATGAGAAAGACCTTTTTTCTATGGTTGGGGGAGAGGTTTTCTTGAAATAAACAAACAAAAAAGTGTATTGTTTCAACTGCTACTGAGAGCTTGAGACTGTAGTGGTAGTCAGTCTGTGGTCAGAACCCAAACCTGGCAGGAGACAGAGTGCAGAGAGTTATAAAGGAATGGAACTGGAGCCTTTATGCTGCTTCACTTGGAGTATGCCCTTCTCTAGACATCTAGATCTATGATAGCATATATTTCCTTCTTGTTTAAAATAATTTATATTGGCAGGCTGGTCATGGTGGCTCACACCTGTAATCCCAGCACTTTGGGAGACCGGGCAGGAGGTTCACTTGAGCCCAGGAGTTTGAGGCCAGCCTGAGCAACATTGTGGAACTGCTTCTCTACAAAAAGTACAAAAATTATCCAAGTGTGGTGCTGTGTGCCTGTAGTCCCAGCTACTTGGGAGGCTGAGGTGGAAGATCACCTGTGTTGGGGTGGGAGTTGAGGCTGCTGTGAGCAGAGATCATGCAACCGCACTCCAGCCTGGGCATCAGAGTAAGACACCATGTGTGTGCGTGTGTGCGCGCGCACTGTGTGTACACATGCACACACACACATCTTTTGGCTCATCTGAATGTAGAACAAGCCAGATGAACCCCCAAAATGTACATTCTCTATTGTAAATTAACATTCTCTATCGTTACAAAATGACATTTAACAACATTTAGGGGCTCATCTTTGGTGTCCTGACTCTCATTTTACTGCATTGAAAGGTGTTTAAGTGCCTGAGCCAAGTGAGGGAAAGCAGCTCCAATACTGGCTGGTTCTACGGCATGGAATGGTCACAGCCTGACTTTCACTGGGTTGTGTTTTTCTAGTGGGTAGAGTTATTATGCCACAAAAGCAGAACTAGTTAGACTGTTTATTTTATATTTGCTCACTCAAGTGTGACAGGCTATCCTCTGCTTCCTGTCCCCATGCAGTAATCACACATGGGTGGGGCCCACAGCTTAGTTTGGAAGGCTCTCATCAGGCTTTCTCTTTTTGACTGTAACTAAATTAGAAATATTTCCAGCAATTACAGAAGTATGCTAAAAACATTTGTTTCTGTGACAAAGAGAATGAAGAACATCTTGTTGAGAATACAGGATAATTTTTTTTATATAATAAATAAATATCCATAATGAAATTAACACCCACAATATTGAACTTCCTTATGGGAGGACAGAAAGACAACTTAATGGTTGTGACCTACCATCTTTGGATGATTAAGTATATTCAGTTTCTCATAATCTGTTATTTACTTTCTTATGCATACTTCAGTTTTATTTTGTTCTTATTTGTCTAGGATCTTAAAGAGAAAGCTTAAATGACACATTTCCTCTTTCTAATGTAGGCAGTTATCTATAAACCTCCTTCTCAGCACTGATGTATCTGTGCCCCATACATTTTAATATTTTATATTTATCTAGTTTAATTTGTGTGTATGTTTTAAAATTTTCCTAGGGAAATTTTAAAGCATACACACAAAATTTCATCTTTGATCTGTGGATTATTAGAAGTATGCTGTTTAGTTTCCAAATAACGAGAAAATTTTGTTATCCTATGTTTTAATTCCTTGTTTAAATCTATTGTGATTTGAGAACATATTATGAATAATTTCAATTCAGAAATCATTTAATTTGTTGAGGTTTAAACTTGCTGAAGTTTGTCTATGGTTCAGGATATAACCTCTATGTTCTATGGACACTTGAAAACAGTGTATATTTTGTACTTGGAGTATTCCATAAATGCTGATTTGATCCTGTTGGTTGATGGTATTGTTGAGTTCCTTACATCTTTACTGATTTTCTCTCTAGTTGCCCTATCCATTGTTGAGAGAGGGAGTTAACATCTCCATCCATAATTATAGATTTGCCCATTTTTCCTTTCAGTTCTATGAATTTTTTCTTCACGTAAGTTCTGATTTCTGTTGGGGCATACACATTTAGAATTCTGGTGTGTACTTCGTGATTGACCATTTTATCATTATGTGATGTCTCCTCTGTCTCTGATTATTTTATTTTCTCTGAAATTTTCCTTATTTGATATTAATATAGCTGCTCCTGCTTTCTTTTGATTACTGGTTACATGATATATTTTTTTCATCATTTTATTTTCATTATACTTATATTACTATGTTTGAAGTGAGTTTCTTATGGACAGCCTATGGATAGATCATGTTTTTATCCATTTATCCATTCATCCAATTGTTTTCCTTTAATTGGTATATTTAAAACATTTATATTGGCCGGGTGTAGTGGCTCATGCCTGTAATCCCAGCACTTTGGGAGGCCAAGACAGACAAATCACCTGAGGTCTGGAGTTCTCTCTCTCTCTGTTGTATCTCTTACATCTAGTCTATTTGATAAAGAGGGCTCACATGAACTGTCTCAGGACGGATGAAAATACCCCATTGTAGTGTGTTTAGCACACATGGCTGCAAAACCTTAGTTGGATATTTTCAAGGACACAAAATTTGCAAAGAAATTTTAAACTTTACTTTGTAGTTTTATTGTTATTAGGATATTGATATTGTAATTTTGAAACAAAACTGGGTTATGTATGTTGTAGGATAAAGCAATAAATAAATGTATTATTGTTTATAAGTAGCCTGGCTGTTTTCTGATGCTCATCATTCCAGCTACCTATTGGTAGGCAAAAACTTCCAGTCTAGTTCTTTTTTTTTTTTTCACCTGGGTGCAAGTGGGCTAAGGTCAAAAAGGGCATTAGCCTCCAGTCTAGTTCTTCCATGAGAAATTTTCTTTCTTCTTTTTTTCTTTTTGTGACCTTTCTATTACCAATTTCTAGTGTAATTCTACCAGGATCAACCTTCAACACCTCTAAATTTGTGGACTTTCTCTGTGACCTAGGATGTGGTCTATTTTGATAAATATTTCATATACACTTGAAATGAATGGATATTAACTTTCCATTTTGCAGTGTTGAGAATTTGTAACATATAACTATTTCTTCTCCCAGACTGAAATATAACACCAGATCCCAATGATAAAAACAACAAAACACTTCAAGGCAGGACATGCCGTTTATTGATTTAACTATTTGCCAGTTCTGTATATATGTTGATTGAATTAATAAACATTTCAAAAATAAGGGATAGGAAAAAAGTCATTAGGAAGTAGAAAAGAATGTTTTAAATTGCTTATCTAAAAAGGCTGCTTACAGTTGGCACATATTCTTTTAAAGACTTGCGATGTGTATTTCAGAATAATGTGTAATAAATCAGCGTGATTTTTAGAAAATATGTTCTGTATCAACCTTCAACAAGACCTAAAATAACTTCTTTGATACTTATGTAAATGGCTACATAAAACTAATAGCAAAAGGCTACTATTTCTGGTAATTCTGAAAAAAGTTTCCATGTCTTAATTAATTTCTGTATAATCTAAGTGTTTATACCGGTAGCTATCTAAAATTACATACAACAAGCTATGCAATATTGGCTCACCGCTAATTAACAGAATAGTGTCGGGCAAACCACTTCTCAGTTTTCTAATATGCATAATGCAAGCTAGTACAGCACTTCATTGCAAAATCAGAAATGAAAGCATTTTTACGAAGGAGACGCTACAGAAATAATGCGAACTGTAACGCTATTAAGACCGTTCGCCTAACGGTGAATGTTTAAACATTTAAAAACTTTACTTTCATTTTAGATCATTCCATTGGAAAGAGGCAGAAAATGTACAGTAGGCATGCACAAAGGCTACCGCCTGGAAAGAAGATATAACTGCTAAAGAGGAGGGAGGCGGGGCCCAATTTTGGTTTCTCCTTCCAGCTCCGCCCGCCGAACGCTAGTCTGCGAGTGACGTCACGCGAGACTTGTACTTCCGCTTCCGGTAACCCATGTTTCTCTTTCTTCCTGTCTGCCTAGAAAGATGGCGTCTCGCAAGGAAGGTACCGGCTCTTCTGCCACCTCTTCCAGTTCCACCGCCGGCGCAGCAGGGAAAGGCAAGGGCAAAGGCGGCTCTGGAGATTCTGCCGTGAAGCAAGTGCAGATAGATGGCCTTGTGAGTGCTGTTCCGTCTCCTCTGGCCCACGTGGGGAGCGCAGTTCCCAGCCCCGTCCCGCCAGCCGTACTTCCCAGCATTCTGCCCCCGGGCTTGGTGTGGCTAGGCCAAAGTTTTTCCCTAGTACCTTTCTCTTTCATCTTCACTTTTTTGTCAGGAGACGCGGCAACCTTCTCTTATCTTCTGACGGGACAGTTGTGGCTTCAGGAAGGGGACTGAGAATAGGGTGTGAGTGACAAGTTCCTGGGGTCTTGTTTTGAGTTGCCCGGAGTGGGGATTTGGAGAAAGACCCCTGGAGACAAGCAGCTAACGAAGGTGTCGAGGACGATTTAGGGACTTAGCAGGGCTCTGGGAAGGAGAGAGTAAGGAAACTCCACTGCTTCCCTGCTGGGATCTAACATCTATAACTTCCCAAGTGGAGATGTACTTTGTAGCCACTCTTTTGAGCCTGTACTTCGGCGCTTTAAATGAAATCGCATAATTAGAATAGACTCTTTTGTAGTGTTCATTCTGAAAAACATAAAGGAATATCAAAGAGAAGGACCTAAAATGTATTTAGTAGTTAAGGTTCGTGAACTGGGACATCTAAGGAAATTACTGATAAAGGAATGGACTTAGCTGGGAAAAGGAAAATCTAGAATGAGAAATTTTATTTCTGTTGTTTCGAAGCAAAATGCATTTGTACGACATTCTAGTTTTAAAAGCCTCTTTCTTGCCTCTCTTTTTAAAAACCATCTTCTCTCCCTTTGATTTTTTAAAGGTTATTTCCCATTAATGCTGCAGATCTTAGATACTTGTAATAAGGAAGTACTTTTAAATTCATGTGAAAATTTTAATTGCACAGGGCTATTTTTAAGTGGAAACTATTCATAATTTAAATCCAGCATATAATTGAATCTGCTGAACTGACTTAGTTAAACTGGATATGAAGGTGTAGCCTAGTGGTTAAGAGCTCATTCAGTCTTCTAGGCTCTTCCACTTAACCAGCTCTGTGACCTTGGGCAAGTTAACCTTTCCAAGCTTTGCTTTCCTCATCTGTCAAGTGGGAATGAGAAGTATTTATGTCATAGAATTGTTTGGGTTAAATAAAAAAAATTATGTGGTGTCCTCTAGCACAGTATAGTCAGTGTTACAATTATTAAGAGTTTAATGTCTATGGTTAGCAGAGCTTGAAAGATGCAGGCGAGAGATTAACTTTGGAGTGTTTTGTTCTAAGTGTCACTTGTGTAATACGTTGAAAATGGAGTACTATCTGGTCTGTGTACTGGCACTCTGGCTTTCCCTGGCTCATGGGAGGCAGATGTGTGTTCAGGAACAAATGATGTGTCTTTAGAGATTGCAAATCTCTACAGCTGGTGAGTGGACTTAGATTACACTTGTTAAAATAAGTACCACTTACACACTTGGGAAATATTTATTCCTTAGGAGCACATTTCTTATTAAATTTGTTATGTCACAACAGCACTCTTTGAGTCACTTAGTTTCCAGAGTTGAAAAAGGCAAAAGGTTGGTGGCGTTAAATCTATTTGGAGGTCATTTATTCAGTGAATATTTTAGGACATTCTTCTAAGTACCAAATATTGTCTAACAGGGCAGTGATAAAAGCACTTCAGTAACAATTTCCTGGCAGCTTTAAGAGGGATTGTTGAATTAAAAAGAGACCTGCAGGTGGAGATGGACTGGATCACTTCAAGTTTCACAAGTAGACAGTGGGCTTAGGAAGGTCAAGAGAGTGGTTCTCTATTTTGTGGATTCACAAATTACTATTTTTTATCAGCTCTCTCACAATTGATTAATGCTAAGGAACCTGTTAATCCTGCTCACGGGGCATTGGTTTGTACATGTGAATGTTGATTTATTCATTTACTGTGGAAGATAAACCTTTACAGTGGTGAAAATGCTCATATCTACCACCAAAAGGACCATTTCTGATTACCAAAGCACCTTTGAAATCGGATAAAAAAATCAGAGGTGACTGGGTGCAGTGACTCATGCCTGTAATGAGCCACTTTGGGAGGCCAAGGTGGGCAGATCACGAGATCAAGAGATTGAGACCATTCTGGCCAACATGGTGAAACCCTGTCTCTATCAAAAATACAAAAATTAACTCGGTGTGGTGGCGTGTGCCTGTAGTCCCAGCTACTTGGGAGGCTGAGGCAGGAGAATTTCTTGAACCCAGGAGGCGGAGGTTGCAGTGAGCCAAGATTGTGCCATTGCACTCCAGCCTGGCGACAGAGCTAGAGTCTGTCTCAAAAACAAAAAAAAAAGATCAAAAGCTTATCAGTGACTCCAAAAGCAATCATAATAAGAGCAGGTAAAGGATTATTTTACTTGAGAATTATTTATATGCAGATTCTTGATGAGCTTAGTGAATGATCTCTTATTGCACAGTAGTGGGTAACTGCTTTTTTCCTCCACTGGTTGGGTAGATATTAGCAAAATAAATTCCTAACAACTTGCCCTCCTGCCTGGACATCTGCCTTTGGACATCTGCCTTTCTGTCATTTGTATAAGTTTAGGCAGCTAGATTATGATGCAGTTGCAGGGTTCTTTTATCTTGTTTGCTCATATTTTAATTGTGAATGTTTTCCAATTATCGTAAATCAAATAGGGAACATTTAAATTGTATGTTCTTTATGCCATATATTGGGTTAGATACAGTGAATAGTGGTTACTCTAAATTTTATTAATGGATTTTTTATACATGGAGTCATGTACATACCGTCTCTACGTGGATGTCATGAAGGTGTACTCACCTTTGCCCAGATACAGTTTTAAAAAACTTCCTTAAACTCTGCTGTCCTTTTCTTTCTTTTTCTGTCTTGATTAACAGTGTTACTTTTAAACTCTGCTGTCCTTTTCTTTCTTTTCTGTCTTGATTAACAGTGTTACTTTTCGAAAAGCAATGTTACGCGTTAGCCAAGAAAATCCTGAAGACAGGCTTGGATTCAGATCCTTATTCCAGCAATAAGCATGATGTTTTGCAAGCTATTAAATTTTCTAGGTCTCAGTTTTATCCTTTGTAAAATGCGGATGATGATAAAATACTACCTCATAAGGGTTGTGAGAATGAAATTCTGAGGTTTGTGAAGTGTTTAATAGTACCTATGTCATTATAAACACTCAGATTACTGTCAGTGGCTTTGCCACTCTCATCCGTATTAATGTTTCTTGAGTCATTCCGAATGCTGCCTTTGTTACTGGAGTCATTCCGAATGCTGCCTTTGTTACTAAATTGTAGAAAGAGCACTGAACTGATAATCAGGAAACATGCATTCCAGTCTGCATCCACCAGTAACTTACAAGACTTCTATGATTGTTTTATTCAGAAGGTACATTTTCTCATCCACAAAATGATTGCCAGTATCCCTATCAATTTTAATAGTTTATCTTTTCTTTCTTTTGCTTTCATATCTTAATGCTGAGGATTCTTACTGGTGTGTGACCCCAGTCAATCACTATCCTTCCTTTTAGGCCACTTAATCCTCATCTTTTATGTTAGTGTCTTTTCTCCATCTGTGCATGTTGAAGTGCCTCATGGTTTAGGTTTTGGCTTTTCTTTTAGTCTCTGCTTGACATAGGTAGTGTAATGAAGTTGATACAAGTGCATGCTCTGGAGCCAGACTGCTTGGGTTTGAATCCCAGTTCTAAAATTTGCTGAATGACATTGGACAAGTCTTTGTGCCTCGTTTTCCTCATCTGAATTGTTTTGACTTTAAATGGACTGAATATATGTCAATAACTACAGCAATGTATGGGACAGAGTAAGTCACCGTTTAAGCTTAGCTGCTGCTATTATTTGCAGTAATTATAGTATTCTTCAAGGTATTCTTATCCCTGCTCATGGCTTTAAATATTATTTATATTCTAATAAGCCGTAGATTTATATTTCTGCCAGTAATGGCTCTTGAATGCCCATTGCCTGTTTGACATCACTATTTGGATAACTCATAGGCAGCTCATATTTAACATGTCCAAAATAGAATCATAGACTTGTTCTTCTCCTTACTTTCCATCACAGCACCCTATATTTCTTTCTGGAATTTTCCACAGCCTGTAACTATCTTGTTTTCTTTTTTCTCCATCAGGATATATGCTACTGAGGGCAGAGACTATGCTTTGTCACCAATGTTGTATCTCCAATGCTGAACCTGTTAACTGACAGAGTAGGATAAATGAATGAGTATGCATTCCATTTTATTATTTATAATATTCCTAGTTTATGTTCTCATATCTTATATAGGTTATTTTAATATTGTTTTCCCCTGCCCTCTGTTCAGTCTACCATTCATACTTTAAAATATTCATTTAATGTGAACATTCAGATTTTATCTTCTTTCCTTAGATGTTTTCAGTGACTTTCCATTGAATTTAAGGCCCACCAAAATGTTCTTCCTTCTTGCATCTGTATTCAGGTTTATTTCCTTTCTTTCCAAGCTTTGTGGGAACTGTATGTTCTAGACACTCAGACTACTTGGTTTTTCCTTTAATAAGTCATGCTCAATACAGACCTAGATTCACATCCTTATTCAAGCAGTAAGCATGACCTTGCTTTTGTTCATGAAGTTGTCTCTGAAATTCCTCTTTTATCATCACATACTGAATAAACAATGTTACCTAGACTTTACGCTGTTTTTAAAAAAATTATCCATCTAGTTTAACTTGAATCTGTATACTCCAGTTGTACTCTGTTCTTGATTCATTTAAAAAATATTTATTGATTGCTGACCATGTGCCAGATCTGGCCCTGATAGATACTTCGGTATGTTGGTGAGCAAGGTAGAAAAAAGTCCCGACTCTCATGACCATTCTCAGCCATATGTAGATGTAGGAGGTGAACCTGGAGATTAATCTCACCCTATGTTTAGCCTGATGTTTAATCACATTTGTTCCTTCCTGGCACATTGATAGTGGCCAAGACCAATTTTTCTTGTATTCTTGAACCCTTCCTTTTCTATCTTTAGAACTATTTTATCAATTCCTCTGTATCAGTAATATAGCAGTCCCTCAGCATCCACAGGGAATTGATTCTAGGACCACTGCATATACAAAATCTGGGCATACTGAAGTCCTACAGCTGGTGCTATGGAACCCTGTGGAACCCACCTATAGGCAAAGTTGGCCTTTCCTGTATGCAAGGTTCACATCCCTGAACCTGTGCAATTCAGGCCCATGTTGTTTAAGGGTCAGCTGTACTCTCCATTAGCACATAAACATCATCAGGACTTTCCCATATTAAAATTTTAAGCACTGTCTCTTTTAGCTCCCTGTGTTCCACTTCTTTGCCCTGGCTTTTTTTCCTCTTTAAGTTAGGGTTAAAGAACCATTTTATGTTTGTAGTCTTTCATACTTAAACTCTATTGCTGTTAGAACCTGCCACCACAAACTCCCTGAATTATTATTATTACTTTTTAAAGATCATTGATAACATCAGCAAAGAACTGTGAAATATATCACAATGTCATTCACAAAAGTTAGTGTCTAAACATTCAGTTATCCACTGTTCAACTTGAGAAATAGAACATTGCAAGTATCTTTGAAGCCCTTTCGTCTTTTTCATCCTTTCCTCCAGGCCCATCTCTCACTGTGTGAGTCACTATTGGTGAGTTTTATTTTAATGATTCCTTTTTTTTTTTTTTTAATTTAACTATCTCCAGTAATGGGCATAAGCAATTTTTTTTTTTTTTTTTTTAAAGATGGGGTTTCACCATGTTGGCCAGGCTGGTCTTGAACTCCTGACCTCAGGTGATCCACCCACCTTGGCCTGCCAAAGTGCTAGGATTACAGGTGTGAGCCACCACACCTGGCTCTTTTTTTTTTAGCAAATTTTAATGATTCTTTTGTGGCTTTACCACATGGACTATTAAACAGTTTGATTACTTTCACTTGTCTGTATGAATACATATGAATTAAATCATAGTTTATATTCTCCTGTGTCTTGAGTCTTGTTGTGTCTGTCTTACGCTATGATTGGTGGGACTTAGGGATGCTCATGGACCGTTATACTAAGAACCGTAATGTGAAATTATTTTCCTAAATATTTGTACCATTTCACATTTGTCCTAGCAGTTTATGAGAAGTCCCATTGCTTCACATCTCTTCTACCTTTAGTATGGCTAGAGACCCATTTTTGTCAGTCCAGTAAGTTGAAATGCACTCTGTCAATAATCTTTTAATTGTCCATTCCAATAGGCTTGTCAGTGTAGCTCTTCCTATGTACTTTTCGAGTCAGTGCTCGGTACTTCCTTGTGAAATGGAAGAATGGCTCTTCATTCTGTCAGGTGGTCTCCTTGTTCCTAGACAAGATTAAGCTAATTCTTCCTGTTAAACTTTTCTTATTGAACTCACTTTGTTCCCTAGAACATTTGACTTTTACCTTTCTTATGTTTATTAGACTCTTGCTATTCAAAGTATGATCCGTGACCTGAGGGATGAGCAATACTGGCTACACTTGAATTTGTTAGAAATGGAGACATAAAGTATCACAGAATCTCAGGCCGTCTCCTGATCTACCAAATCAGGTGATTTATAGCATATTAATGTTTGAGAAGAAGCATTGCTCTTCCTTTCTCTGAACTTTTTAATGACAGCTTGTATCCCTCATCTTGGTATGTGATCCATACTGTTAATGATTTACTGTTAATATTGTTTTCCCCTTCTCATTGATATGATCACCTTTTTGAAGGCTAAAGTGTAAAACATTAGTCTCCTCCACGTTTCAGTGCTTGAAAGCCATTGCTGTTGAAATTTCTAAACCTTTTAAATTGTGTTTTCCTCTTTATGTATCTTATTAGGTGCCTTATTCTCTTGGTTTTGTTAAGTAAGGTAGAGTATGTTATTAATAAATGGAAAAGTATGAGTTACATATACAGTCAGCTCTCCATATCTGTGGGTTCCGAATCCAGCGATCTCACATCCATGGATTCAACCAACCACGGATCAAAAATATTAGGAAAAAATAAAAAATACAAATAAAAACCAATACAATATAATAATTATTTACATAACATTTACACTGTATTAAGTGTTATATGTTATCTAGGGATAATATATAGGAAGATGTGCCTAGGTTATATGCAATTACTAATCCTACACCATTATATATAAAAGACTTGTACATATATGAATTTTGGTGTCCAGTTTGGTCCTTGTTACTGTCTGAAGCTCTTTTTACTTGTTGCTTATTTCTTCACAATAGAATATCAGCTTCTTGAGAGTGGCACCCATGTCAGGTTTGTTCACTGCAGTATTTCCAAGTGTCTAGAACAGTACCTTTCTGTAGAAGGCACTCAGATGTTGGGAATGAATGAATATACTCCTGTTGTGTGGAAATTTTCTTGAAAATCAGTCATGAAGAAACTGGGTTAGTAAATGCTTTGTAGAAATTAATACAGTGTTGGTGAGAAAAGAAAAGAGCACACAGTTGAGGATAAATCAGTTAGCTTTCTGAGCTTGTTCATATTTCTCCATCTTTTTACTTGTCAATTTCTTATCTGTTAGAAAAATCGCTAATGTTAATTGAGCACCTATTATAAGACCCTGTACAGGGATGTTTGGTTAGATTTTATCTGATCCTCACAACAGCTTCTTGAATAAATGTTATTTCTACCTTACCTACCTAATGGTTATTCAAATCTAATGGCAACATTTTGGTGGTAGTGCTTTTTTTTTTTTTTTTTTTTTTTTTTTTTTTTTTTTTTTTTTTTTTGTTTTTTGAGATGGAGCTTCACTCTTATTGCCCAGGCTGGAGTGCAATGGAGCGATATTGGCTCACTGCAACCTCCGCCTCCTGGGTTCAAGCGATTCTTCTGCCTCAGCCTCCCAAGTAGCTGGGATTACAGGCATGTGCCACCACACCTGGCGAATTTTAGTATTTGTAGTAGAGATGGGGTTTTGGCATGTTGGTCAGGCTTGTCTCGAACTCCTGACCTCAGGTGATTTGCTCGCCTCAGCCTCCCAAAGTGCTAGGATTACAGGCGTGAGCCACCGTGCCTGGCCATTGGAAGTGCTTTGTGAACTGAATCGAATAATTCAGATATGTAATGCCAGGCTATCACATGTGTTAACTGTAGACTTTTTGTGATACTTTTATTAAGTTAAAGATAGTAGAAGACAGCTTGTTAAATTCCATTGAAATGGAGGCTTTTGCCTGAGATCCTGGGCTCAAGTAGAATATAGTTTGTCTGGCTTGTTAATCTTTTAACAACAAAAAAATTATATGACTCGTGGTGTCTTCTTTCAGGTTTCTGACTGCAGTGGTGAATACGTAAGTTGTTTCATGTGTGAGACTTTTTTAGTCAGATAATTTGAAATCCTTTCAAGCATCGAAACTTGCACATTTTAGCTATTTCAATTATACATCTTTCTGAAGTGTATTACATAATTTTCTGCTGCTTTAGTCAGAGAATATTTAATACAATCTAATCGTGTTTTGATGACATAGTGTTATCATTAAGAACATGTTATTGGGTCAGATGCAGTGACTCACACCTGTAATCTCAGCATTTTGGGAGGCTGAAGCGGGTGGATCACCTGAGGTCAGGAGTTTGAGACCAACCTGGGCAACATGATGAAACCCTGTCTCTGCTAAAAATACAAAAAACGTTAGCCAGGTATGATGGTGAGTGCCTGTAATCCCAGCTATTTGAGAGGTTGAGGCAGGAGAATTGTCTGAATCTGGGAGGTGGAGATTGCAGTGAGCCGAGTTAGTGCCACTGGACTCCATCCAGCCTGGGCAACAGGAGTGAGACTTCGTCTTAAAAAAAAAAAAAAAAAATTAAAAATTAAAAAATAAATATCCCTGTCATTGAATTCTAGGTAAATTTATGTGATTCTTATCCCCTTGCTTTTCAGGTTTTTAATGTGCTGTGGGTGAAAAACCGTTACGCAGGATTATCTTTAATCTGAGTATTTGTGAGTGAGGATTAAATTCATTATACAGCCTGACATTTTTATTGCTTATTGGTATTTTTTGCTTAGGCAAGTAAGATGTTATTGCTTATAAATAGTAAGTTTTTATAATAGAAAAATCATTTAGCATACCTTATTGTACCTTGGTAGCTCCAGGAGCTGGGCAGACTAGTATTATCTGGATTATACATTTGATTCTCCCACTCCAGGAAGCTGAGTGGCTTTTCAAAGACATAAAGTGAGTATATCCTGGAGCTTGAATTCAAATCACATCTAGCCATCCTTGACTCATTCTCTTTTACATTTTACAGCAGCTTCATACATTTTAAGACCTCTGTAGTTGTTATGTGACAGGTACTGTTTTAATTATTTTATATTTATTATGGCATTGAAGCAATACAACAACTCTTTGAAATAGGAACGATCATTATCCCTATTTTACGAATTAGCAAATGTGGATACAGACAGTTTATGTGATTGATTAATGTACAGGTGGGGAAAATAGAAGTTAAGGTGTGTACAGAATAGTTAATCTGGTGCTCCTTGTTTGAGCATTGGGAAATACATTTTTCAAAACTCAGGTGTCTTACAGACTTCTAACTTTAAAATGTATGAGAAAGCTTATATATTAGAATCTTTATGTTTAATAATCAGTCATGTTGTAGAAGATTTGTAGCTATAAGAAGTCAGTTTTGTAAATATTCTCAAGTTTGGAAAAATGCAACCTTTAACTACTGAGTTCACATATTAAGATACTGGGGATTGATAAAGAAAATCAGTATGTAAAGAAGCATTGGGAAGAATACTGGTAAGTGTTCCTAAGTTAGGTAATTTACCTGCATTAGGTAGGTAACTCCAAGTCTGTCTTACTTTTCCTTTTTTGTTTGTTGAGACAGTCTCGCTCTGTTGACCAGGCTGGAGAGCAGTGGCCCAATCTCGGCTCACTGCAACCTCCACTCTCAGATTCCAGTGAGTCTTGTGCCTCAGCTTCCTTAGTAGCTGTGCGCCCCCATACTCGGCAAACTTTTATATTTTTAGTAGAGATGAGGTGTTGCCATGTGGGCCAGACTGACCTCACACTCCTGGCCTCAAGCGATCTGCCTGCCTTGGCCTCCCAAAGTGCTGGGATTATGGGGATGAGCCACTGTACTGGGTCAGACTTTTTGATTTTTATGTTCCTCCCAAGATTTGGATAAACCTGCAAACATCTGGGCATTGGTCCTTTCCCTTAAGGCCGGACACCTTTTTGAAATTCATTGTCTTTTGCTTTTTGACAATGCTTACTGTGTTTGTGACATATATGTTAGTGATGACACACTATCATTTGTTTCTTATAGCTGTCTTCTTGGGCATAATTTAAGGCACCATATACAGCATTTCTCGTGGAGGAGAGGACTTAATCAGTTAGGATTTGTAGGCCTTAGTTTGATATGAAGATAGTGAATGGCTTTCCTACTACAATAAGCAGAACTTGAATGGGTAATTTCTTACTATTATTTCATCATTGTTGATATGATTTTTAGCAGTAGGTATTGATTTTAATAGTTGGTAATATTTACTGTTGGATTTCAAACTGGTTGTTTTCCCAAGTAAATGAAATATGATTAAAACATTTTAACTTTAGTTGCTACAGCAGATGTGGCCTGGATTGAATAATATATATGAGTATGCATCGAACATCTATTTAACATTAAAAGGTGTGGGTTTACAATAAGCATTTTATATCTTTTGTTTTCTTGTCATCTTTTGCTTCAGCTGGTTTCTATATAATGATAAATTCTGATCATTCTTTCAGTATCTTGGACTTTATTGGTTTGGGTGAGCAATTCCAGGCATTCTT
>NW_016107383.1:2815420-2841066 GCF_001604975.1 Cebus imitator | reverse complement strand
AACTCAGCTCACTGCAGCCTCCACTTCCTGGGCTCAAGTGATCCTCCCACCCCAGCCTCCCTAGTAGCTGGAATCATAGGTGCATCTAACCACACCTAGCTAATTTTTGTTTTTGTTTTATATTTTTAGTAGAGATGGGGTTTTGCTATGTTGGCCAGACTGGTCTTGATCTCCTGGCCTCAAGTGATCTGCCTGCCTCAGCCCCCCAAAGTGCTGGGATTCTACACATGAGCACTGTGCCTAGCCTGTTATTTTTTGAGACAGGATCTTGCTTTGTTGCCCAGGCTGGCATTTAGTGGTGTAGTCATGGCTCACTGCAGCTTTGCACTCCTTGGTCTTGAGCGATCCTCCTCCTCAGCCTTCTGGTAGCTGGAACTGTAGGTGTGTGCAACCTTGCCCGGCTAATTTTTTTATTTTTTGTAGAGATGGGGCCTCTCTATATTGACAAGGCTGGTTTTGAACTACTGGACTGAAGGTGATCCTTCTGCGTTGGCCTCCCAAAGTGCTAATGTTACAGCTGTGAGCCACCACCAATTGGCCTTGCCTGTCACATTTTGTTTTCATCCTCCAAATGAGGGCCTGTGCTGGTGTTTTCTTTTTTTTTCTTAAGTGGCGAGATCTAAGTGTATTTTCTTTTTCTTTTTTTCTTAGTGATGGTGTTTTCAAGTGTGGTTTACTGATAGCCTTTAAAACAAAATAAAAACATTTTCCTATTGGAGAGAAGAAAACCCCCATTTTACATTTTACACAGAAATGCATCATCTTTGGTTTCATTCTAAATGAACTCTTGACCAGGAAGAAGATGAATAATCACCTTGCGGGCTTACTGTGGTATGCTTTTTATACAGGAAAATGGGAACCCTTTTAATTTATTAAGCCTATTTAATTAAACACATTATACTGGGTAATACATGTGTATGGTACACAAATCAAAGGCAAAATAAAAGTATATAGTGAAAAGAAACTCACTGTCATCCTTGTCTTCCAACCACCCTCTTCTGAGAGGTAATCATAGTTGCTTTTTACATGTTTTCTTCTGCAATTATTTTAACAAGGAGGCAGAAACAAATTTGATAATCAGAGTGCCCCCAAGTCACCTAAAGCCCTTTTCTCTATTTAAGCAGTGGTCAGTGCTCCTGAATATAATAAAATTGAATGTAACAGACTTAGAATGTGTTAGAAGGTATAACAATTCTGAATGGTTAATTCTAAATTACAATTGTATATTTCTACATTTGATTGCTTCATTATACTTACATGTGACTAATTTTTATGATGAGATTAGTACCATTCTGTTGAATCTCTTGAGGCTAAATTCCCTATCTTCTCTTTTTCCCAACAATTATTAGTTGATTTAACTTTTAAAATGTGGACCATCAGTGAGCATTAGATCCAAGAGAATAATAATGAAATATGCCCTTTCAAACTGAAATATTATGGAGGTTGATATTGATTAAATGTATTGAAGCATAGTAACTAATCCCATATGTGTGTCAGGAGCAAAAAGTCTTTTTTTTTTTCCTATTGAAGTTACTTAAATTTCTTTCACATCAAAACTTACCAGCAGTGATTTAAATCCCATTTATTATTTGACTCAGCCAGTTATGAAATGGAACCCTATCCCACTTGAGCCATAAAATGTGTTAAATTAAAGACTAATGCAGCTTTCTGCTTTTTGAATTTACATTTTGGCAATAACTAGCTTCTTTGTTCAGTGTTAGAAAAAAATGATCTAGGCTTAACCAAATAAGAAAACTGCCAAGTTCACAGATCAGTCAGTGAAAGAAGCCAGAATTAAATGAAAGTCTAGATATTGACTTTGCAGAATATGCTAAAGGGAGATTTTGCAGCAGTACAATTTCTTTGAGAATAAAAATCTTCTACAGTAATAGCTGTTCTTTGACAGTGATTGATGTGAGAAATTCAGGCTGTGGGCCTTACCTCCCAGAAGCTACGAGACTGTAGTAAAGCCAAGTAGGAGTTGTGCATCCTGCTTGACTTCTTCAAATAGGCAGTGACTGGTAGAGTTTGGGCTTTGTCTTTTTTATTTCAGACTTTTGAGAAACTTGTAGACTGTACTTTGTTGTTAATGATGTTTTAAGGGAAAATTACATATACATAAACACACATATATATACAGAATATTTTGAGTACATTTAATTGAACTCTGGACTTTTTAAATGCAAATTTAAAACATCTTGTAAAACTGTGGTATTGGCGTTATAAGAGATAGTATGTCCAGATGAATGATACGTCTTAAAAAAAATGGGAGTTGGGCATCAGTTGGTTAATAAGTTATAATTCACATCTTACTAGGCTGAAAAAAAAAATCTCTGAGGAATGAACTCTGGAGAGACAAGTTTCCATGCCATAAGGGTAACAAAGCATATTTTAGTCACTAAATATTCCTTTGATGGACAGGTGGATAGATGGATAGATGAATGAATGAGAATAGGTGAAATATGACAAAAAAAAGATAGAAAAAAATTAAAAGAAATTGGACTTGATTCTAAAAAATAATAAAAAGAAAAAAGAGAAGAGGTGAAATGTTTGTTTTAATAGTTGGTTTAATAGTAGCTAACGTTTACTGAGGACTTACTAGGAATTGTGTGCTAGATAGTTTGAGTGGATTCTTTTTTAATCTTTGCAGCAGTGCTTGAGATAGGTACTGTCTTTAGCTCCACACGAGGAAGGTGTGGCTGGGGTAGATAAGGTAACTTGCCTAAGGCTGCAGGGCTGGGCACTTAAAATTTTATTTTGGATTTTGGTTCCCAGTCCCACAACCACTATGCTATAGAATTTTTCTGTTTGTGTAGACTACAGGGTTGGGGAATCACATTGGTGTATACAGCCATAAGAATTCATGTATAAGCTCTTATTAAAGTTTTTTCTTTCACTCGAACATTACATTTTTACAAAGAAGTAAAGATTTCTAGAATTACTGTGTACTAGGTAACAAATGGAAGAACAGCAGTGAGAGTTTTGAAAGTTGGAGTTTCTGCTGGGCTTACTCACTGAATAAATAAAGTACTGTCTTATCTCTGTCTTATAGAAGTTGTGATTCAAAGTGGGCCCTGCTGCTGAAATAAGTTTGTTTTTACCATTCTTTTTTTTTTTGACATGGAGTCGCACTCTGTCACCAGGGGCCAGGCTGGCGTGCGGTGGCACAATGGCTCACTGCAACCTCCACCTCCTGGGTTCAAGAAATTCTCCTGCCTCAGCCTCCCGAGTAGCTGGGACTACAGGTGCACACCACCATGCCCAGCTAATTTTTGTATTTTTAGTAGAGATGGGGTTTCACCTTGTTGGCCAGGATGGTCTCGATTTCTTGACCTCGTGATCCGCCCACCTCGGCCTCCCAAAATGCTGGGATTACAGGTTTGAACCACCGCGCCCGGCCTGTTTTTACCATTCTTAACAATACAGTGTTCAGAATAGAGTTGGAACTAAGGGAGTCATGATCTGACCCCGGTGGAGGAGTATGCCTGTCATCTCCTGTAGAAGCAGCAAGCAGTGGCAGAGAAAACTATTCATTTCTTGCTCTCTTTTCTCAACGATTGTCATGGCCCTATGCAGCTGGGCTTACGGTTACATAAGTGTTTGGTAGCTGCACAGTTTGGAGCTCACGTCTATTGTAGTGATGTATTTTGAGAGACTTTGTAACATAAATAAGAAGTGTTTGATTCTGTAGTCTAGTCAAATGCTTGATTTTTGGAGTTGGGAAAGAACTGTTTACCTGCTTAATGTTACAGATTCTGTAAACTAGTGCTACTCAAAGTATGAGGTATGGTTTGGGAACACTGGTCTGCACAGTATAAACAGAGGGTTAAGATAGAGTATTTAGAAATTTTTATTATAGTAGTTTGACACTGCTGTGATATCCAAGTTATATCCCTGGGCTTGTGTGTTTCTTTTTAAATTTTCATTCTTCTAGTAAGTAATTTTTATTGTATTTTACTAAAGTATTGGTCTGTAATGGACTGGGGGAAATGGATTCTTTACCACTGAGCTTGAGAAGCATTGTTATAAACTATTTTCATGTCTATTTTGGCTAATAGCATCTTCCTGTAACCAGAGTATTAGTGTTTGAATGAAGTGTATTTAAAATAGTATTGTGATCACTAAATACCACTAGATTTACTTAATTTTTAATTAGTTTTAGTGGTAAAACACTTTAATAATTCCGTGTTTTTTAGTTCTGTGAACTGTTTAAAAAGATGAGCAGGTTGTAACCTCAGCATTCCCTAGCTTAGCTTTATAAAGCAGGCTTAAAAATGATAGGTGGTATGGTTCTAACAGTTTAAATTTACCTACTTCCCTTTTCAGCAGATCCTTAATTGTGTCTGTTACAAAGACAATGGGAAACCTGCTGCTTTTCCTGGTGAAGGTTTATTGTAAGTTTGGACAAAGTTTCAATTGTTGAGGCATGGATTAGGCTTCCCTTAAACAGGCCTCTCTGCTTGTTGAAAACCAATCCAGATGTTACCTCTTTATGTTGATGGTGTGTTTTTTGGTAATTTGCATATATGTGTACAGTGACATTCATAGAGTTGAAGAGGAGTCAGGTCAGTAAGGGATGAAAATTTAAAATCAGCAGGTGCTTTGGCTTGTATGTGGGCATGTTTCCTCATCATTTTAAGTCTTCTTAACTGCTTCATTTAGCTCATATTTTACAAACAAAAGAACCTCCTAAAATCAAGATGTATTATGTCTACATCATTGCCAACTCAGTAGCACTGTCAGAAAAAATGAGACATTAGTTTGTTGTATTTTGTGAAACTCCACATAGCAAATTGCAGTGATTGCTGTATTTTAAAAATCTTTTCTCTTAATTTTTTTATTTGATGCTTTTTAATTTGAAAACAAACACATACTCAGTTCCATTATAACTAAGGAAAAGTACAGATGCATAAAGGAAGCAGTATTTCCGTCCATACCGTTTTTCTTTTCTTTTTTTTTTCTAGGCAGAGTCTTGCTCTGTCGCCCAGGCTGGAGTTCAGTGGCATGATCTTGGCTCACTGCAACCTCCGCTTTCCAGGATCAAGTGATTCTCCCACCTCAGCCTCCCTTAGTAGCTGGGACTATGGGCACACACCACTACGTCTGGCTAAATGTTTGTATTTTAGTAGAGATGGGGTTTTACTGTGTTACCTAGGCTGGTCTTGAACTCCTGAGCTCAGGCAATCTGCCCACTTGGGCCTCTCAAATTGCTAGAATTACAGGCATGAGCCACCTGCTCCCTGCCTCATTCATCTTCATTTAAACATGTAACTGCATGTAGATAATAAGTTTGTATTACTTTTTTTTTTTTTTTTTTTTTTTTTTTTTTTTTTTTTTTTTTTTTTTTTTTTTTGAGACAGTCTTGCCCTGTTCTTCAGACTGGAATGCAGTGGGTGGATCTTGGCTCACTGCAGCCTCTGCCTCCTGGGTTCGAGTGATTCTCCTGCCTCAGCCTCCAGAGTAGCAGGGGTTACAGGTGCCAGCCACCATGCCTGGCTAATTTTTTTGTATTTTTAGTAGAGACGGGGTTTCGCCATGTTGACTAGACTGGTCTCAAACTTCTGACCTCAGGTAATTGGTCCACTTCAGTCTCCCAAAGTACTGGGATTACAGCCATGAGCCAGTGTGCCTGGCTGTATTAATTTTTAAAACTTTCTTTTTATTTGGGCTTGTCTGGGAATTTGATGAATGACAAAGACTTTTTCCCCCTAGGGAAATGCCTTCAAGTACATAGATACAAAATAATTGCCGATGATTTTAAGATGATTTGAGGCTGGTAGATCTTTTCAAGCTCCTATCTGTCCTTCAGGTTTGAATGTTTGCTTTTAGGGCTTGCACA
Source organism: Cebus imitator (assembly GCF_001604975.1). NCBI lineage: Eukaryota > Metazoa > Chordata > Mammalia > Primates > Cebidae > Cebus > Cebus imitator. The sequence continues at coordinate 2,835,227 of NW_016107383.1, read as the reverse complement.
CTTTGAGAAGCACGTATACGTTTTGCTGTAGAATATTGGGGAGTGTGATTTTTTTTTTTTTTAGATGGAGTTTTGCTCTTGTTGCCCAGGCTGGAGTGCAATGGCGTGAACTCAGCTCACTGCACCTCTGCCTCTCTGGTTCAAGCGATTCTCCTGCCTCAGCCTCCCAAGTAGGTGGGGTTACAGGTGTGTGCCACCACGTTGGGCTAATTTTTTGTATTTTTAGTAGAGATGGGGTTTCTCCATGTTGGTCAGGTTGGTCTCAAACTCCCAGCCTCAGGTGATGCCCCTGCCTTGGCCTTCCAAAGTGCTGGGATTACAGGCATGAGCTGCCGCCCCTGGCCTGGTAGTGTGAATTTTAAAAAAAATATCCTGTCTTTTTGGGCAGGGGGATGGTAAATATTTTAACATTTCCCAGTTTCTTTGAATTTGTTTTACATAAGCAAGCTTTTCTAGAAACAAATTGTCTATTGTCTAAATAATGTCATTAAATTCCAAAATACTGTAAAGTAATAGAAAAATTCTAAGTAGTATACTTTGTTTTCTAAAATAATGATTTAATTTATGTTTGGTGACCTAGGTTTATTAAAAACTTGAGTCGCTAGAGATTTATTTTATATTATACATAATAGGTAGGGTTATAGTTGTGGTTCTTAGCTCTTTAGATATTAAAGTATCTTGGGATCTTTGAATCTTTGAACTCTGAAATGGAGAGTCAATTGGGAGTCAGTGCATGTATGAATTGTTTCTTCTTCAGACTTTTAAAGTCTATACAGTTTTGTACAGTTAAGGTAGTGTTTATACACAATAAATTCCACTCTTTTTAAATGCACAGTTGGATGAACTTTAGTAATTGTAAACAGTTGTTTAACTGCTACCACAATCAAGACGTATTAATTGAATATTTTCTCCACCTTGGAGAGTTTCCTGGTATCCTTCCGCAGTCAGTGTTTGCGTTCTCACCTTGGCTCCAGGCAGCCACTTATCAGCTCCCTGTCACTATTGTTTTCCCTTTTCTAGAATGTCATATAAATGAAACTGTATGCGTAGTACATGACATTTTGTTTAACTTCTTTCACTTTGCATGTTTTTGAGATTCCTCCCTGTTTTGTCTGTTGATATTTTATTCCTTTTTATTGTTGAATATAATTCCATAGAATAGTTATACAGGTTGAACATCCCTAATTGGAAAGTTAAGAATCTGAAAAGTTCCAAAATTGGATGCTTTTTCAGCACTGTTACGATCTACAAGTGTAAAATTCCATACCTGACTTCATGTGATGGATTGTTGTTAAAACACAGGTGCACACCACACAGCTTGTTCGGGGTCCCCAAGGGATAAAAGACTCTTCCAGTCTCCTTCAGCTGTGTTATGCATTCCTTTTTTCCTGCATGCTCAAATTGCCCCCTGCAAGCATACTTGCAGAGCATAATAAAGTGGGGGCTTGATATATCAACAGCAGATTCCTCACGATGATCCACATGGGGCCAGGATGACCTATGTACATTACTCACTGTGTGTTGTTATTGTTGTTGTTTTTGTTTATTCTCTGCTCTGCGGTATAAAGATACAGTTGAAAATGCATATATTTCAAAATCGGGAACACTTGTGATCCCAAGCATTTTGGATAAGAAGGGATCCTCAACCTGTGCTACAGTTTATTTATTCATCTTCATTTGGTGGTTTGGGTTGCTTCCGGTTTTTAGCTGTTCTGAATAATGCTACCATGGACATTTGTAGTCATGTCTTTGTGTGGATGTTTTTATTTCTCTTGGGTAGATTCCTGGGAGCAGGTATAGTGTTTTGGTGCATTTATATTTAGCTGTAAGATACTACAGTTACTGTTTTCTGCTTTCACACTAGCAATTTTCATAGAGTTGAAGCTTTTTAGAATGGTCTCACTTTCTACTTTACTGGTTCAGACAAGTTCAAAATTCCATATCCTGACCCAATAATAGAGACTGGATTATTATTCAGCTCCTAGGTTTTGCAGATTATATCTATGTCTCATGTAATTTAGGGCATTGCTGCAAATACTCGCAAGTCCTGAAAGTCCAGTATGTTTCTTTAAATAGTTTTCTTTTTACCTCTGAATTTTATTGGAGTTGCAACCTTTATTGGAGGAATTCTTCATAGACATGCTTACTAGGTAAAGATTGACCCTGACCCCTGGTATTGGGAATATGCATATTGCTAATTAAAAGCTCTGGTAACTTTTTCTAAAAGGATTTTACTAGTATATTGTGTTTTATAATTCATTAACAAAAATCGAATGAAATTGATAGTTTTGAATTACATAATGTTATTTTAAGGTATAACTATTCCTGCCGGGCATAGTGGCTCATGCCTGTAACCCCAGCACTTCGAGAAGCCCGGACAGGTGGATCATTTGAGGCCAGGAGTTCGAGACTAGCCTGGCCAACGTGGTGAAACCCCGTGTCTACTAAAAATACAAAAAAAAAAATACCTCGGCTGGGCGTGGTGGTGTGCACCTGTAATTCCAGCTACTCAGGAGGCTGAAGCAGAAGACTTGCCTGAACCTGGGAGACAGAGGTTGCAGCGAGTGGAGATTGTGCCACTGCACTCCAGTATGGGTGACAGAACGAGATCCTGTTTCAAAATAAACAAATAAACGAAAAAACCGACTTTCTGCCAGTAGGTGGGCCTATTATTTATCTACCAGTTCTTTTAGTAAAAACATGAACGTGTATCCCTCCCATCCTAGTGCTTATCCATCTAGAGGCCTTTTTCTTCCCATAAAATACAACTTGTGTACTTTATGAAATGTAAATCTTAGTATTTTTATTTAAAAGATTACAGATCCATAGTCGTCAAGAATTCTCTTCTCCCAAGTCTTCATAGGGCTGATGTCTTGTTCGTCAGTTCTCTGATCAGGTGTCCTCTCAGAAGCCCTTCCTGGATCCCCCTAGTTAAGGCTGCCTCCCTGCCCCTGCTTGTTACATTTCCCCTTTTCTTAGCGATTTCCACAATCTGTAATCCCATTAATTTTCCTAATTGTCATTCTAGAATAGCAGTTCCTAAAGTGTGAGGATCTTGGACACCCTTTTAGAGAGTCTCCAAGGTCAAAACTTATTTTCATAATAATACATAATTTGCCATTTTTACTTTTATTCTTTCATGAGTGTTTAATGGAGGTTTCCAGATGCTACATGATGTGTGATATAAAGGACTGACTGCAAGAGCAGATGTGATTATCCATCTGTTTTCTATTAAACCAGATAGGTATTAAAAAGATTTACAAAAATGTGAAACTATGTTTCTTCTCTCCTGGATTAAAAATTTTTTTGAAAATATAAAATTTTTACAAAAATGTGAAACATTATCATTCTTATATCCTGATAAAATTACGTTGTCTTTAAAAATATTTTTCTTTAAAATATAGTTTATATTAGCATGTAATGTGATTATTTTTCTCATTTTAATTTTTTTCAGAGCTTCCACTAGAGATTATTTTTAAGAGAAATAAATATTTCACACATTTCTTGGTTTGAGTTTCTGATATGCAAATATCAATGTGCAAGATCTTTGGGGGTCCATGCACATTTTAGAGAGTTTTTAATTTTTTAGAAGTTTTTTTTTTTTTTAAAGTTTTTAAGGGCCTTGAAATATATGAAATATCTTTGGTCTTTGTTCTTGGTTCCTGTCGCAGTGTTTCCAAAACCTTTAGGATTTCCTGAGTGTTAGGACTGCCATTTATTCGTAATGCTTCCCCTTTTGTCTCACCTGAGTTAGTGCTAATGAGGTAATTTGGGTCAGTCTCACTGACCTCTGGGAAGGAGCGTACATGGGCTGGAGATTAAGCTCCATTAAGCTCTATAAAAACTCTTGTGCAAGATTTGATGAATTGTGGGTTTCCGAACACTTTGAGGAGCTGGGAGGATGGCAGGCCCAGAGTAGCTCTGCCCCATAACCTCCCATATTTTGTCCTGTGTGTCTCTTCATCTGGCTTTTCATTTGTATCCTTTGTAATGTCCTTTATAATAAACTGATAAATGTAAGTAAAGTGTTTCTCTGAATTCTGCGAGTCATTCTAGCAAATTGTTGAACCTGAGGTGGGTTTTGTGAGAATTCCTGATTTATAGCTGGTTGGTCAGAAGGCCTGGATTTGGGATTGGGATCTGAAGCGAGGGATCTGAAGCGAGGGCAGTCTTGTAGGTCTGTGCCCTTAGCTTTTGGAGTCTGACACTAACTCCAGGAAGATAGTGTCAGAATTGAAGTAAATTGTAAGATACCCAGCTGGTGTTTGGCACATTGAAAAATTACATGGCGTAGAAAGAGCCCACACCACTGGTGTTAGCAGTATTGTATGAGAGTAAAGAGAAACAGTGTGTTTGAGATTTGCTGTTCTAAAAATATGAGCCCCATGAAAGTAAGACCTATGTGTTTGATTTAGTTTCATATTCCCAGACCTGGCAGAGGCAAATGATCTGAAAAGTCACTCAGTAAATATCTAAGTGAATGAACGAATGAATGAATGAATGAGGGAATGAAAGAAGTCAAAATAACAGAAGCCTGGTGATTCTGTGCAGAAAGATTTCAAATCTTTCTGTAGTTACTAGTCTATGCAGACATTTTGTTTGATGGGAGATTACTGTAGTTCATCAAAAAGCTTAATATTTACTTTGGTCAAATTTGAACTGTTCCCTGCATGGAACTGAGTCTTTGATATGATTTTGAGAGGGAGATCTTAGAGATTGTTAAATCTTTCCTTTTAGGAAGGATGGAAGATTTTACCTGCCATTCTTAGCTCTTCTAAATTTTAGATTTATTGGCTTCTAGTGTAATTTATTTGGCTATTTTAGATTGGTATTTATATTTTACCCTGTAATACGGAGAATACTTGTCATAGAAGTTAAATTCTTTGTTGCTTTTAGACTTTTAGGCAAAAATAGGTTTTCATTTTTTTAAAAAAGCCAGACACTTAAAAAAAATAGTATTGTGTTCATTAGAGATGGCATAATAGTCTGCTTTGCTTTTTCAAATAGTCTGAATAATGAACAATGGTAGAAAACAGTGTTTCCTTCAGGGTAATTTCAGCACTCCGACATCTGTTGATTATCTTGCAGGTTGGGATTCCTTACTAAGATCTGCCCAACTTGAGATTGTGTAAACTTCAGAAGTCTGGGAAACAGTTTGAGAGACAACTGACCTAATCAGAGAACAATACTTACTGTTTAGGGCACATCAAGTAGATTAAGCATTTAGACCCAGAACCTGACAAAATTTCAGAAGGTGGAGAATTCGATGTTAGGTTTCTATTGGCAAATTTGCTTCTGTCCCTTGAGGCGTAATTTATAGAAGAAACAAACCTAGTCAGCATGGGTTCATAACAGCCTTAGATACGGAGTCAAACCCTAAGGTGTAAGTCTTACTGTGCTGCAGAAAACATGCATGTTTCAAGATGGGTTTCTGGTATTACCTTTCCTCTTGCTTATATGATGTAGAGATTCTTCCAAGTAGGGCTTGAATTCCTCTTATTAGGGTGATATTTATGCTTTTATAACAGCATGTTCACTTTTGGGTCTGTATTTCTCAGTGCCTTCACTTTTCAGCAATCCACAAAGTCTTGAAACAGACTAAAGGAAACTTGGGGTTTGATCAACAGTGTATTGTAGTCACCTGAGGAGTTATAACAAAACAAAAACAAAGGATAGCTGGGCCGTAGAACTTCATGAAAAGTTAGAACTAAATAGGATGTTAGAGTAAGCCGGAGAACCTAAAAACAGACATCGCCCACCAAACTCAATATGGGAGTCCAGCCCATATAGCTGAATTTCAGGAGTGTGCTCAGGCATTGGTATACTTTAAAGCTTCCAGATGGCTCTAATGTGTATCCAGAATGAGGACCCCTCTTTATTTATCTAAAAAAAAGCTCTTCAGGTGATTTTGCTTAGCTGCAAATGAGCAAATAGGGCTCCAGAGTGTATATGTATCACAAATGTGGGATTAAAAAAAAGATGTGGGATAAATGATCCCACACCTGTGATACATATAAACAAAATGTAACAGAAGAGTGTTTTTGTTTTGAAGAATGGTCAAGCTTTCCATGTATGTCTTTCAGCCTTGCTGTTATCAACATGTTTGGTGCACTGAGTTTGGTGTTACTCATTTATTGTGAAGTAAGTAGAAGTGCTTTGGACTCAGAAGTCAATCTCACTTCCCCGGCTGAATTCCCTGTCAGCTAATCTCTATTTCCTTATGTAAAATGGGAAAATAATATAACTGACTTCATAGGGTGGTTGTGAGGATTAAATGAGTCATTGCATGTAAGATGCTTAGTGGAGTGCTTGACATATAAGTGTTTACCATTCATTCCTTCAGCAGAATATATTTTGAGTATTTTTTATGTGCCAGTATCTGTGTTAGGTGTTGAAGATATGGTGAGTAAAACATCCTTTCATTTTTATGAGAACATTTACCAGGAGAGACAATGAGCACAACATGGACTCTGTCTCCCTTTATTAAAGATACTTCAAATTTATGAGACTTTGAAATATATGTACCTGGCAAATTCTTGGTTATCTATGTAGAATAGCAGAAATATGTATGTCATTTAGTTATATTTGATCAGGAATTTCCTTTCCTTTTGACATGTAAATCAGTGATCCTCAACCTTTCTGGCACCAGGGACTGGTTTTGTGAAAGACAGTTTTTCCACATGCGGGGTTGCAGGGGGATGAGAGGATGGTTTCTGGATGACACTGTTCCACCTCGATTGTCAGGCATTGGATTCTCCAAAGGAGCTGGCAGCCTAGATCCCTCGCATGTGCGGTTCACATTATAAGTTTGTGCTCCTATGAGAATTCAGTGCCAGCAGTCACCTGACAGGAGACGGAGCTTAGGCAGTTCACCTGCTGGGCAACCAGATTCATATCAGGCCATGGAGCAGGACCCGTCCATGGCCTGGGAGTTGGGGATCCCTGTTCTAAATGACTCCTCCTCTAAGGTATTTCCATGACATTACTTCTTGAACTAAAGAATTGAGGTTATGGTGTGTGTAGGAAGTAGGACGATCATAAAATGTCACAATGAAGAATGAGCTACCTTGGTTTTGATAATAATGGTTTTTTTCCCTGAGTACTTTATTGGATTATATTAAAATGACAGAATCATAAATATTAAAGTTGGAAATTATTTTAGTGATCAAGTCTTTCCTGAATGCTTTCTTTTTTGGACAGTCTTCAGTACTAGAGAGAATTTATCCTTAAAGTTGAAATCTTCTTTCTAGAAACTATCTGTTGTGGTCCTTAGGTTTTACCTCAAAGTAAGACTAACCCTTTAGTAGCCAAAGAACTCTTCAGTATTTCTAAAGTGCTGTTTTTGAGTGTCCCTTGCCTAGAGAGAGATTTGCATTCATTGAGCTGGTTCTCATCACAGAGTTTTAAACTTTGTTTGTAATTGCCCTTTTTTGTGGATTCTTATATTGATTGATTTTTGTGCTTCTCTCATTTCTTAGTTGGGCACTGTTACTGGTAAATTTTCTCTTGGGTCATTGTAAAGAACTGAGGATAACATTTCAGTGGTGTTGAAAGGGTGAAATAATTATTTTACTTGGAGCACTGTGCTTCTATTGATACTACATAAAATTGCATTGGCTGTTTGGCAAGCATGTCAAGCCTGGTGTACTGTTTGGTTTCATTGTCCTTAATTCATTCTTTTTGGAATTAAGACAGTTTGCTTTCTTTTCTTTTCTTTTCTTTTTTTTTTTTGAGACAGAGTTTCACTATTATTGCCCAAGCTGGAGTGTAGTGACACAGTCTCGACTCACTGCATCCTCTGCCTTCCAGGTTCAAGTGATTCTCCTACTTCAGCCTCCTAAGTAGCTGGGATTACAGGCATGTGCCAGCATGCCTGGCTAATTTTATATTTTTTAGTAGAGATGGGATTTCTCCATGTTGGTCAGGCTGGTCTTGAACTCCTGACCTCAGGCAATCTGTGCACCTTGGCCTCCCAAAGTGCTGGGATAACAGACATGAGCCACTGCGCCCGGCCATCGGTTTTCAATATAGTTTGAACTGTGATAATTTGTTTTAAAATATATTAATACCTTTTATTGCTATTTTCTTCATAACTGGAAGTGAGGTTATCCTCACCTGGCTTCTGTGTGAAACGATGCTAGTCCTAGTCATCAGTATTCCCTTTTGCGTATGTAGGAATAAGCTGTTTAGGAATCACTTCTAGAATTTGTCTAAAGAACTATGTTAAGCTCATATATCTTCTAGCATCTCTAGTTTACTTTGATTTCAGTAATGTTTTAGTGATCTCATTAATGGGGGTAGTTATAAAGGAATCTAGGTAAACCAGATGTGTTTATAATAACTCTTTATCAGTTTAGTTTATCCCTTCTTAATCATCCATGTTTGTTCTATTTTTTTAAGTGTAAAAATATTTTTTCTTGGCAGAGAGGTATGCTGAATAAGCATTAAATAGCACTTTCATTTTATTGACAAAAATGAACAATATTTGTCATTTACTGAGTGTTATGTGGCAGACTGTGCAAAGAACTCTCTATACTTTGTCATTTTTAGTAGTGTCAGTAATGCTATGAGATAGTGCCATTTTGCAAATTAGAATCTGAGGCTTGGGAAGAGTTTAAATAGCTTTCTCAAGGTCACAGCTAGTGGATGCTGGAACTGGAACTCATACCCATACTTGTATGACTCATCAAGTCCATTTTTGTGCCTTTCAAGAAGTGGAGAGGTCTTTCATAAAGGAATGTGTAAGGTTTGTGCACTGCTTTCATTTCACAACATTGAAGGTCTGCCAATCTTGTTAGTTGGTGTTACTCCATATTGAGCTCTTTTCCCTGCTGACTGCTTGTACTCCTTTGGAGTTCCATATCTTTCTGGTGCTGTCTTGGGCCTATTCATAACGCAGTTTTTACTGCATGTCTGTTGTCTATTACTGATTATTTTAATTATCAATTTAGTTGCTAATATGAGAATCATCTTGTTATTAAAGTATACACACAAGCTTTGAACTTCAACCAGGCTTAAATCTTGGCTCGGCCCTACCACTTCCTAGATGTGTCACCTTTAGCCATTTACTTAATTTCTTTCTTCCTCAGTTTTCTTATCTATAACATGAGTATAACAGTACCTTTTTCCTAAGGTGGTTGTGAGATTACATGATAGGGCAACACCTGTGAAATAATTGGATTATTGACTGTCATGTAATGTTCAGTAATGTGTTATTAACTGGTCATGAGTTTCTTTTTTTTCTTTCATAATTGATTTATTGGTTGTGTTGAGGATTTGTACAAAATTCTTAACTTAGGTACTGAAAATCTAAAAAACCATGTATTGTAATTTTTAAAAGTTATTCTAATGACATTCAAGCTTAAAATTGGGAAGCAAATTTTCCTGAAGAGACTATCAAGAACCAGTATTTTCACATGTTGATAAGCTGTTACATAGGTCCCACCAATTCACAATATAATAGCATGCAGACCACATACTCAAATTTTCAATCTTCCACAGTGCATTAACAAAGTTAATTAGAAAAACAGGACTACCACAACCAAAAATGTTACAGAGTGCACACCATTATGATGGGGTGAGCCATGATCAAACAGTGTTTCTCTTTAGGAAATAATTCTACTAAAAAATAATGTGGGAATAAAAGTAATTTAAAACGTTCAAGACATTAAATGCAGGACCATAACTCCATATTGCCATTTAGTATGCTTTGTTTTGTAGGATATAAAAGCTAACCCCTCAACTATGGAATGTTAAGCTGATAATCAAGACAGTGAAACCCTCCCATAATTCGCTATCTCACACAAACTTGTATTTACAAAATAGGTAATAACAGTATTCCTCTGGGTTGTACAAGAAGGGAAATAGGGACCACTGCTAAGACACGGTATACTCTGACATGAATCCAACTTGGCTTCTTTCTTTCTGGCCTCATTAGAGGCTGGACTCTTCTCAGTTTTAGTTTCTTCATTTTGTGCAGGCAAATTTCTTTAGTTTCCTGGTTAGCCATGTTGGCCTGTTTTCCCTTGCTCCGCTTTTCCCTTTGTTCACATTTTTTTGTCTGAAGATTTATCCTTTCCTGCTGCCCTTTTTAGCTTCATTTCCCCTTTTGCAGGAGCAGGTTTAGCTGACAACCACATTGATTCCCTCTTAGGCTGTTTCTTTGCCACCCCTATGGCTGAGCTGACCTGTGGGCTCAGTCTGCACGCAGAAGTAGCTGCCTGCCCTGTGTCTGCCTGGCCCACCCATTAATTAGTTTCTAACAATAATATATTTGTTTTAAATGAAGCACTAATCAGTAATGTACAAATAAATTGTCATTTTCTTGTTAAACTTATTTTCCTTCTGCGAACTTTCCAATATAATTTTGACTCTGTTGCCTTTTAGGTCTTCAGGCCATGGGCTTATATTAAATATTAATGTTACTATTGTTAATAATATGTGCCAGGCACTATGAAAAGCACTTTACATATATTAACCCCATGTTGTAGGAACCACCTAAAAAGCACACAAAATTATTAATGATGATGATGATTATTACGGACTTTAATTGCTTGTCCACCCATACACAGTGTTACCTCTTTTATCTTTATGAGACTATTCAAGGAGAGAGTTATATAAGACCTGGTTATTCCATTAGAGGTTGTTTAATGAATCTGTAACCGGATTTTTTTTGGGTGTTGGCGAGGTATAGCTACCCTGAGAGAATGCTGTGGGTTCTTGGCCTCCTGTCCCTTGAAGAAGTGATGGGACCCCTGCAGGTGCACTGTATGCTCATAAAAGTAAATGTTGGACCCAAGAAGTGCTGCAGAAAGGTGATTTTATTTAGGTAGAGAAAAGAGAAGGAAAGGAGAACAAGAGAAAGACTTCCACGAAGAGTGTGGAAGGGGATTTCAGAGGGGAAATCCCACCAGGTGTGTGGACACGGACTTTTATCCTGGGAGGAACCACCACCTTCTCCAAGACCCTGGGCCAATGAAAGGAGTTCATTAGAACTTCCGCTGGAGTGACTGACTTTTAGTTTCTTCCCACGCCCATGAAATTCAAACATAAACCGTTAAAACTCCCGGATGGAGAGAGTTGGAAGCAGGGCATGGCTCTGGGAAGTTTTTGCCTTTAAAACTACGCCCCATCATGGACCCAGAAAGAGAACACATTCCCTCAAATCCTTCCGACTGAGGAAAACTAGATCATGCTGGAGACTGCCCTCTTTGTGTTCTTCGTTACCAACTAGATTCTTGTTGGATATGTGTGGGTACATATTCCCGTTGTTGCATCCTCTGACTATGGAGATGGTCTGTTGAGAAAGGCAAAATGAGAATTTGTCAGAAGGCTCTGCTTTTAGGTGTCTGGATAATTGAGACCTTTATCTCTGTATCTTATTAATGGTTTTGTCATTTATGTGTCTTTCTGTTAACAGGATCACTTCTTCAATAATAGTCTCAGGTTGAGGGGGTATTGTTTGATTTGGCCGAAGGAACTCCTAGATGCCAGACTATGGGGGAGCTTTGATTTAAGAGCATAAGTGCTGTACATGGACATTTTTGACATACAGTCAAACTCCTGGAATTTCAGATATATTTTAGATTATGTGAGCTTTATTATTTATGTAAGGGTAAAGCAAATGATTTGAAAGACATTTATTTATTCCTCTTATTTAATTTTGTGGTTTTACAAACCCGCGAGTACAGTTTATTTTTTTTTCTTAGAAATAAAGGAAATAATAAAGTAGGATGGTTGTTAAGCCCCCTTCTGTGTGTGTGTTTTTAGGTGGTATTAAAGATAATCAAACATTATCAAGAAGAAGGACAAGGAACTGAAGTTGTTCAAGGAGTGCTTTTGGGCCTGGTTGTAGAAGATCGGCTTGAAATTACCAACTGCTTTCCTTTCCCTCAGCACACAGAGGATGATGCTGACTTTGATGAAGGTAAGAGTGTTCATCACAAGTGTGTGTCTTTGCAGCGCATACAAATGGATATTAACACAGTTCTCACTGTAACTTTTGATAATGTATGGATTGGGAGTATGTCAGGCTAGCCTACTTGCCTTGATTTCTAATATTTTGAGAAAATTATAAATTCCGAGAAATAAGGATATATACCATAGATGTCATTAGTTTGGCTTTCACTTATTTGGAATCTATGATTCTGATTTGTAATAGTTTGGGTAGGATCTGTGCTGATGTTGACTTTGTCAGTTTGTCAATATGAAGTCAGCTTGCCAAATAACTAAAGTTTTGAGGGACATAGATCATCTCATTGTGTCTGGCATCCATTCCCTTCTATCCTCTTTTGACTAAGTCAGTGTTTAGAAAGAGATAGAGTTCAGTTTTCTGCTTCAGAAAGAAGGTACCCCTCACGCATTTTAGGAATATTTTATTTTTGTACTACAGGCGTAATTGCTTTGTTAGCAAAGGCAGATAGCAGTTAAAAGCTCACATTAAAGGCCAAAGTCAACATCTGAAAGATTTTTAAAAAATCAGGTTGAAAATAACTTCTCACTTGTTTGAACTCTCAGGTTTCATTTTCTATGTAACTTTTTATTGTTGTAAAAAGCACATAAAAATTTTAAGTGTACCTTAAAGTAGTGTTAACTATATACATATTGTGCTATAGTTTTCTAGAAGTGTTTCATCTTATAAACCTCAAAACTCTGTATCCATTGAACAATCCCTTTTTCCACTTCTTTCACCCCTGGCAACCACCATTCTACTTTGTGTTTCCAAGAGTCTGACTACAGATACCTCGTTAGTGGAATCATGTGGCATTTATTGTTTTGCGAGTGGCTTATTTTATTTAGCTTAATGTCCTAAAAGTTCATCCATGTTGTAGTATTGACAGGATTTCCTTCTTTTTTCTTAAGGCTGAATAATATTTCATTATCTCTATATACCACATTTTCCTTATCCAGCCATCTGTCAATGGACGTTTAGTTTGCTCCCACCTATTGGATATTGTGAATAATGCTGCAATAAACATGGGTGTGCAAATATCTCTTGAAGATCCTGTTTCCATTTTCTTTTGGATATGTACCCAGAAGTGGTATGGCATGGTAATTCTATCTTTTATTTTTTGAGGAACTTCTGTATGTTTTTTAATAGCAGCCACACCATTTTACATTCCCGACCTTGCACAAGGGTTCCAATTTATTAATATCCTTGTCAACACTTGTTATTTTCTGTATGTTTGATAATGGTCATTTTAACAAATGGGAGGTGACAATCTCATTGTGGTTTTGATTTGCACTTTCTGATGATTACTGATGTTGAACATCTTTTCATCTGCTTGTTAGTGATTTGTATATCTGAAAAAATGTCTCTTGAAGTCCTTTGCTTATTTTTCTTGTTGAGTTGAAGGAGTTCTTTATAGTCTGGATGTTAACCTGTTATCAGATATGTGGTTTGCAGTATGTATTTTCTCCCATTTTGTAGGTTGCCTTTTTAGTATGTTGCCTTTGCTGGGCAGGAGTTTTTACATTTGATATACTCCCAATTTGTCTATTTTTGCTTTTGTTGCCTGTGCTTTTGCTGTTATATTGAAGAAATCATTGCCAAATCCAATGTCATGAAGCTTTTTTCCTCTGTTTTCTGGTAGGAGTTTTAGAAGTTTCAGGTCTTAAGTTTAGGTCTTTAATCCATTTTGAATTAATCTTTGTGCTGTATATAAGGTAAGGGTCCAGCTTCATTCTTTGGCATGTGGATATCCGGTTTTCCTAGCACCATTTGTTGAAGAGACTGTCCATTTCCATTGAGTCATCTTGGTACCCTTCTTAAAGATCCCTTGACACCATATATGCCAGGGTTTATTTCTGGGCTCTTTGTTTTACTACATTGGTCTATATGTCTGTCTTAATGTCAGAACTATCCTTTTTGGATTACTACAGCTTTGTAATAGGTTTTGAAGTCAGAAAGTGTGAGACCTTCAATTTTGTTTGTCTCATTTGAGATTGTTTTGGCTATTCAGGGTTCTTTGAGATTCCATATGAATTTTAGAATAGATTTTTCTATTTCTACAAAAAATGTCATTGTGATTTTGATAGATATTGCATTGAATCCGTCTTTGATTAGTATCGACAACCTAATAAGATGAACTATTCTAACCTCTGAACATGGCTTTTCTTTCCATTTATTTGTGTCATCTTTTAGCAGTGTTTTGTAGTTTCAGTTTACAAGTGTTTTGCCTCTTTGGTTAAATTTATTCCTAAGTATTTTATTCTTTATGATGCTATTGTAAATTGGATTTTTCCTAATTTCCTTTTTTATCATTTTCTATATGACTTTTAGCTGATCACTTTAATTTTGATAGAGTGTTATTTATTTCATTTGACTTCACACCTTGTAGTACCTTGAGCATGTAATAGACACAAAGTATATGCTTGCTAAAGTGAAATAACCTTGTAATTTGTCTGCAAAGCAGTTTTTCATTAAAGTAATTCTCTAGAAATTAACCAGGGCTACTTTTGTTCTAGGCACCTGAATACTGGTATACTTGGATTGTTTAAACCTTTATGCAGTGTGCATCTTCTTTTTTAAAAAAAAGCTGGCTATGCTCTCCCTATTTCATCTACCTCCTGCAGAATTAAGATTGAGATTTCTCTGCAGTTCATCCTGGCAGTATTAACTATCTCTTTTTCCCTATTAATGCACATATCCGGGGGTACTTATTATATTTAAATAATCACTAGTTTTGGGCTGGAAAAGAAGAGATTGTTAATGCATTTTCTTTGGTTTACAAGTGAGGAGCTTGAGAGTTTTATTTGTTTGATTACTGAGTTGGTGGCACAGTTGGGAGTAGAATCTATTCCAGAACAGTTTACACTGTCACACAGTTTTCTCAGGTTTAGAATATGAAGAAATAATATTGATTGCAATTATGTTAGGTGATTGAAACGAAATATATTGCTGATTCTAGATCATTGGAAGCTAACTACTTTTATTTGTGTATTTGAATTTACATAGGTAGACTTTGCAAGATTAGATTTTTAAAAAAAAATTAGGACCTTTTAACTGATAAGAAAAACAAAACCTTAATTCTTTGATTTTCCTACCAGTTTTCTCTGCTTCTTCACTTGGGGTAGAGAAAAAGCAAACTGCAGACTATGCACTACATGCTGCTATTTGTGTGAAATTTTAGAAGACAATGTAATACTATATATTGGTAAAAGATGCACATGTAGTAAGAGCATAAATGTGTGAGAATAATAAACACTGAATTCAGCATAATAGTTACCTCCGGAAGGGGAAGTATAGAGGGGGCACAGAGGACTTCGGCTTTATTGATAAAATTACTTACGTTGGGTAGCAAGGACACAAATATATATTATTTGTGTTGGTCCATTTTCATGTTGCTGATAAAAACATACCCCACACTGGGTAACTTATAAAGAAAAAGAGGTTTAATGGATTCACAGTTCTACATGGATGGGGAGGCCTCACAGTCATGGCAGAAAGTGAAAGGCGCGGCAGGCAAGAGAGAAAATGAGAACAAAGCAAAGGGGGTTTCCCCTTATAAAATCATCAGATCTTATGAGGCTTACTCACTACTGTGAGAACAGTATGGGGGCAATTGCCCCCATGATTCAGTTGTCTCCCACCGGCTCCCTCCCACAACATGTGGGAATTATGGGAGCTACAATGTAAGATGAAATTTGGGTGACGACACAGCCAAACCATCTCATTTAGCCCATGGCTGCTCCCAAATCTCATGTCCCCACATTTCAGAACCAATCATGCCTTCCCAGCCACCCCCAGTCTTAACTCAGTTCAGCATTAACTCAAAAGTCCACAGTCCAAAGTCTCATCTGAAACAAGGCAAGTTCCTTCTACCTGTGATCCTATAAAATCAAAAACAAGTTAGTTACTTTCTAGGTATGATGGGGGTATGGGCATTGGATAAAAACACCCATTTCAAATGGGAGAAATGAGCCAAAATGAAGGGGCTGAAGACCCCATGCAAGTCTGAAATCCAGTGGGGTAGTCAAATCTTAAAACTCCGGAATGATATCCTTTGACTGCATGTTCACCCCCAGGTTACACTAAAGCAAGAAGTGGGTTCCCTTGGTCTTGGGCAGCTGTGCCCTTGTGGCTTTGCAAAGTGTAGCCTCCCTCTCGGCTGTTAATCATGGGCTGGCATTGAGTGTGAGCAGCTTTTCCAGGTGTGTGGTGCAAGCTATCAGGGGATCTACCATTCTGGGATCTGAAGGACAGCAGCTTTCTTCTCATAGCCCCACTAGGCAGTGCCCCAGTGGGGACTTTATGTGGAGGTCACAACGCCACATTTTCCTTTTGCACTGCCCTAGCAGAAAAGTTCTACATGAAGGCTCTGATCCTGCAGCAAACTTCTGCCTCCATACATCCTCTGAAATCTAGGCAGAGGTTCCCAAACCTCAGTTCTTGACTTCTGTGTACCCACAGGCTCAACACCATGTGGAAGCTGCTAAGGCTAAGGGCTTGCACCCTCTGGAGCTGCAGCCCGAGCTGTACCTTGGCTCCTTTTAGCCATGACTAGAGTGGCTAGTATACAGGCCACTAAGTTCCTAGGCTACACACAGTAGGAGGGCCCACAAAACCATTTTTTCCTCCTAGGCCTAAAGGCCTGTGATGGCATGCCCTGGAGACATTTTTCCCATGGTCTTGGTGATTAACATTTGGCTCCTCATTACTTATGCAAATTTCTGCTTGAATTTCTCCTCAGAAAGTGGGTTTTTCTTTTCTATCGCATTATCAGGCTGAAAATTTTCCAAACTTTTATGATGTTTCCTTTTTAAAACTGAACGCTTTTAACAGCATCTAACTCACCTTTTTTTTTTTTTTGAGACGAGTTTCGCTCTTGTTACCCAGGCTGGAGTGCAATGGCACGATCTTGGCTCACCGCAACCTCCGCCTCCTGGGTTCAGGCAATTCTTCTGCCTCAGCCTCCTGAGTGGCTGGGATTACAGGCACACGCCACCATGCCCAGCTAATTTTGTATTTTTAGTAGAGATGGGGTTTCACCATGTTGACCAGGATGTCTTGAACTCCTGACTTCAGGTGATCAACCCACTTTAGCCTCCCAAAGTGCTGGGATTACAGGCGTGAGCCACCGCGCCCGGCTAACTCACCTTTTGAATGCTTTGCTGCTTAGAAATTATTTCCACCAGATACTCTAAATCACCTCTCTCAATCAAGTACAGAGTTCCACAAATCTTTGCCAGTCTCTTTGCAAAAACATAGCAAGAGTTACTTTTAATACAGTTCCCAACAGGTTCCTCATATCCATCTAAGATCACTGCAGCCTGGATTTCATTGTCCACATCATTATCAGCATTTTGGTCAAAACCATTCAACAAGTCTCTAGGAAGTTCCAAACTTTCCCACATTTTTCTGTCTTCTGAGCCATCTCAACTTTTCTAGCCTCTGCCTGTTACCTGGTTGCAAAATCGCTTCCACATTTTCCGATATCTATAGCAGCACCCAACTCTTGGTACCAGTTTACTGTATCAGTCCATTTTCACGCTGCTGGTAAAGACATACCTGAAACTGGACAATTTATAAAGAAAAAGATTTAATGGACTCACAGTTCTGTGTGGATGGGGAGGCCCCACAATCATGGCAGAAGGCAGAAGGCACATCTTACATGGTGGCAGGCAAGAGAGAAAATGAGCATGAATATGTACGTTAAACATTTAAATTAAAACGTTTAATATTTTTTAAATGTAAAAATTTAAATTAAAAATTATTAAAATTGTTTTTAAAATTTAAATTAAAAAGTTTTTAAATTGTAATCAAACAACTGTGTTAAAAAATATTTTAATAGCCCTGAGATAAACTTTAGTTCAGTGTTAAATAATAAAAAATAGGCATTGTATTCTGTGTACTGTATGTAAATTGCCTACACAGTTGAAAGTCTTTTCAGTTCCATTTTCCGGAATTAGGATACTGACGTTTAGTGAAATAAATAAGTTACCAGAAATCATTTAACTAGGAATTGGCGGTATAGGGATTGAAACCTGTAGCCGGCTAGGTTCCAAATACCATGGTTTTTCTGTTACAAAATGTTGCTCTAAGATTCTTAGTGAAATGTATGCCTAAGGTTAAAAGATGTTGAGTGTAGGTCATTATTTTGTATCTGAAATCCACCTTTTATGTAAAACAATAAATAAGTTTTTCTTGGTCTACCTTTAGAAACTAATTGGAATTGTCGTTTTTCTTACACATGTGAAAAATCTAAGACAACAGTATTCTTTAGCTCTTTCTAACCTCATGTGATAGATTTAAATTTTAGGTTCTCTCTTGCGTAGATCTCTGCATTTTGTTTTTCATGAGAATTTTAAAAATATTCATAAATTTTCTGATACCCACTTACTTCTCAAACCCTTTACAATGACTATGTTCTTGGTGATGGTAATGTTCCCTCTTTCTTATTTGTGTGACATCTTCTGCCCTTTCTCCTGGATGACTGTACTTGCCATTCAAACATTTTGAGTGTGGACTTTCCCATATTACATTCTCTCCATTTAAGTTTCCCTACTTCTATCCTTTCTTTCCTTTCTTTTTCATCTCAGATAATTCATTCCCTGTAAACATTTACTTTTTCTGTCTTCCAGAGCCTTGCCATAGTTTCTCTAAGAAGTTGGTAAGATGACAGGCTTGATGGTGATAGCCATCAGTTTCCATTCTAACTGTACTTCTGTAAAATGCAAAGTTAGGACCTCTGTCTTATATTCAGAATTAAAGGGCCCATTATTATGCATTGATACTTCACCCAACTCTGAGTTGAAAGAGGGTTACAAACTTGCCAAGTGCTGTTTCTCAATCCAGTTGTCCTCACAAAGACAGTGAATTCCAATATGATCCAATGGTCCATTATTAAACTAAGGCTCATTTCCTCCTGGCCTTGAATGTTGTATTCACATATTTCCAGATATACAGATACTGGACATGGTTATTTTTGTCTTTATTTTCTTTCCCACCATAGTAATTTTTCTTTATTCTTTGTGTTTTTATCACAATTAGCATTTTCAATGCAATATAACTCCAGTTAATATATTTTTTCTTTTTTTGGGAAGCAGGTTTTATTATTATTTTTAATATATATATTTTTATTTCAATAGGTTTTCCAGGAAAAGGTGGTGTTTGGTTACATGAACAAGGTCTTCAGTGGTGATTTCTGAATTTTTGTCGCACCCATCACCTGAGCAGTGTACATTGTATGTGTAGTCTTTTCCCCAGGTCCTCAAAGTCCATGTTATCCCTCTTATGCCTTTGCATCCTCATAGTTTTGCTCCTTCTTGTCAATGAGAACATAAAATATTCAGTTTTCCATTCCCGAGTAACTTCACTTAGAATAATGGTTTCTAATTCCATCCAGATTGCTGCAAATGCCATTATTATTATTATTATTTTTTACTTTTTATGGCTGAATAGTATTCCATAATATATGTGCCACATTGTCTTTATCCACTGATTGATGAGCATTTGGGCTGGTTCTGTATATTTGCAATTGCAAATTGTGCTGCTGTAAACGTGTGTACAAGTATCTTTTTTGTGTAATTACTTGTTTTCTTCTTGGTAGGTACCGAGGAGTGGAATTGCTGGATCAAATGGTAGATCTACTTTTAGTTCTTTAAGGAATTGCCAAACACTGCTTTCCATGCATTCCCACCAAAAGTGTTCCGTTTTCACCACATCCACACCAGCGTCTATAATTTTTTGTTTCTTTGTTTGTTTTTCATTATGGACATTCTGTCTAGGAGTAAGGTGGTATTGCATCGTGGTTTTGATTTGCATTTCCTTGATAATTAGTGATGTTTAGTATTTTTTCATACATTT
>NW_016107383.1:2760058-2815182 GCF_001604975.1 Cebus imitator | reverse complement strand
GGCCGCATTTTTTCATATGTTTGTTGTCCATTTGCATATCTTCTTTCATGTCCTTAGCCCACTTTTTGATGGGATTGTTATTTTCTTGCTAATTTGTTTGAGTTCATTGTAGTTTCTGGATATCAGTCCTTTATTGTTACATAAATTGTGAAGATTTTCTCCCACTCTGTGGGTTGTCTGTTTACTCTGCTGATTAGCTGTTTAGTTTAATTAAGTCCATCTATATATGTTTGTTTTTGTTGCATTTGCTTTTGGGTTCTTGGTCATGAAGTCTTTGCCTAAGCCAATGTATAAAAGGGTTTCTCCAATGTTATTTTCTAGAATTTTTATGGTTTCAGGTTTTAGATTTAAGTCTTTCATCCATCTTGAGTTGATTTTTGTATAAGGTGAAAGGTGAGGATCCAGTTTCATTCTTCTACATGTGGATTGCCAATTGTCTCGGTACCATTTGTTGAATAGGGTGTCATTTCCCCACTTTATGTTTTTGTTTGCCTTGTCAAAGATCAGTTCACTGTAAGTATTTGGCATTATTTCTGGATTCTCTATTCTGTTCCTTTGGTCTATATGCATATTTTTATACCATTACCATATTGTTTTGGTGACTGCGGCCTCAGAGTAGTTTGAAGCTGGGTAATGTAATGCCTCCAGATTTGTTCTTTTAGCTTAGTCTTCTTTTGGCTTTGTGGGCTCTTTTTTTGGTTCCAAAATTGTTTTTTTCTAGTTCTGTGAAGAATGATGGTGACATTTTGATGAATTTGTAGATTGCTTTTGGCAGTATAGTCATTTTCACAATATTGATTCTACCCATCCATGAGCGTGGGATGCGTTTCCATTTGTTGATGTCGTCTATGATTTCTTTTAGGAGTGTTTTGTAGTTTTCCTTCAAAAGTCCTGTAGTCTTTCCCCTCCTTGCTAACCCATATACTCCATATTAATGGGTATTTAAATGTAGTCACCAATACATTTTTATTAAACTTAGATAAAAACTAAAATTTTCTATTATATGGATCTATATTAGAATAGTCCTATATGTTGATTTTTAAAAATCATGGTAAAGACCCATTGCATTTCTTACTGCTTTTCTGTTGTTTTTGTGCTGTCTAAAACTAGCATTTTTTCAGAGAAATATCTTTTTTTGTGCCATCCACCTCATGGAGATAATATACCAAATATTTCATAATTTTGATGAGTATATATTTCAAGTTGCTTAGGGTATTTGGGGGGAGTGTTTTTGTTTTGGTGCCTCATGTACAGAGGAGATTTTTAATCTGTTGTCCAAAAGTGAAATGTTAATAAATGATTTAAATTGGAGATTGGCAAACAGTGATCTGATTTGTAAATAAAATTTTGTAGGGACACTATGATGCCCATTCACGTATTTTTCATGGCTTTATTCCTGTTACAGTGGTACAGTTGAGTAGTTATGGCTGAGACCATATGGATCCTAAGCCTGAAATATGTATTGTCAGGCCCTTAAAGAAATTTTGACCACCTGTGATTTATATAACTTCATGTCTTGTTGTTCTCCCTCTCTTGTAAAGTTAAAGAATTAAACAGTAAGCCCGCTCTTTCATCATAAATTGATAATTTTTTTGTGTTATTTGTTCTTGATGTTACCTTTAATCTTGACTGAGTCCGTAATATATTGTGAGCACTGAAATGAAAATACTGATAATGTGCAATGTTTGTTTCATTGGCACACCTAGGAAGTATCAGAATAGGTAGTTATTGCTTTAGTTTTAGTGCCTTTCTCCTTTAAAAAGAAAACATGTATTAAGTTTTGATTCATGGTTGCTGACCAGTGACTAGGCATTGTGGAAAGGTAACGGTATGAGGCCAAAAAACCTGTATGGAAATCTCAGCTTTATACTTTGGAGCTGTGCAACATAAAATAACTTCTGAACCAATTTTTTCTGACTCTGGTGTCTTTTATTTAGCACATATTAATTGCTCACTTGAGTACTAGGAACAATGAGAATGATAATTTCCTTATAAGATTAATGTTTTGTATTGTGCTATGTTAGATTATGTTATTGGATGATTTAAAACCTAGAAAACTGTTGTGGTTATTAGTTTTCTATTGTTTGTTTCTGTTAATTCACAATTTGTCTTTGCAGATATGGTAACTCTCCTTTCAATGGATTAAATCTTCAAAAACTTTGTATTATAAAATTTACCTTCTACTTGAAAGTGAGGTAACTTGATCATATTAGAGAATATAAGCTTTTTCAAAGGAAAAAAAAAAGAGTAGAAAAACTCATATTAAAATTCCCATTAGGGGGCACTATTATCAAACTTAGCAGAACTGGAGACTAATTTGTTTTCTCAAACATACAACCAGAGGCTTGCTAAAAGGGAAAAATATTTTCATCTGATAAGATTCAGATACTGTTTTATACAACTGAATTCCTTAAATATGTTATAAGGTACACTGAATTAAAAACAGATTCAATAACTTACTGTCTTGCTTTTCAGCAGACTAAATTGATTTAATATTTCAGGTGATATAAGAAGCTTACTTTATTCTCCATCAGAGCCAAATCCATAATTTTTATATTTGAAGTAGCAAGTTTTTTATTTTGCTTACTACAAATAAAGGATGATCCTTGGCCTTCAAAATAGATTGATTTCAAAACGAAGCATGATGACTGCATTGCACTCCTAAAATTCAGTTAGGGGAATGAAATAATGCCTTTTCACTCAGACACTATTCATGTGTGTACCATGTATAATTATTAAAGTGATAATACACATGGTAGTGATACATACAACACATAGCTTTTAGCTATTTTTGATAATTTTCAGTAGGAGAAAATTGTTACTTGAAAATTATTTGTTCTTGTATTAACCAAGTTTGGTGTTGGATAAGATAGTAGTGTAGACCATTTACGTATTTTCTTGAAGTTTCCAAAAGAGCAGTGTTGTTGAACCAATCCTTTCAGAGGCTAAAATATGAATTGACAAAAATGTAATTGAAATATGATGTATTTAGTGTAATTTTTCACTGCATAGGGTTATTTTTGTATGCCAGAGTTTGGAGAGGGTAAGTTTGGTGATGTTATTTGCAGTGCTCTCTGTGTAAGTCAGTCATATTTTACGTTGGAGAAAATCTCTACGTAGTTACTTGCTTCCTCAAATCTCACCTTCCTTCTCTTCTTAAGTTTTTCTGCAGCTCACACCCAGGGTAAAACTGCTGGAAACCTAGTCTGTGGTTACTGTTTCGCCTTTGTATTGCTTTTGAGCTCAGGGAAGAGTTGAGTTTGGACAGAGAAAGCTTTCGATATTTTTTAGACAGATGGGGACATTTTGTGGATAGATATATGTTTACTTATTATTTTGTCTTACCCCCTATCTGTATGAATAGTCAGTGATCACTGTGGTCTGTTTGGCAGATTCATTTTTTAAAACTTCTGTTTCTTTTATAGCACTTTTAAAAATGATTTTTTTGGGGTAGGAATGTTAGAAATAATATGTAGACAATTTTGGGGTGTATTTTGAAATTTACTGGAGAAATAGGAGCATATTTACCTAGTGACCTCATATCATTGTGGTCAAGTGTAGAGATATGATAAAATGTTTCAAATATCCGGAAAGAAATTAGTCCACAGTAATTCATTTCAGTATTTAGCCAACAAATTACTTGATTGGGAAGTAAAAAAGATAGACACCAAATCCTGGTTACTGTCTCAAAGATTTTAAGTGGGAGGGACAATGTGTACATAAAAATATTGTAAAACAGAATTGATATAAGTCTAGACTATGGAAGGAAAAAATGATGGGAACACCCAGCTATCAGGCAGTAATTCCTCGGGGATGACTTCACAGGAGAGGTGAAATTTGATTCTGTAAATAGATGTCAGTTGCAATTTTAAGTAACTGTTAAACAAGAAAGGTGTGTCTTGTGAAGGTGTTCCAATTATTTTTATATCTGGTCCTCATAAGTAACACACGCATCTGTAGAAATCAAGAACAAACTAATACATACATACATATTTTTTATTTGACATCTTTATTGTTCAGAGACAATTATATTCCTTGAAAATACTTTTTAGGTATTGCTGTTGCTTTAGTATCCAGCCAGAGAAGTGGTTATTGAAGTTTGTTTTTATACATGGAAATTCTCCTTATAATGATGTTAGTGTCATGTTTATAGAACCTTGGGGCCCATATTGCAGTTGGTTCTATTTAAAATATTTAGTAAAGTACTTAATAGAGATTTGATTTTAGAAGCATTATATAAGCAGATAACTAGAGAGAATCTGTACACTGAATTATGATATAATTTCCCCCTTGGTAGTCATCTTTTTGTTACTCACATAGTATTTTGAAAATGTTAAAATGTTCACATTTAATGAATTACTACTAAATAATCAGAGCAATGAACTTTATATTATTCCTCACTTACATTTTTTTGGATCACTCAGAAAAGCCTGGTTTGTGAGTTGAAACTTTAACTTAAAAACCTAAATTTACTTTATGTGTTTGGTATTTGGTTTATTAAGGTGATCAGAATATAAGGGAAGTAAAATCTGAATAGGAAGCATCAATTCTAGTATTTCTATGGCTTTTTTGTTCTTTCAGTTTGAGTGTCTCAAGATTTTAAATACAATAGTAGGAACAAAGTCTAGCTTCATTTTGAAGGCTTGTAAAATATTTTTGCATTTCATGTTTTACAATTTAGTTCTTTTTCTTTTCTTTTTTAAAAAATGAGTTGAGAAACTTGTGCGTAGAAGTATATACTTTTGAAAATGTGGTCAAGGTAAAAGATTTTCCTGCTTAAAGAAATTAAAGTGCTTTACACTGTACTCTCCCTTAGTCCCCAAAGCGTAAGTGCTATGGTTTGGAAACAAGCCAAGTAAAACCTGTTCAAATTTTGTGCAGACTTAAAGTAATACTGTAAGATTTGAAAATTGCAGGTGGATACAGTACTTAAATAGTATTTAAAATTCCTAAGTTTCCCAAGTCTAAAAATGTAATCCTTAAATTACTGTTCCCAGTGGTTTAAATTTTAATTAAATAAAAACTGTCTTACTTTTGACCCACAACAACTTTTGGTAAAGATATTTGAATTTATTACTAAACTTTAAGGTAATAGCCATTAAAATGAGCTGTTTTAGTACTAATTAAAATGTCAAAAAGTCACAATTACAGTATGTAACCAAGGATCCTTGCTATTCTTTTTTCAAGTTTGTACTTGCTTCCTATCTTGCCCAGGAGAAATGCTACTCAGTTTCATTCCGTCAATTAAGTATATTACCTAATGCATTTTTTACAGATTGATAATTAATTATAATTAGATTTGATGTTTTGGTGCTAATACTGAGTTTTCCAAACTGCCCTTCATCCTAAAAGTGCTGTCTTAGTTATGCCAGTACAGCGTCCTATTTGCTTTATATTCATCTCTCTCTACGTGAAATTCTCGTATTTTATGGAACTTTTATCTGTTTCAAGATTGTTCTTTTATCTGTTTGAGATTATGCATTGTGGGTTACATATTAGTAGTTTCAGAATTGTGTTTTCATACTCTTAACACTTCACTACAAGTATTATTTACTGCTTTTTTCTAATCAGTAATTTTTACTCAGTACATTTTAGATGCTTTCTGATCTAGTTGAAAACAAAGACAGTATTTATTTTGACTTTAAGTAATAATGTAAACAGTGTAGGTTTATAATGCAGCCCCACATCTCCCTCTTTCCTTACTCTTCATATACATTTGCCCTCTAACATCTAAGTTACAGACATCATCTTTTGATATACAGACAGCCCCCCTTTCCTATGTAGCTAACCAGTGAGAGGGTCATACAATTATTCCAGTGGTCTTTGCAGAAATTTTTTTTTTCCTGGTTCTATAAGCCTTTTTTCTGGTTTATAGAATCGGATGGGTGACTACCTTGTAGAGACATATTTCAGTGGTAGGCTACTAACTTCACAACCAGCAACTGTGGTAGGAGTTTGGCAGCAGAACCCACTTTGGGGCTTCTTAGACTTGTCACATGCTGTTATCCTCAGCAGATAGTAATGACAGCAGCAGCAGCAGTCCTACAAATTCCAGTTGTCTTCGAGTCACTGTGCTTCCAGGCTCATCTGCTCTCACTTTAGTGTTTCCTTTTTGCTTTTCTTTCTTTCTTGTTTTTTTTGTTTATTCATCAAACCAATATTTGAGTGGAGACTGTGTGCTGGGCACTTTAACCTTTGCTTACCTACATTTCTGCTACAGATATATTTTGAAATATTTGTTATTTATAGAACTTAGCTGTGTTAAGCAGTGTATTTGACTTGAACATGAGAAGCATGGGGAGCGTTTTTAATGCATTATGTTATTCAATCAGATTTGAACAGTGAATATTATGTTAATATACAGGTAAATGTGTCTGGAATATATTCTTGTTTGGCTGGAGAGTGACTTGGGATTATAAACATGTATTTACAAAACTATGTCTCTCCAAAGTTTGTAATTCAAAATGATTCTGAATGTATATTTGTTTCATAAGACACTTTTGTTCTTGAAAATTTCTAAGTTGATCCTGTTTTTCTTTTTCATATTAGAAGTATTTTATTTTTACTTTTGATTCATTGTCATTTGGTAGCAACTCCCAATACTTGAAATGTACTCAGTTTTTTTTTTAAAAAGTCTATTACCAGGATTCTTGGTAATGTGGATTGTTTATTCTTAATATTTTAATTTCTCTTCCTCCTCCAACCACCAGCATCATCAGCACCATGAAAAAAGATAAAATAAAACTATAAAAAGATTCAGTATTAGAAGAGGATGAGGGGTTGTATAAAGGATGGTGATAAAAATACCTTGATGTGTATGAGCTGTTTTCTCTGTTGATAAAATGAGGAATGGGGTGGTATAGACATTATATGTAGTATTAAGATCATTTTAAGCTATATCTGGGTTACCTCCCTGAGACGCTGATTTTTTTTTTTCAGAATCCAGATTTGCATTTCTGTCTAAATTGTCTCCACATCTTCTGAGCTCACTGAAAAGATGCTAGTATCCAATTATGGAAGCAATGTGTGTACACATATACCATTATAGTTCTTAGTTGAGAAAATTTCTAAAATAGAATATATTTATAATACATATATGTAGCAAATTTGTATGTTTTAAAAATATATATTTAAAAAATATATATACACATCCACATATATATCAAACTTTCAGATAGGCATAACAGGAAATCTCGACTGAGTTTCTGGCTACAGTTCTGATAAAGTTCTGGCTTTACTACTAATTGGAATCTTAGATCTCTGCAGCCTGACTTTTCATATTTACAAAGAGAATCACAGGAGGAAGTTTTTAAATTCTTTTAGCGGATGGGAAACTGAGTCCCAGAGATACCAAGTTTCAAATTAATGGTATGTGTAGAATTAGAAACCCCAGTATGCCCATCTAATATATAATCTATCACAATTTAGGGAGGTGGCAGTAATTCCAGTATTTCAGAATCACAGTGAGTGATGCAGCTGTCTGCAGTTGTGACTTGTAATCATATTGTATTTACTTAAAAGGCTGTTTCTTGATGTTATAATTTACTATCAACACAACTGAAATCTAATGAATATTAAGTTTTGCACCAGGTTTTAGAAGGTTTCTGAAGTTTCTGTGTGTACACTAGGTATTATAGTAAGTAAAAATGAAGTTCAACAGAAAATCAGCAGTGGTTGAATATATATGGACACCAAACCTATTTTACTGCTGAAAGTCAGCACAACCTCTACTATTTTGCTACATGGAATAGAGAAACTAACTGAAAGTACAGATCAAGCTGGGTAGGGTGGGGGAAGAAAAATATGTTCTTATTAAATGTCACTGAATGCAATTACAAATAATAGTTTGAATAGATGGTTTAATTTGACTTAGGAAGTCAGGGCCTGACTGATGACACAGGAAGACTTTCTAGAATACATAGCTTTGCAGATGACTTAAACAGACAATACTGATAAAGCCTGTCATGTGAATTTCCTTCTTTACTGAGTACACAGTATGGTTAAGTGGAATGTTGTGCAATGCATCCAATCTGCTGTGACTGCCATCTGGGCAAGCAGAATGAAAGAGAAGAGAGCATGGAAAGGAAATGGATCAGTTAGCTGTAAGGAATCTGTGTGAACGCTGGGTGCCACTCATGAAACACTTAGCAGTTAGTGATTCCTTTGTAACCAGTCCAAATAGCTATTTGTAAAAATAGAGATGTACACCATGAACAACTCTTACAATTCATCTTTTCAATGTTCTGGTACCTATGGCTGAGACAGACAAGTAAATCCAGTGATAGTAACCATGATCATGCTCCCCTTTTCTTATTTTTCTCTTTTTATTTTTTGATACAATTTTTTGCTGCTTCAGTGTTTGGCACAAATGTTGTGGTAGATTTAATAATCCTAGCATTTTTACTTTGCCTAAATGGAGTCTTTTTGGAAACAAATTATGTGTAAAACAAGTTACTAAGAAACATTTAACCACTTAAAGGCAGTAAGAATTATAGCTTCAAAATCTGACAAGTTGTAACAAACAAGGATCTACATGAGTGATGGAGAAGTTGTGTATGCATAAGAGGACTGGCTAGCAGAATCTAACCTGTATTATCTTTGTCAGTGTATATATCTCTTACTTGAATTTCAAACGTTTGTCAAATAGTTCTTTTTGGATACATGCATATGTTTACCTTTTTGATAAAACATGATCCCTTACAAAATTGTGTTAACCATGAGTCACCTATTACCGCCATAGAAATCAACATAACCTTATATAAATGGCTAATAACACAAAGCCACTGTGGTTTCTGTGGTTTTACTAACCATGGTTCCATTTCTAAAACATTTAAAATAACACCTGCTCCTTTAAAAAAATTTTTTTGGACAAAGAGCTGTCTTATCAGAAAACGCATTAATTTAAGCAGATCCATAACTGGGAAGAATTAATAACAGAAAGTTTATGTTGACACCAGGAAGTAGATTAAATAGTGCAATTGTGGTAATGAGTACCATATATGATAAGCCTGAGCCAGCTGGGTTATATTAGGCTGCTTGATACTTTGATCACTGTATTATTTCAAGGCTTGTCTATTTAAATTGCTAAGATTTCTTGTCATCTTTGCGATTTAGACCATAATTTCGTTTATTGCATTTTTTTTTTTTTTTTAAAGAAAGGCTCTGGCTAAACCAAAATTCTAAGGAGGTACGAGTTCAACAGCTAGGCAAACCTTAGAACTAGAAAACCTTTTCAACATGAAAAAAAATAGAAAGCTTGAAAGTACAGCAGTTTAGTATTAAGTTCATCTGACCTTGCTTTTCTTTAGTTTTTTTGCTTGGATCATGATTATCATATGGTAGTGAGTACCATAGGATGTTTGGTATAATACAGTTAGTTACTGTTTGATATAAATATGTACGTTTAAAATATATATTTCATGTTTTAAGAATAAAGTAGTGCTCTCAGTTTCCCTTCAGCTGCTATAAAGTGGTTTTGATGAACATCTTTGAGAATTAGGAAAGATTTTCAACTACTTCATCCATAGTGAGTGAATTATACAAATCACAGAATTTAATTTGCTTGATAAATTATCTTACTTTGCCTTTGAACTTTAAACCTTTAAACTTTAGTTAGCCTAATATAGTTGAGTGAAATTTATAGTCATCAATATCAATACTTTTACTAATTTTCTTCACTATAGAAATAGTCTTTCACGGGTAATTATTGGTGTCTTTGTTATGTATTTAGGTAACTGTTTCGTCTTGGAAAAATACACATTTTGACTGATAAGTGGAAGACTATGAAGGTTTATTACTTTAAGATACTGTTGTCCTTAGCATAGTAATAATGAAGTGGCACTTTGAAAATTTACAAGTGAATTGCTTTGTGCTTTTTATTCATGTGCCCATTATTTTTTGCTGTTTTAATTTTTGAGTACTCTGTTTTACTGTTGTAATTTGGCTTGAAGTTTCCAAATTCCAGTGTAACTTAAAGACAGCTAAGAATGTAGTCATCTTTTTGTAAGTGACAATCAACAGCCTTTATGTTTTTCCTGATAAAACAAAGGAGAAAAGCGTTTTTAAAAGGAAAACATTTGAATAATGGAAATACTGCTTACCAAGAGTTTCTAATATATTTTTTTCTAAGTAGGGCTGTACTTAAAGTTTGAGAAATTCGTGACTCATTGAATCAAGAAACACAAACTTATATAAGAGGCAAAGGCATAGAATTAGAAACAAGCGTGTATTATGAGCATAGAAAAATGAGACTAGTTAGATCAGAGACTTGTTCGGGGAATGGTCTGAAATAATTGGGTCAGATTATGAAAGACTTTGAACTCTTGGAAATGAAGCTTAGATTTGAAGTAGTGAATCATTCTGGGTTTTCTCACAGAGGAATGATGGTATACAACCAACATTTTGTGGCTAAAAGTGGGTAAAATAGATAATGAGGGCTTTACTGAAATATGAACAGTAGCAATAAGAATGAAAAGATGAACACTAAAGAGAGGTGGAAGAAATGACAACAGATTGATTAAAAGAGTATATTCATGTTTTGGGGGCTTGACTGCATATTATCAAATAAGTTTAATATCTCATATATATATAATTAAATTCCTGTTTGCATTCCCTTCTATCTTGAATACTTTGTAAAAAGCATTTGTTGTGTGGTAGTAGTATATATTACAGAGCAGATGAATTTAGTAAATGTAAGCTGCTGATAACCAGCAGGGGAATTCCTGTACTTACAACAGTGTCCACTTCACTAAAATATGAAATATTTAAGGTTTTTCAATTCAGAAATTACAGAGATCTTTTTGGGTCATTTTAAAAGTACATAGATTATGCAGAATAGTCAGTGAGTCAGTGTATTACGGATGCGGACTGATATTTTTAGGCTTGTTTTCTGGAGAGAGGATTAATCTTTACTATCAAGCTCCAAAAGATAGAAGAACTAAGATTACTAAAAGAGAACATACTTTTTCAACACAATATTCCATTTATAGGGTGGGATTCCATGGATAATTCTGCCTTGTCTCTGGAATAATATGATGAAAAAGTAGAGGAGAGAGACATTAGACAGTTAAACAAATAAAATACAGGTGCTCCTCACATCCTGATAAACCCAGCACAAGTCAAGAATGCATTTAATGCACCCAACCTACCAAACATCGTAGCTCAGCCTATCCCAGTTTAAATGTGTTCAGAATGCTTACATTAGCCTACAGTTGAGCAACATCATCTGAAACAGAGTTGGTTTTATAATAAAGTGTTGGGCAGGTGTGGTGGCTCATGCCTGTATTTCCAGCACTTTGGGAGGCTGAGGCAGGCAGATCACATGAGGTAAGGAGTTTGAGACATGGCAAACCCCTGGTGAAATTCCGTCTCTTAAAAATACAAAAATTAGCCAGGTGTGTTGGCATTTGCCTAGAGACTCAGCTACTCATGAGGCTGATGCATGAGAATCGCTTGAATCTGGTAGGCAGAGGTTGCTCCAGCCTGGGTGATGGAGTGAGACCCTGAGTCAAGAGGGGGTGGGGAGAGGGAGGGAGGGAGGGAGGAAGAAAGAACTCATGCAATTTATTTATTGCTGTATTGAAACATGAAAAAAAGAATGGTTATGTGGAGAAAGAAAGAGAGTATGAAAGAAAGAGAGAGAAAAAGAGAGGAAGAAAGGAAGGAAGGAAAAAAGAACGAACGAACGAACTCATGCAATTTATTAAGTGCTGTATTGAAACATGAAAAACAGAATGGTTATGTGGAGTGTTCAGAGAGTCCCTTGAACGGTGATATACTCAACTGACACCTGAAACGTAAGAAGGAACTAGCTGTGTGAAGAGACAGATGAGGAAAACCAAGTGCTAAAGGCCCTGAGGTGGGAATGAGCTTGACACTTTTCAGGAACTTTCAGAAGGTTAATCTCTCTGAGTAAATCCTGCTGAATGAGAACCAAGGGGCTGTGTTCTTCAGAGCTTATAGGAGTTTAGGTTTTATTCTCTAAAGTGTAAGAGACTACTGAAAGGTCGTAAGCTATCTGTAATAATCTAGTTGAATTGATGACTTGTCATGGTCTTTGTAATTCTGTGACTTAATCTAGGACTTTTCTTGGTGTTACATTTGACATTTGAAATATTTATGGAAACTCAGCTTGGTGATTGGATTTATTGGTGGTGGTGTTTACTCCAAGAAAGTTTATCCGTGGCTGCTAAATAACCTTTAGTGTGCTCTGGAAACTTTTTTTTTTTTTTTAAATAAACTTTTTGTTTTGGAATAATTTTAGATTTTAGTAAAACATTGCAAAGATAGTACAGAGTTCCCCTGTATCCTTCAGTCACTCTTCCCCTATTATTCCTCTTATATTACTGTGATACATTAGTTTAAGAAACCAACTTTGACACTTTACTGTTAACTTTATCTGGATTTTACCAGTTTTTCCAGCAATGTCCTTTTCTTTTCTAGGATCCAGCCTAGAATACCACATTGCACTTAGTTGTCATGTCTCCTTAGGCCCCTCTGGTCTGTGACTGTCTAGTGTTTTTCTTGTTTCCTATGATCTAGGCCATTTTAAAGAGTGTTGGCTAAGTATTTTGTAAAACGTTCCTTAGTTTGTATATGTGGGATGTATTTTCATGATTAAACTGGAGTTACAGATTTTAGGGGAGAAGTCAGTGTTGAAGTGCCCCTTTCATTGCATTCTTGGGGGTGGTGTAACATTATACCCACCTGACATAACTGGTGATTCCAGCCTTGATCTCTTGGTGAAGGTAGTGTCTAATATCTTTCTACAGCATTTCTCCATATACTGATTCTTGTTGATATTTTCATAATCTGAACAAACATGGGTAAATGTATACGTATATTCTATACCTTAATCTATAACCTTTCACAAATATTGTATGAAAATATATGCTGTAGTATCTTGGTCATACTGTTGAGTATCTAAATTCATATTGGTGAATTAGGATCCATCTCTGACAGAATATGAATTATATGTTGAAGAAGATTCTTTGTAGGTAATAAGCACTTCAGCATCAGGAATGTTTGATAACAGCAGTTAACGTTTCTTGTGGGCAGTGCTTCAAAGTGTTATTGACATAGTTGGTTTCTACTGCCAAGTACTTTTTGTATGGAGAACCTCTCTAGACCTTTACATTTGGTATAATGTACCTTTGGCCACTTACAGAATACACTCTCAACATGAGAGTTACACATTACTTAAATACTTGAACAAAAGAGTGCTTCAAATAATTTGCTTTAAAATAGCTGTAAGTAGTTTGTGTTGTAGATATTTGAAATTTGTTAGCTTAACCTCTTTTAAACTGTTGAAGTTAAAAAAGTAGGAAAGGAAATAGTATAATTTGGGGGATAGTCCTTTGTTTTCCCTTTTATGCAGTTGTTCTTCAACGTTTATCTGATTATTGACGCCAAGGGTATCTCCCTGTTTGTCGATTAACCTTACTCTTTTGTATGTGGTATAAAACAACTATACATGAAGATTTTACTTTTCATGTAAAATTGATATTTTTACTAGCTCTTAGGAAGAATACCGCAGCAAGGAATTTTCCCCCTCTATCTTTTAAACTGGAGAAGGTCTATAAAAAGTAAAAGACTTAGAAGTGAGCAGTGGCAAGGCGGTACTCTTGAATGGTCCCATCATCCTTGCCATTATTGTACTGGTAAAGATAACATTACAGTCACAGTTGTAATTGCTAACATTCGTTGAGCACTTGCCATGTGCCAAACATTGTGTTGAAGACTTGCATGGATTGAATCCATATGGTTCTTTTAAGAACAGTAACAGTACTGTTCCTGTTCCCATTTTACTAAGGGCAAGAGAAGTTAAGTACTTTGTTGAAGAGCCTTTGCTACAATGTATGGAATCAGGATTTAAAGCCTGGATTCTTAACCACTTTATAGGACACTTTTTTGTTGATTGTTAATTGTCAGGGGTAGAATGGAGTAGAGTATCAGAATGATATGCAGAAATGATGCTATGTGGAACAGTTTTTATCTTTTTAGTCCTTAAGTCCCCTAAGGCAGGAGTCCCCAGCCCCCAGGCCATGTTAGGAACCAGGAGCTCTGTTTCCTGTTAGATCAGCTGTGGGATTAGATTCTCATAGGAGCAGCAACCTGTTGTGAACTGCATATGTGAGGGATCTAGGTTGCATGTTCCTTATGAGAATCTAACTAATGCCTGATGATCTGAGGTGGAATAGTTTCATTCCAAAATCAACTGTCCCTACCCCACCCACCTTCCATGGAAAAATTGTCCTCCAAGAAACTAGTCACTGGTGCCATAAAGGTTGGGGACCACTGCCCTAGGATGGTTTCTAAGGTTTTTAATAGGTAGTTCTTTGTTATTTGTATTTGATTTTGGAAATACCTATACCATTGTTTCTGTGCACCCTCCCCCTTCCCAGTGAATCAGCTTATGATGATTAAAATCAGTTTCTCATTGATACCATATTCTTCAGATTAATTCTGATGACTAGTTTATATTATATTATCCATTGAGTCCCTACTATGCTAGACACGTCCAAGCTATGATATGAAGTAGAAACCAGTAAGGTAGATTTCAGGGGGTATGTGAAACTTGGTTCCTGCTATGTCACTCTGTGGAGTAAGATGTAAATTGGGAAAATTAAAATAATAAGACAAACTTATCACAAGGCAGTACATGGCTATGGCCAATGACTGGTATAGGAGATGATTTCGGGAGAGGTAGTCACTTCTGCACTTGGTTATTGTGATCCTCATGGGGTTTGAGGCTTGATCTTGAGTACAGGTAATTCCTGCTTTTCTCTCTGACTTTATTTCTTGACACTGCTTCCATTTCTTCTCCCATTATGCCAGTCATACTGAACCACTTGTTAACCACACAAACCAAAAATGTGTCTTGATCTTAGATAGTGGATTATTCTGTTCTCACTATTCCCTTCCCCATTCCAGCTGATCAGTTCCTTCCCATATTTCAGACTAAGTTTCGACATTATTCCCAGGTCTCACACAACTCCTGATGCCAACCCTGGCTGGATGTCTCATAGATCATATGCTTATCTCATGATGATTCTTAACAGATTGTATGTATTTAAATCCTTTATTTAAAAGAGCTCGAGACCATCCTGGTCAACATGGTGAAACCCCGTCTCTACTAAAAATACAAAAATTAGCTGGGCATGGTGGCGTGTGCCTGTAATCCCAGCTACTCAGGAGGCCGAGGCAGGAGAATTGCCTGAACCCAGGAGGCGGAGGTTGCGGCGAGCCGAGATCGCGCCATTGCACTCCAGCCTGGGTAACAAGAGCAAAACTCCGTCTCAAAAAAAAAAAAAAATTTTTTTTTTAGATTTACAGAACTTGCAAAGACCATTAACATGTAACCATGGTGTATTTGTCAAAAGTAAGAAATTAGAATTGGTACAGTACCATTAACTAAAATGCGGAATTTTTCAGATTTTTCCAGTTTTCTTAGTCATGTTCTTTTTCATTTGATCTAGGATCTAATCCAGGATGCCATGTTGGGTTTCATTGTATCTCTTTAGTCTGTTCCAGTTGCTTTTCCTAGTTTTTCCTGACCATGACACTTTTAAAGAGTGCTTGTCAGCTGTTTGATACATTATCTATCAATTTGGGTTTGTCTGATGTTTTCTGATGATTATGGGGAATAATAATCCCCATGATTTGAGGAAGAATACAAGTGAATTGCCCCTTTCATTGCATCATCCTAACATGTCTTAATAATGATGATAACCTTGGTTACTTAGTTTAGGTGGTGAATGCCATATTTCTTCACTGAAAAGTTACTTTTAATTTTTTTCCCTACTCTATTCGTTAGAATTGAGTCACTAAGTCTAGCCCATAATTAAGAGAAGGGGAATTAAATTCTGTGTCTTGGTGGGAGGAGTATCAAAGAATTTCTGGAGATATATGAAAAACTCCCTAGTAATTAATATTTTGGGGACTATCAGACTGTATCTTATCAATTATTATTAACTTGTGCTAGACTGGATGCTCACTGAGTTCAGGGGCTGAGGTTTATTTATTTTATCTCCAATATTTATTGTTAGAATAGTGGAATATAATACATGCCCAATAAAATATTTGTTGAATGGACCAAATGGAGATTGTGAATTGCATACAAAGCCAAAGTAGCTAAATTTGATCCTGTAGGTAGTAAAACAATATTAACTGTTTGAATGATGTGAACCCCCCACCCCCCCAAAAAATTACTGCATCAGTTTCTTTTGTTTTAAATTTGTTTGAAATTAAGGATTATATTCTTTCCTAAATTTAACACAATATTTAGAAAGTAATTTTTCTTTCTGGCTCTGGAGAACTGATTAGAATAAAGTGATTTAGCAATATAAATTTAGACCAGAAGTCTTACTTTATGATTAAAGATAGTTGAATGTTTTGAGTATACTCTATATTTACAAGGGTGGAGTGACTTGGGAAAGCATATAATTTGTAAGTAAATTAGCAGTGATAGAAAAATTCTTTCCCATTTCTCAAAAAAGGTGTTTAAAAGCATCAATTTATTATGTTTATCCTAACTTTTGCATTACAAATGGACTCCCTGAACCCCAACCATGCTAAATTTAACTTTCATAGTAGTTGCCAGTTTTACTTATGGATGTCTTCTGGCCTCCCATCAAACTATATAAATCTTTTTCTTTTCTTTATGTTGCTTGACTTACTAGAAACAGAAATAGTAAACTGTACTTGCATTTGATCTTCGCCTTTTTTGATAAGTAGTAGGTGAAAAGCAGAGAGGATTTTTCCTTATAGCTTGAAGACTTTAGGACAGAGGTGTCCAATCTTTTGGCTTTCCTGGGCCACATTGG
Organism: Cebus imitator; assembly: GCF_001604975.1. Classification (NCBI taxonomy): domain Eukaryota; kingdom Metazoa; phylum Chordata; class Mammalia; order Primates; family Cebidae; genus Cebus; species Cebus imitator. The sequence continues at coordinate 2,798,359 of NW_016107383.1, read as the reverse complement.
AAGAAGAAGAATTGTCTTGGGACACACATAAAATACCCTAACACTAGTGATAGCTGATGAGCTTAAAAACAAATTGGAAAAAAAAAAAAATCTTATAATGCCTTAAGAAAGTTTATGAATTTGTGTTCGGCTGCATTCAAAGCCGTCCTGGGCTGCAGGTTGGACAAACTTGCTTTAGGAGCTGGATTTTCATATTTTGCTTCAGCTGCTGTTGCCACCATCCCAAGAAGGTTGAGTTTTCTCTACCTCCATTTTTCCCTAGGCAGTTCGTTTAAGGAGCTCTTGCTCCAGTGCCAGACTTATAAGTGGCCACTTGACACTGTTGAAAATACTGTCTTTTATTTTATCGTTTCCATTTAAAAAACAAAAAACAAAAACTTGCGGCTAGGTGCAGCGGCTTACGCCTGTAATCCCAGCACTTTGGGAGGCTGAGGTGGGCCTTGAGGTTGGAAGTTCGAGAACAACCTGAGCAACATGGAGAAACTCTGTCTCTACTAAAAAATAAAAAATTAGCCGGGTGTGGTGATGCATGCCTGTAATCCCAGTTGCTCAGGAGGCTGAGGCAGGGAAGTTGCCTGAATCCAGGAGGTGGAGGTTGTGGTGAACCGAGATCATGCCATTGCACTCCAGCCTGGGCAGCAAGAGTGAAACTGTCTCAAAACAAACAAACACCTCCATTGTCATTTGCCATTGTTTAAGACCCTAACCCTTAGAAGAGAATAATTAGAGTATCTATGAGTTCATTTATATGTATATTTATTTTTAAAATTTCATCTTCTAGATTCATGAAGCACAGGTACAGATTTGCCACATGGGTATATTGCATGATGCTGAGGTTTGGGATACTCATGATCCTGTTACCCATGTAGCCGGCATAGTACCCAACAGTTTTTCAACACTTGTTCCCCCCCTCCCTACCCCCTCTAGTAGTTCCTAGTGTCTTCTGTTCTCATGTTTATGTCCATAAGTACGCAATTTTTAGCTCCCACTTACAAGTGAGAACACACAATATTTGGTTTTCTGTCCCTATGTTAATTTGCCTTGGATAATAATGGCCTTCAGCAGTGTTCATTTAAATTACCTGTTTTAGAGAGGTTTAAAGAAAAAGTTTGTTGAATTTAGAGTCAAATGTCTAAAATTCGTTTGACAAAAATTGTTGGGAAATTAAACTCTGAAATGGATGAAAATTGAAATGAATGTCATGATGTCAATAATTTTTTGTAATTCATACGATATAATTGGGTAGCTTAAGAATGGTGGACCTATAACTCAGTGGGTTTAGGCATGTACACCCAAGTAAATATGTGGATATGTATGTATTCGATTTTTTTTTTTTTTTTTTTGAGACAGGGTCTTGCTCTATCATCCACGTGGTAGTGCAGTGGTGCGATCTCAGCTCACTGCAACCTCCGCCTCCCAGACTCAAGCAATATTCCCACCTCAGCCTTCTGAGTAGCTGGGACTACAGGCACATGCCACTATACCCAGCTAATTTTTGTATTTTTTATTTTTTTGTAGAGAACGGGGTTTTGCCATGTTGCCCAAGCTGGTCTCAAACTCCTGAGCTCAAGGATCTGCCTCCCAAAGACAGGCAGATCCTTCTGGGATTACAGGTGTTGGGCACTGTACTTTGCCTATGTAAAGATTTTTATAGCTCCACCTCTATTTCTTGCTCCAGTGAGCCACTGGTAGTAACAGTGATGCATGTCTCAATAGAAAAGAAAATCATCTTAAACAATGAAAGTTGGGAATTGGCAGCATTAAGGTAGAGAAAGAGATTGGTAGTGGCAAGAAGTTCTGAAGTAGAGGCTGTGGCATGGGCAAGGATACTGAGAGATGCACAGTATATTAAAATTTAGTCTTTCAGCTTCAATTTCCTCATCTGTAAAATGGAGACAGTTGATATCTACAGCATAACATGTATCAGTTGTGATTATTTTGGTCAGGAGTTTGGCTTGTATACCTTTGACAGTGGGCTACCATGAAGGCTTTTCGTAAGTATCATGACAATATTGAAACCTGTTTTAAGAAAAAAATAATAGTTGAATGCAAGAAGACCAGTTAGTGGTGGTGGCAATGAAGATGGGGTAGATAGGAGAAATGTGATGTCTCCTGAAGAGAGGGGCAGTTTTCATTCATGAGTGACAACTAACTTGTCACTCATGACATGTGGGCTAGGCTCATGAGTTTCTGGGAAATCATACCTTATATCCATTTTGAATGAAATGCGTATGGTTTACTACTTTGAGTAATCTGTCTTTTGAAATTTATTTTACATCGTATTAATCAGCTTGTTAAAGCCATGGGTTAAAAACAAAAAACTGCTTTTATAATTACTTTGCCTGTGAAATCATAGCTACCTAGTTAGTGACCATGATCTGGCCCTCTGGTATAATGATCAAGACATAGCCTCTGGAGTTAAACAGACTTGATGCATTTGAATCCAATCTGATCTTGAGCATGACAATTCTACCTACCCCTCAGAGTTGTTCTAAAGATTAATAAGGAATGCGTATAATACATTAAAGCAATGCCTGCCTTTTAGTAAGCATTTAATGTGTAGTAGATATTATTTTTCACAAAAGAACTGGGTACAGTTATTAGTTCATTGTGTGCCTGAACGTATTTGAAGTATATAGCGTATGCCCCCCACCAAAGCATAATTTAACTTAATCAGTCGAGTCGCTTATCAGATTTCAAGATCAATCCTTATTGAGTAGACTAATTTGCATTGCATAATTCAAAGTAATCAGGGCAAATTGAAATTTAGAAGCTTCTTAAATAGGATAATATTTAATAGGAACAAATAAAAGTTTAGGCTCTGAGGGAAGAAACAAACCATTACTCAGTGTGAGGAGGACAGGCTCAGGTAGAGGTTTCTGGTAAGGGGAGTAAACATAAATTTGTAAGATAATGTAGTGGGAATCTCCTCTTTATAGTGGCTTTAAGGAATAGTGATAGTGGCTTGAGTACAGAGTAGGTTGTGGTCATCCATACAATTTCCATTTAATTCAAAAGCTGACTGGTGAAAGGATTGGCTCCCCTTTGTTCCCAGTCGTTAAGAAGATGCAGGTAGTAGAACAGAGGAGGAAAGCAAGCTTATAAGCACTCACACTGACCAGCAATTGGCTTGCTGAAGGCAGAAGTGGTTCTTTAGTATCCTATATGTTTGCAAGCAGGCATGCAATTTTTTTCTTTTTACACTTAAAAAACCCTTACAAATTTATTCTTTTTTTTTTTTTTTTCTTCTGATTTTATCTAGGCCCAGTATTTCCTTTGGGGTGGTCTGCCGCCCCTTGGAAAAGAAGGGACAGGCATACACAGGAGAGGAGGCATAGGTTTGGGAGGGAAGGGAAGCAGAATTTTGTTGGACACTGAGAGTGAGATTCACCAGGAGCATCTGGGTAGTGATGGAGGCCCCTCTGGAGAGAGGTCCCAGCTATAGAGGCAAGCCAGGGCTGTTCACAGTGAGACTACTCTTACCTCTGTGCCCTGATTGTATTAACATGTAACATGGAGAGGGTTGGTATCCTGGCTTTTTTTTGTTTGCCTACATGTTCTGCCTTAATTGTTGGTTTTGTGTTGTTTTCTTTTACAAAAGTTTTGTCACCTGTGCTTTTGAGTTGTGTGTGTGTGTGCACAGGGCTATTCTGCCTTATATGTTTTTTAGTCAAACTTATACTTTATCATTTGCCCTTACAGATTATTTAGATTTTATTTCTCGAGAAGACTAAGCATGATAAAGGGATTAAATAAATGAGTACACAGTAGAGATTCAGTTATCATGCCAACAACGGCAACCTCCCACCCCCTTTTGTAAGTATTCTGAATCCTTAGTCATTGAACTCTGTATTTTAGGCAGAAATAAATTATTTCAAAAACAGTATGTTTAGTGCATCGGAATCTGATTATTGATGCAGTCATGAAGTATGCTTATCTTCTTTCAAGCCTCAATCTTTATTCCTAATTGTTAGTTGTATTATAGAGCTAGCAAACTTTAAATAGTCTCAGGAAAGAACCATTTCTAAGTATTTTATAGGGGAACGTTGTTAAGTATTCTCTTTTAACATATTTTCAATTTAATCATGTATGTATATCTGTATATACTTAGGGTTTCCTATTTTATTCAGTGGGCTATTACAAGTTACTGTCATTATTTAATGTTTAGTTTATCTCCAGTTAGATCAATGGAATCCCATTCAAGGTAGCTTGTGCCCTTTTGCAATGTTTCCATCAATTATTTGAGCATTCCTCACTCTTTGGAATAATGTAATGTTCCAAGCTCATTTTGTACCTTCCCTGTCACATCTCTGGATTCAGTCATTTCTCAAAGGAGCCCTAGATCCTCCAAGAGAAGAATGATATTTAGATGCCAAGAACACCCAGAGTGTGCTCATTGCTCTTGGGATATTACTACTTGAAGGCCTTTGAGCTGACTGAGCATGTATTTGAATACACAAATAACACACAGATAAACACATTTATATCTGTACTTCTATATTTATTTATATTGAAAACCATGAGTTCACCCTGATAGCTCCAACTCCAGTTCATTACAACAGAGTTTATTCAACTTTTCTCCCCTTTTATATTTGTAATTCCCTTCTTTGACAGTGAAAACACTTGTTCATATTATTATTAATACATTTACTTGTTTGGTTAATTTCCTTTTTGTGTCACTAATTTATTTCTGCTATGAAGCCTTTTCCTGTTCAGATGCCCCCCTCACCGTGCTCAGTCTCTGACTCCACATACCATCCCACTTGGGCTCCAAAGTCCCATGCCAGGCTACCCATGCATGGATTGCCCTGCCTTCTTTACCCTGCTCAGATGCTGACTCCTTATGCTATTTCTCCTCCTACCCCCAACACCTTCCTCACTTCATTGAATCTCTTGAATCCCCATGACAACCACCGTCTTGTTGAGTCCTTTCTTACATGGTCTAGACACTCTAAAATGGACAGGCCTCCCACTCTGATATCCTGCTTACCTGCTTAGGCTGTGACACTGCTCTAAACCATTGCATTTTCTTCTCCCTCTAAGCTATAGACCTTTTCTTCGGAAAAAAATGTAACAGTGTGCCAAGTTATGCATAAGAATTCAGGAACAGTGGGCGTGGTGGCTCTGCAGTCCCAGCACTATGGGAGGCCAAGGTGGGCGGATCACTTGAGGCCAGGAGTTTCAGGAGTTTGAGACTAGCTTGGCCAACATGGTGAAACCCCAACTCTGCTAAAAATTACAAAAATTAGCTGGGCGTGGTGGCATATGTTTGTAATCCCAGCTACTTGGGATTGCTTTGTTTTGCTTTCTTTTAAAAGACAGTGGGCATGACCATGGGATAAAGAGAGGAAGTATGGAAATACATTTTTGTTTTCTTATTCTCTGTTACTATGTTGGAATAAAGCTATACAAGTCAGTTTTAGCTCATTCTTCCTTCTTTGAGGGATTACAGTTATCTACCTTGCTAGTATAGATCTCTTATCTCCCCTGAACATAGTTTAGTTTTAAGAAAACTCCTTTTGGTAGCAGTTGTAGATCTTTTCAAAAATAATTGACATGTAGGTCAAACATTTCAATGTATACAACAGAAAAAGCTTGAAAGAGTTAAAGGAAAATGTGAATGAATGATTTCACTGCAGTGTGAGATTAGGTATAACCTTTCTATGTATGATACAGAACCCAGAAGGCACAAAATAAATGGTCCATACTTAAAAGAAATAAAAATAAAAACACATCTGTATTGCAAAGTGAAAGAAAATATTTCCAGTTCAGCACTGATAAGAGGCTAAATTTTTAATATATAAGTGGTTTTCTTTTTTAATGAATCAAGTAGAGAAGGGAAAAAAACCAAACAGACCAGTGGCAACAACAGGCCAAAGATGGTTTAGACAGGTCCCAGGAAAAGATATAAATGGCACTTACATATACAAAATGATGCTCAACCTGACCCATAATGAAAGAAGTGCAATTTTAAATTACAACAAAATGTGACACTTCACACTTCAGATTTGCAAAGATTAAAAGTTTTATGGCACGGTGAATTTGACAGACACTGGAGGGAAACAGACACTCATGTACTGCGGTTGAGAGTTTAAATTGGTACAAACTGTGTGAAGAGAAGTTTGGCAATGTAAAAAAAAAAAAGTTTGCTTATCATTCTTGACCTTGGAGTTTCTCTAAAAGGAATTTAGCTTACTCATATTCATATACATATGTCAAGTGATATACATACAAGAGTATTATAGGAATGTTTACTAGCTAAAGATTGAAAAAATCTTAATGCCCACCAGTAGGAGAAGGATTGAAATATGATGCATCTGGCCAGGTGTGGCAGCTCATGCCTGTAATCCTAGCACTTTGGGAGACTAAGGCAGAAGGATCCCTTGAGGCTAGAAGTTTGAGGCCGGCCTGGGTAACATAGGGTGATCCTGACTCTATACAAAATAGATTATCACATGTGGAGAACTCCTGTCATCCCATCTATTTGGGAGACTGAGGCAGAAAGATCCCTTAAGGAGTTCGGAGCTGCAGTGAGCTGTGACCATGTCAGCACGCTCCAGGCTTGGAGACAGAGCAAGACCCTGTCTCTTCAAAGAAATATACATAAACTGGAAAGAGTGGTTACTTCTGTATGAGAGAGATATCAACGGGAGGGAGACCTACTTTTCAGTCTGTACTGAATTTTGAAACATAGGTTTCCATTTAAACTGCCACGTAGACTGTTGACATTAACAGGTTTATCTTTCTTACTTGCAGCATGGTGTCAGAATATATAATCATTTAGTGAATTAGCCTAGCATGCCGCCCAGTTCAACATTGAACATCTACTTATCAATGCAGCAGTGTGTTTCTCTATTTGTTATCATGTAGGTGGTGCCATTTTAAAAGTGATTAAAACTTTATTTCTGGAAAAAATGGCCCTGAAGAGTAGCACTCCTCACTCTTAGGGCGAGTGTGTTCTGTTGAGCTTTTATTTACAATAATGAACAGGCATTTACTAAAATTTTTGATGTCAAATGATACTAAGTTATAAAATTAGGAATGTAGTCTCCTAAAAATTGAATGTTCTTTATGTTTCAATTATACTTTAGGTCTATTTGGTTATTTAACATAACCAAATTTAGTACTTTGACTTCCAAATATATTCCTGCCTTATTGTCACTGAAGGCGAAAAACTTAGGGTTCAGGAAGGATAACATTTTTATTTACTTGTGTGCTTTTCAGAATTTCAACTTTGAACATTTTAAGGTTTGGGTTATAAAAAATCTTTGCAAAGTAAGTTACTTTCGGATATATAAATTAGTTCCATTTTATTCCCAAGTAGAAAGAGGTAAGCAGAAAGTATGGTATTGATACGAAGATAAAATTAATTTACATTGATACAAAGATAAAATTAATTTAAGCTTTGTGCCAGTTAGAACAACTTGGGACTTATTAAGAAAATAGCTTCTCCAACAGATTGTGAAAACCAGCTGAAGACCTGTTGTTTTCTTAGTGTCTCAAATTTGATATTAAACTACTATTTTAATATTTTACTTTGGAGAATAAACTCATTGAACATTATGAACATAGTCTTTTCAAATAAATGTCTGAGTGCCACAGTATAAGGTGAAAATATAATGTGAGTAGAAGGAAAAGGGTTTGTTTTTTTGTAGGACAGATTGTACTTTTTTCTGAATATTCATTGTGCTGTGAAATCCTGTCTTAAGTCTTAGTCATTTTTCACACGAAAGCATTCTCTAAATATTTTGCCCAAGTTCCAGTCAGGTTAGATTTTAAAACAATATTTACCTTTATTCAAAGTTAATAAGCTAGGTGGTCTTTTCTCTATATTAGAAGATTTAATTGGTCTTTATAATATTGATCCTTTTTTTTTTGTATAATCAAGGTCCTAGAAAAATATGTAGCTTGTATTTTTATAAATCTATAATCTTTTAAATGTGCTGAGAATTTACTATTGAGAGGAATCTTGGGAAGGTCTTTATAAAGTGAGTGGTACTGGTTCTTTTCTCCCAGTTTTTTCTAGGTTATTTCATATTATTGAAATTGTGGAATTACTGGACTTAGGGAGCGTTTCAGAGTGGCCTGTAGAGTTGCATGTATATCTGTTTATGCTTATCCATGTATGTCTGTTAGATTTAGTTCAGTCCAATAAGTAAAAGAAGGTAGTGCCAGAGTGGGATCCTAGGAATTATTTCTTGGGAGATTGGTAACAGCAACGTGAAACAGTGAGCATTTGGGAAGAGGGAAGTTTGTACTGCTTGCAGTAGCTCTCAGAAAACCTCTGTTTCAGGAGGAATGACATAAAAGGTAATTATGTCTAACCCACAAAACCATAACTTTCAAAATAGAAACTTTAAATGTTGTACCTTCTCTCTCTCTCTTTTTTTTTTTTTCTTTTCTTTTAAGATGGAGTCTCACTCTGTTGCCCAGGCTGGGTACAGTGGTATGATCTCTGCTTGCTGTGTTCTCCGCCTCTCAGGTTCAAGCTGTTCTCCTGCCTTACCCTCCTAATTAGCGGGGATTACAAGTTTGCACCACCATACCCAGCTAATTTTTGTATTTTTAGTAGAGACGGAGTTTCAATATATTGTCCAGGCTGGTCTCGAATTCCTGGGCTCGAGTGATCCTCCTGCCTTGGCTTCCTAAAGCTCTGGGATTACAGGTGTGAATGACTGCGCCCAGCCTAAAAGGGCATTTCTTTTATAGGCTTTTTTTTTTTTTTTTTTTCCTATTAAAATAGAGCTTTCTGTTGGTGGTATTTCGAGGCAAAATTTAAATGACTGAAGAACATAATATGTTAGGCAAGAAATTCAAGGAGATTATGTAGTACATGTTAACTGACCAAAGAAATAACACTTGAGAGTCCATATATTTGGGATGTCTTGGGGCTTTTTAGACAGAATCATACCCAGCACCTCCCCTCCACCTCCCACCAGGTTTGTAGGAGCTTGGGGAGTGAGTCAAAACCAAAAGGTGGCATTTGGTCTTGAACTGCAGTCAGCTGTTAGTACTGCTGACAGCATTTCTTTCAAAGTGTGGTATATGTGTGTTTCTCATGGATTCAGTCTACAAATGGATTGTTATTTATGAATGGTAAATGAAAGTTGTTCTTACCTTTCCTAAGTAGTTTAACTAATGTTTGCTCTCATCGGGAGTTGCCATCAAACTTAGGAATGTAGTAAACTGTGTTTGAACTAGGGCTATAAAAATGCCCCTTTGATCCAAGAATACTGAGGAGCAACAAAGTTTACTGGATAGTGAGCATTAGGGTTGAATGTATTGCCAGAGACACAACAGTATCACCGATTTTAGTGAAATTAGCATGGATTTAGCCATGATACATGTTCATTTTGCTTATCAGAGCCTTTAATATGTTGGGAATAGTGGGTTTCTGATTCATTTGCTTAATTTAACACGCAGAGAGAAAGTATTTTCTACCTGTTTTTACTTTTTATTTAAAATGAGTTCAGAGAGCAGAAATAATCTTTGAATAATTGCTGTGTCTGATTATAGTAGGCATTTTTTTTTCTTCCACATACTGATAATTACAAGAAAAATAGGTTATAATTAGATCCTAATGTAAATCACACCTAGAAATGGCAGTTAGGATCAAAGTAATGTTATAGTAGTCTACTAGGATTAATAAATTCTGTGCTCCTTTTCCTAGTCTTAAACATCTGCTGTTGCAGCCTTTTCAGTAAGTGCTTTAGCTCAGTTAGAATTTCTTTTCAAACTTTTTTGTTTTGTTTTATTTTGTTTTGTTTTGTTTATAGATGAGGTCTCACTATGTTGCCCAGGCTGGTCATGAATTCCTGGGTCCAAGCAATCCTCCCTCCTCAGCCTCCCAAAGTGCTGGGATTACAGGCATGAGCCTCTCTGTCCAGCCCATTCTTTTCAAACTTTTTTTTTTGTTTTTTGTTTTTTCTAGTCTATTTCCAATAACCATTATTATTGGTGGGGTTGAGGGGTAAAAGAAGAGAGGAGCTGTTTTTCTTTTGAATTATATTAGCCTTTCAATCTGATAGTTTTATGTTGCTGTATTTTTAGTAATAGAGCATATACCTTTAGTAGTTTCTGTTATATGGCCTATCAGAGGTTTGTCATCTCTAAGATCTGTATCAGCTCTTTGCTTTCGCTTAACACAAAATAGTAGAATAGTAGGAAACAGAAAAGAATAAATGGAGGGCCAGTTTGCAGAAGGACCTGGGGCTTGGTATCCTCTGACAAAACAGATATGACCAACTTTTAGTAATAATTCTGAATATAGAAATTATTTTAAACAGATATTAAACTGATAGGGATTATTATAGATATGAATATGTTATTACATATGGGAGGGGTAGATATGGTATTATCAAGCCAACAGCTGTCAGACCTCTTGCATCTTTTGGGTTATGTTCATATTATATATCCTTTTCCTGTTGTAGTATTCATTTTACTAACACTGGTTAACTAAAATCCAAGAAATCTGACCTTTCAGTATGATGCAGCCTCTGACTACATTTGAGTTTTTAATAAATATAAACATGGTTTCCAGAGTTGTTGATGATTTTGTAATAGCAATGCACTGGTTTTAGTACTTTCATAGATGAACTGATACACAACCCATATCACTGAGCCCTTTTATATTACACTTATTTTCTTTGGCTTTAGTTGTTCTTGGTTCTTAAGAATAGTAGATTGTAATTAATTGTTAGACGAAGGAATGAAACCTGTTTATATATTCAGCTCATAGGCATGTTTATTTACTTAATTCAGAAATCTATAGATATTAAAACATATAATTTGAATTTTTCTACTATTTGCATTATTATTTCTAAACAGATGGGGCTGAAGCGTTAGTCTCACTTGTATTGACATATTTTACACATTATTTTTTTGACAGTTTTGTTAAGGTGTAATTCTTATATTCTATAGTTAACCCATTTAAAATGTACAATTCTATAATTTTTAGTATATTCATGGATAAGTGCAGCCATCACTAGAGTTGATTTGAGAGCATTTTCAGCGCCTTATAAAGAAACGCTGTTACACTTTAGCTTTCACTTTCCTGTCCCCTACCTCCCACTTCCTGGTCCTAGCCCTAAGAAACCGTTAATCTATACTCTGTTGCTATAGATTTCTCTACTTTGTATATTTCATATGAGTGGAATTATATAATATGTGGTCTTTTGTGATAGTCTTCTTTTTAAAAAAATTTTTTTTTAAACAGAGTCTCTGTTACCCAGGTGGAGTGCAGTGGTACGATCTTGGCTCATTGCAACCTCTGCCTTTTGGGTTCAAGTGATTCTTCTGCCTCAGCTTCTCAAGTAACTGGGATTATGGGCACCTGCCACCACATCTGGCTAGTTTTTTTTTGTATTTATAGTAGAGACAGGGTTTTGCTGTGTTGGCCAGGCTGGTCTTAAACTCCTGACCTCAAGTGATCCACCTGCTTGGGCCTCTCACAGTGCTGGGATTACAGGCTTCAGCCATGGTGCCCAGCCATGATTAGCTTCTTTTATTTAGCGTAATATTTCAATATTCACCTCTGTTATAGCATGTATCAGTACCTTATTCCCTTTTTAATACTTATCTTTATTGTGGTAATTTTTTTTTTTTTTTTTTTGAGACGGAGCTTCGCTCGTTACCCAGGCTGGAGTGCAATGGTGTGATCTCGGCTCACCGCAACCTCCACCTCCTGGGTTCAGGTAATTCTCCTGCCTCAGCCTCCTGAGTAGCTGGGATTACGGGCACGTGCCTCCATGCCCAGCTAATTTTTTTGTATTTTTTAGTAGAGACAGGGTTTTACCATGTTGACCAGGATGGTCTCGATCTCTTGACCTCGTGATCCACCCGCCTCAGCCTCACAAAGTGCTGGGATTACAGGTGTGAGCCACTGCGCCTGGCTATTGTGGTGAATTTTATATAACGTAGAAGTTTTCATTTTAACAATTTTTGAATATATAATCAAGTGGCATTAATTATATTCACAATGATGTGCAACCATCACCACTATTTCCAAAACTTCCTCATCTCAAACTTAGACTGTACTTAGTAAGCAATAACTTCATTTCCCCTTCCTTCCCAGTCTCCGGTATCCTCAAATCTACTTTCTGTCTTTATGAGTTTGAATTTATCCTTTCTAGATAACTCATGTAAATGGCATCATACAATATTTTTCCTTTTGTCTCTGACTTATTTCACTAAAATAATTTTTTCAAGGTTCATTCATAATGCAGCTTATATCAGAACTTCGTTCCTTGTTATCGTTGAGTAGTAGTCCATTAATATATGTAAGTAATACATTTTTGTTATTCATCTGAACATTTCTCTATTATGAATAATGCTGCTATAAATCTTCGCGTACAAAATTGTGTGGACACTGCTTTCATTTCTCTTGGGTATATTCCTAGGAGGGAATTGCTGGGTCATACAGTAACCTGACATGAAATACCTTGAGGAACTACAAGACTGTTTTTCAAAGCAATTGCATCATTTACATGTTTTTATTATTTTTAAAATCAAGATACTACCCATTAGTTTTGAAAATTTTGTGTCATTTAAGAATATTACTTTTCCATATTACATTTAAAAACTTTGTGTTGCAAAATATAAGAGAGGTACATCAAACAGATGTACAACTTAATAATCATGAAGCAAATATCTGTCTACATAACCATTACTTTGGTCACGAAATAGAACGTGGGTAGCACCACGGATTCCCCCTGAGTGTTTCTGTTGATACCCCTTATTTTCAAGTAGCCAGCATATTGACTTTTATGAAACTCAGTTTTCTGTAGTTCTTCCAACTGTGTTTACATGCATTATGAATTTAATTTTGTTGGTTTTTAAACTTTATAAATGTAATGACAGTGTATCTTTTATGTCTTGCTTCTTTTACTCAGCATTGTTTGTGAGGTTCATTCTCTGTAGCTCATTCATTTTTCATTGCTATATTCTTTATTATGAATATATCACATTTTATTTTTTCATTCTACTGTCAATGGGGATTTTGGTTGTTCCCACTTTTTATGTGAAATTTCAAGATTTTTTAAAGCCCTATATATATCAGAACATTTGTATGCTGAAATTGTCCTATAAAGCTAGCCGTTTTATAACGCTTATCTCAGGTCTGAATACCAGCGAGATAAGACATCATTCTGTGTTTCAAGCATACTGCATGTTCTGTAAAAGGTATTTTACTACTGTCTAGCTTGTGGTAGGTTTGTCAGTAGTGGCGTGCTGCAAAATTTTTGGAATGTTTCCCTTAGAATTCAGGTATGGTTCTTCAGTGTTCCCCGATAATTGAGTATCTTATATAAGTGAAGGAAATTATGAGTTAAATTGAACTGTTAAATATGATATTTATCTTTATATTGTTTCATTGCATTGTTTATTGTTTTGAACTTAAGCTGTGGTCAGAATATTTAGAAGGTCTGGACCTTCTAAAGTACTTTATTTTTTACAAGTATTCTTTGCTTGTATCATAAGTATATGCTTACAGTAGTCAGAACTGATTCATTCTAGATGGGCATCTTGGAATTTCAGGTCTCTTATTTAAATGAGTGATTGCTTTCATGATGGTATTTCTAAGTGTCTTTAAGAGGAATCATGGAGTACACAAATAACTTAGCAACCCTCATTGTTAGAGGGTTTTTTTTTCCTTTGAATTTAGATGGTTTACCATAGCTTGGAAAATTATTTCAGAAATGAAAGCAGCATGGGAAAAAAATATTTTGGAAATGGTGCAGTTTTAAAATCCTATAAAAATGCCCCAAATTAAACAAATGTTTCCTGACCCTTCATAAGGTATGGACAAATAGACAAATCGATTTTTTTGAATTCCTACTTTTGTTTTTATGTGATATAGTAATGAAACAATGTAATTATAAATTGTAGCATTTATTTAAAAATTTGGAGATTACACTGTTGATTTGTGAATTTAGTGCTATCAATTTGTGATTTGCCTTTCTTATGCAGGAGCTCAAAACTTTCAGCAAGTAAGATGGAGATTTTGAGTCATTTTTGTGAATTTGTAAACTTTGTTGATTCTTACTAATTTAGATAGTTTTGGAATATTCTTTAGTACTGTATCTGACCTAAAATGCCTTCTGGAATTTTGATGTTTTCTTGTTGGTGCACTTACTTTTCCATGAGCCCCTTTTAAAGGTAACACATGCAGTTCTTGCTTATGTTCCAGTTTTCATGTTAGCTCTCTATTCACTTTGTTCACATTACCTAACTGCAGGCTTTCATTATCATCTTGTGCCTGAATTATTGTAGGAGCCTCTTAATAGGTTTCCTCATTCATGTCTTTTCCTTTTTATTCCATCCTCTACTCCTAAGTAATGCCTTACAACAGAAGTTTGAGTGTTGCTCTCCAACTAAACCCTTTTCTGACACTACCTTGCCAGTTCATTAAAGTCTAAGTTTCCCTGGCCTGTGGCCCTTTGAGATATGGCTCAGGCCTAGTTTATTTTTTGTTCTTTCTCCTGTATATAGTATAAAATTGTTTGAAGATTACCCTAAAAATTTATCTACATTTTTATCCCTTTGCCCAGTGGTTTCCTTTGGCTGAAATACTGCTTTCACTGTTTTTTTGGCCTGGCAAACTCTTGTCCACCCTTCAAAACCTAGCACAGGTAAAATTTCCTCTGCAAAGCCTTTCCTAATTCCCCTGTCCCCATAGTTGTCCCCTTTGCATTAATTCTGTACCCTACAATCTGTTGATCACCTGGTATTGTTTATGTGGCCCTTTTTTTTTTTTTAAAAAACAAACAAACAAACAAACAAAAAAACAGAAAAAACCCATACTCTGAACCGCTTGGAGGCGAGGAATGTGATTTAATTTAGTCGGCTATGCCAGCTTTTACCATAGAGTCTAGAAATAGAGCTAAGTGCTCAGAAAATATTGGCAGAAATCAAGAACTGGAGTTGCGACTGACTCTGTAATGACTGATTTTTCTTTTCACAACCTTTTAATTTTATATTTATATTTATATTTATTTGTTTGTTTGAGACAGAGTCTCACTTTGTCACCCAGGCTGGAGTGCAGTGGCACAATCCTGGCTCACTGCAACCTCTGCCTCCCAGGTTAAAGTGATTCTCCTGCCTCAGCTTCCCAAGTAGCTGAGATTACAGGCGCGTGCCACCATGTCCGGCGAATTTTTTGTATTTTTAATAGAGATGGGGTTTCAGCTTGTTAGCCAGGATGGTCTAGATCTCCTGACCTCAGTGATCTGCCCGCCTCCCAAAGTGCTGGGATTTATAGGCGTGAGCCACTGCACCTGGCCCACAACCTCTTTATTTTTATTGTAATATGGATGACTAGAACACATTTGGTCTCCAGGGTATGTGGATTGTATTATCCTTTCTGTTAAGTAGGTAGGGTGTTCAGAGACAGACAAAATTCATTCCATGGTGCTTATCATTGACTTGAGATGCTTTTATATTTTAATTTTTTTTTCTTTTTTTCCTCTTTTCCCGTGTGGTATTTCAGGAGCTTTTATATTTTAAGTAATAATGTTTTAATTCATAATATGGAGCCCAAAGTAAGCTTCATGAGTAACATTTGTAAACTGCTCTATAAGGCTTTTGTGATTAGTTTAGTCCAGTAGAGAAGAGGTAGAAGTAATCTTTCTCTTCATTGATGACTTCCTATGTTTAATAATAGGATTAGTTTGTAATTGTATTCTCTTTTCTACTGTCAGTAAAGTTTATTGTATGAAAATACTGGGTAAAATCCAGTGTCTTTTTCATGGATACTAATGGAAGTAGCTGATAGTGTGAGGTGATGGAAACATTTTATTTCTAAACAGTTTTCAGTTTGCGGTTGATCTCTGTTACTTTAGGAGACTGATCCTTCACAGCTGTCAGAAAATCCAAGTGAGTTCTCCTGCTGTGCAGATCTTTCCTTGTTTGGGAACCTTTAATGACACAGTGGGGGCTTTAAAAAATGTCACAAATGTAAGGCAGTTTATACCGAAGTAATCATAGAATTTTGTTGTTGCTGTTTATGGCAGAAAATTGAAAGTCAAAAACAAATGGAAGAGCAAGGCTGCTGAGCATTGTGTGCCTTTTTGAGTTGATAATGCCATCTCTCCTGGTCATCTGGACTTGCTCAGTGTTTCTTTCCTATTCTCCAACTTCTTTTATTGGTGGGTTGAAAAATAAAAGCACAATAGATTGATGAATCACAGACAAAGAAACAGCATACATCCTGTCTTGATGAATGCCTAGGTTAATATATTTGGGGAAGGGATGTAATTAATATTCTTATGGGGGAAGCAGTCTATTGAACAGCTACGTGTTTTGAAACAAAGTGTATACTTATTGTGGAACTATTTCTCCAAATACTGTGTGAGTCCCAGTTGCTCGCACATTGCTGAGAAAAAGAAAGTATTCTGTGGCTGAAGAACAGCCTTCTTACTACCTTTTGTTTAGTTCTTTGTTATGCTTTTACTGACCGATTAACACAGAGATTGCAGCTCTCACATTGTACACTAACCTTAGTAGCAGACATAATCCTGAGGCATGTTACATGTTTCACCAGATGTTCTGTTTCTCTGTAGGGTATCCTCCTGGTTGATTTCTTATATCAAACATCATAAGAAATCAGAATTTGAAGTTTATCTTAAACAGATAAGAGAGGGAAAACACACAGTCCTTTATAACCTAAAGACTGAGTGATTTGCGTAATATCAAATAAGTTGTGCTACAGCTACATTTTGTGAATATTTTTCTGGTTCACATTGCATCTGTACTCTGTATGAAAACATTTGGGAAAAATACATTTTAAGACGTACCCGTTACGAATAAATAGTAAATTAGTATTCTTTCTTGACTGTACAGCAGATATTTATGATTTACATACTCTTCCAAAAAAGCATTTGAAGCAGATACGAGTTTCTTGTTAATATGACAATTTAAAACATTTTATAATTGAACAAATTGTGGATATTCCCAATGATAACATCTGCAGGATGTTGATTTATAAACACTGTAAAATGCTGTGTTGTTTTCATGCTATGCATATTTCCTGTAGTGTATGTGTACAGTTCAAAAGAATGATTCTCTTATCTATTTCCTTCAATCTTTGAATTTTAGCACTGGTCATAATTCTGAGTCTGGAAAAGATTTCATGATATACCAGATTTCTGTGTTTTTCCTTCCCATCAGTAATTGTCTAGCAGCAGTTTTATGTAACATTAAGGACTGTTGCTTAACAAGAAATAACAGTAGTAGCTAAGGAGAAATGCATCATCTTGTTTCTTTGGAATAATAGGAATAGAATTGCTGCAAGGTAATTTTAAAGTTCATGTTAATTGAAGAAAGGGAAGAATCACGGTGTCTTTTGGAGATTGCTTTAAAACTGTGTTCATTCTAGGTCTTCACTTTAAGAGGGATCCATAAAGAACAGTTTTACAGTGAATATATTTTAGAAGATTCACTGTCTGTTTTTTCTACTTTCAATCAAATACTTTTGAAAAAGCCCTCAAGTCTGTAGGACTTCCATCTGGGGAGAACTTGATCCTTTCCACCCAGTTTCATCTTGGCTTTTTCCAGTGGTTGTGTAAGAGCATCTCTTTGAGATTAAAACATAGAACAAAGACAGGTTCCTTTTATTAATAGTCAAATGAAAAGCTATAGATTTTTGACTAGTTCTTTCTGCAGAAATGGAATTATTAGTGACACGTCTTATTTCTCTTTTTCTAAACTCTGTATTTTAAAGTTGTACTACTGTAGGGGACAATGCTTAGACTTTCCTCACCTGTAAAATAAAATGGGGCAGAAAACAGTAGTCTTATTGTTGAACTGTTGGGAAGATTAACATAAATACATGCAAAGTGGCTACTGCATACTAAATTACGAATAAATATGGGCTACTATTAATCATTCCTGTGGCTTTAGAAAAAAATAAGGATAGTTAGAATTAGAATTCAACATATGTAACCTGCCTGGATTATATAAGTCACCAAGTACTAATGTGACCTTTAGCATTTATAAAATAGCATCTTCATAACCAGATTGTGTTTTGCTTTACCTAACTTTGGTATTATTTTCTTAGTCTTTTTTGTGAATGTTGATATCAACAATTTCTTATTACAACATTTATGGCTTAAATAAAAAATTTTAATTTATGTCATCCATCCCCTTGCTCACATACCATCACCAAATTGAGAAAGGTAAAGTTGTTAAGGGCTGAATGTTTAACATTTTGCTGAAATTCTTATGTCTAATTTCTAACCCTCAATGTGACGATAGCTGAAGGTAGGCCTTTGTGGAGGTAGTTAGGGTTAGATGATGTAATGAGAGCAGGAATTTGTGTCCTTAACAAGAAGAGGTACAGGAGAGTTTGACTCTTCCTTCTGCCATCTGAGGACACAGTGAGAAAATGACTAGCCATCTGCAAGCCAGGAAGGGTCTCTCACAAGGAACACAATTGGCTGGCGCTTTCATCTTAGATTTCCCAGCCTCTAGAAATTGTAAGACAGTACAATTCTGTCATTTAAGCTACCTCGTCTATGTTGTTTTGTAATGGCAGCCAGAGCAGAGCAGTACACAAGTGAAGTTGAAAATTGGAGTAAATATGCATGAAGCAGACTGATCTCTATACTAAGGAGATAAATTCATTATGTAGAACATGAAACAATGAAAAGGCATTCTTTTTAATGTGTGGGGCATGGATTTCTCTGCTTTTATTCCTGATAGAAGAGCAGAGGTCTATTGAAATTTTTTATGACACCATCTGTAAAATGTTATTGTTTAGTAGGTGGTAGGTACTCTGAGATGTTTTGACCTTTAACATTCATGGAAATTTAATTGATCTTCTCTGGACAGGCACTTAATGTACTAGTCATAATTCAGCGTCAGATGATTATCATCTAAGCATAGTTCTCTATGAAAAAAATTCATGGGTCACAACCATAGCAAACCACGTATTACAACATTTCATTTTATATTCTCTTGATTAGGTTGCTGAATAAAAGTGACAGGCGATTAGAAAGTAAGACTTTCACCCCTCAAATAACCAGACATTCCCAGCTTAAGTAGCTTCGTGCTATGTATATGGCACATTTTGTAGGGAAGGTAAATTTAATAGGTACAGAACACTTGGATTAATTTTTACCTTTTACCTATTTTTTGTGAGCAATTTAACCAGGGTTTGCATCTCTTATCCTCTTGAAATGCGATACAGACCTAGGGAGTGTTTTGTGAGGGCATTTGGACTGGGCTGTCTCTAGAGACAGGAATATCTTAAGGAGTTTTTCATGTGGTTTTGAGAGGCTTTTGGAGGGAGTGTCTACATCATTGTCTAAAACATTGCCTGTGTAAAAGTAAAGCAGGAGAGAGATGCTTGGAAAGGAAGGCATGATGGCGACAGCAGAAGCAAATAAAATGGATATATACCAGTCACTGTTAGTAACTTTTTACAGCTTCAAATGAGACACTATTGACTTAAATTATGCTTTTGATACCTATGTATATTGACCCAATTGCCAAACTTCCAATTACCAGTGAAATGTTTGAGGAGGTAATCTTCTCCTCTTTCCAGTACTTTCTTAATCAGCAACCTTCAGATGATTTTAATTTTGGGTTTTGCTGAGAGCATAGAGTGGCTTGATCCTTTGAGCATAGTGGACGTTTCTGTAGTGGCTGGACCCTACTTTTATGCTGTTTGATCTGAGTACAGCTATTGACATTATGATTTTCTGTCTCCTGGAGTCTCTGCTGCACTTCTATGGAAACATCTGGTTTACCTGTTGAAATGCTTCCGTTACTAAACTCCTCAAATTCTTGCATCTCTCATTTGCTTTTTCTCTCCCTATCTTATCTATATCTTTAAACTTAACTATTACTTTTGTGAGCATGTGAATTTTGTTACGAATTAGAGAATAGAATGTACTCTCTCTGAACTTTTAGCCCGTGGTAAGTTTTTCTTTTTTAAATGTTTTTTGAATAATAAAATTATCAGAACAGTATTTTATAGAATTTAGAATTATCTTGTGTCATCTTTAACACAGTGGTTATTAGTTTGGTATCATTCTTCCTAAACTTTTAAAATATGCTTTAAAATTTTAGAGTGTTTTTACCTTTTTTTTTTTTTTTTGACAGACTCTTGCTGTATTACCTAGGCTGGAGTGCAGTGGCCTGGTCTTGGCTCACTACAACCTCTGCCTTCCAGTTCAAGTGATTCTTGTGCTCACCCTCCTGAGTAGCTAGGACTACAGGCCTGCTTCACCACACTGGCTAATTTTTGTATTTTTAGTAGAGACGGAGTTTCACCATGTTGTCCAGGCTGGTTTCGAACGCCTGACCTCAGGTGATCCACCTGCCTTGGCCTCCCAAAGTGCTGGGATTACAGGTGAGCCACTGTGCCCGGCCAGTTTTTTACCTTTTGTATGTTTCATATTAAGTACATTCTTGTGTTATTGAATGATCCTCATCACCATCATTATTTAAGCTGTACTGTAAACTCTTGAAGGCATGAATATATTTTACTTAACATCTCCTGTCATCAGACCTGTTAGGTAATTTCTAACTTTTTTATTAGTATAAATACTTTTTGGTGACCATTTAAAAACAACTATTTTTTCTTTCAAATTAGAATTGTAACCTTATTCTAGATTTCTAGCAACGAGAATCATAAGATGTAAATATTTTATGGTATATTGGAAAGAACATGAGCTTGGTAACTGGGAAAGTCCAGCCTTGAGCTGTTAATAATTTTGCAAAGACTCCAAATTTTTAGTTGTTAATTCTTATTATATAGGCAAACTACACGTGTGACAGTTGGAAAAACTTACCTACCTTATATGCAATATGGAAACTATTTGATTTATTGATTGAAGTATAATGGGTGCTCAGTAAGTGGAAGCTATTATTGTTGGTGCCAGCATTTTTTCTTCAAGGTTGTTGCTCTTAGTATATGCTAATGGGATTTAACTGTGACCATATAATTTACTATACAAACAGGAATGCCTTACTCCCAAGTGAATGCCAAATCATGGGGGACATTAGTACAACAAGTAAATGTGGGGATCTAGCCACATTGGAACATATGTCCCTCTATGGTTAAAACACATCTTGTCTTAACCATCATTGAACATTTTTCAGGTGAAAATTACATGTTTTAGTTTAAAATGTATTTGATTGCAAAATACGTTGATTTGTAAGCTGCTTATTTGGATAAGCCCAATGGAGTAAGATTCTGGATTTAAGCATCATCTAAAATGTTACCTTTACTTTTCCACAGTGTATTTTTCTGCAAAAGATGTAAGTAAAATTAGGCATGTAATTTCAGTACACCCCTTCTAAATATAGAGAGCGTCATACCTAGAGCTCATTGAGATTTGTAAAAATTTGGAGTCTTTGCAATGTTTTAGAATGCTACCAGGAATTTTTCCCCCTTTACTTGATATTCTTAATTATGCTGGGTAAATAGGCGTATGCTATTTCTTTTAAATACTGTAAGGAGGGCTATCACAGTATTCATATGAATCTTTTTTTTTTTAAGCAAGGACTTAGTAAAGTATTCACTGGTGCCAGGCAATCATCTACTTGGTGCTGGGGACACAGTGGCCTATTTGGGAAAATGTAGACAAAATAAGGCAATTATAGCATAATGGGCTAATCTTATGAAAGCAGAAATACAGTGCACCAAGTGAAGGAACCGAATGTGAATTTTGGGGAACTAAGTACATTTCCAGAAAGAAGGGACTTCCAAGCCAAGACCTAAAGGATGAATATCATATGTTTACCCTTTCTTTTCCTTGCCATTTACAGTAGTAGTACTGTCAATTAATCCAAGCTTGTGGTCTGATATGATTAGGCTTTGTGCCTCTATCCAGATCTCATCTTGAACTGTAATTTCCATCCCCACTTGTCAAGGGAGGGGCCAGTTGGAGGTAACTGAATCATGGGGATGGTTCCTCCATGCTGTTCTTATGATAGTGAGTGAGTTCTTATGAGACCTGATGATTTTGTAAAAAGCTCTTCCCTCTTTGCTTGGCACTTTGTCCTGCTGCCTTGTGAAGAAGGTGCCTTGCTTCCCCTTCGTCTTCTTCCATAATTGTAAGTGTCCTGAGGGCTCTGCAGCTGTGCTGAACTGTGAGTCAATTAAATGTCTTTCCTTTTTAGATTACACGGTCTAATCTTGGGCAGTTATTTATAGCAGTATAAAAACAGACTAATACATGGTCTTCCCCATCTTGTATTTTTTCTCTCGTTAGTATTAGTAAATAGTATTGTAACAAGAGACAAGTTTTATGAGAAGTCATAATTGCGAAAGTTGACAACCAGCTTCAAGATCTTAACTGTATATGTATCTGTCGTTAGTTTATCTAATCTTAATTTAAAGGTTCCTCCATGTTCCTGGGCCTATATCACATTTCCATGTAGTCAATTAGGTTGAATACTTAGTATTTAAAATAGCAGTTAATTTTTTTTAACATCGCCTTCACTTTCTAAAACATCCTCATATTTTGATGTTTTCAGAGGATGAGGCATTGAAACAGTCTTATTCATGTACATTTTACACATTGAAGTGTAAGATTGGTTGTGCGTTTTCTAGAATGCTTTTTTATGTTCTTAGTAATAAGTTTTTCAAGGTTGAATGTGTACTATAAAGATAGTAAGTTGATTAGCATGTGTTAGATAATATTCAATTAATAGGGTAGTTTGTTTTAGTTAACATTTTTATATCAATCAGATATTTTGTTGCATTCAGATGTTTCATTCTCCTTGTTATAATCTCTCAAAAGTGGATCAATCATAAAAATAGTAACATAGCACTGTTTTCTTTGAATAAAAATTCAAAATTAAATCTGACATTTAAACAGAATTTCACTGCTTAAATCAGTGTTCAGGGCTGGAGGGGTATTGGGGATTACTACCCAGAGGACATCAGGAGGTGTTTGGAGACACTTTTGGTTGTCACAACTTGGGAAGAGTTGTGTGTGTGCTCATTATTGGCATGTAGAGGATAGAGGCCAGGGCATTGTGAAACATCTCACAATGCCCAGAATAGTCCTCCACAACAAAAAATTAGCTACCTAAAATGTCATCATTAGTGGCCAGGTTGGGAAATTCTGGTCAAAATGGAATGTGGATCTGTATATACTGGGAATAAGAATCTAGAAGTGGGATGATTTACACAGACAATAGGAAAAGAGTGTAAACAGGAATTACAATGACATGTGTCTGAAAATAGGTTTTATTGGTTTCTTGAGTCATATGACTTTATCAAGTGGTAGCACAGTGCCATCAAAACGTGATTTGAAAATGAGTTACGAATACTTTTTTTTAATAAATCAATAAAGTTTTTGAGGATAGATGTAAAATGCGATATTTTATATTTTCCAAAGGATTATTTGCAAAAATAATGAATCTTGTTGTTAAAGATGGACAAGAGTACCAACTATAGTAGCATCGTTCAAAGTAGCACTTTTTCTTTTTAACACAAAAAAGCAGAAGTCTCGCTATTGCAGACTTACTTTAAGTCTCTGACAAATATTATTTGGAAAGA
This sequence comes from Cebus imitator, assembly GCF_001604975.1. Classification (NCBI taxonomy): domain Eukaryota; kingdom Metazoa; phylum Chordata; class Mammalia; order Primates; family Cebidae; genus Cebus; species Cebus imitator. The sequence goes on along the minus strand of NW_016107383.1, from coordinate 2,774,847 downwards.
AAGTAGAGTATTTATATTTCCTTTACATAATGACTGTTGGATAATACTGGTTAATATCAGTCACATACAATATGCAAAAGCATTTTTTTTAATTGTGCATGTGACTAGGTATTCAGCCTCGTAGTTGATCTGTACACACAGGAGTATTCATTCTGAGCATGTGTGTTCTTGTTTGGAGAGGTGCTAGGTGGTGTTTTTGTTGTTGTTGTTCATAATGGAAAATCCATGATTCAAGGGAAGAGACTTTCTATTTAATAATTATGTTGTGAGTTATGACATAGGAAAAAGTGGGATGGATAGAATGCATCTGATAGAATGCAGTTGTGCATCAAGAAAAGGATATTGCTACCACAGTACCTACCTGTCCACTACTTCATTTACTGGGAACAGCATTATCTGCTTTAGAATCCCCTCCCCACCTCCACCCCCACCCCCACTTCCACCCCCAGGTCTCTTTTTTTTGCACCTGAACTCTATGAAATTGGGATGCATCTGTTAATCTATAATGTCTTAGAATTAATATTGCCAAGCTCTTTCCTTCTTATACTCAGTAGAATCTTGGGCTTTATGAAATAATGTATTATGCTTTCTAATCTTAATTCATTGTGGAAGTAGTCAAAATAACATTTAAAATTTCCACCTTTAAGTATTCACCTTTACAGTGTGATGAATGAGAAACGTGTGGTATGATATTAGGTTGATCCTGCTTTTCCATACTGCCTATGAGGAGAAAGATGCTTGCATGAATCTTTGACATGAGAGAAGAGATTACATTTTACTCCTTCTTTGTGACATAGTTAATACCAATAAAGCTATTTCTATTTTTATAAATAATTTGTCAGAGTGGCATGGTTAGCTAAACAAATAGTTTCCTGGGTACTTTGACAGTATTATTTCTGAGCAAAAATATCACAGTTTTTAACATTGAGGCTATGATACTGGAGTTAGTAAGATGTTATTACTAAGCCTTGATAATTTTATTAGAGGAAGAAATTGATGAGATTGTTGGCATATTTTTGAAATCCACATCTAAATACCACAGTTTGATATGAATAGCTTCCATAGCTTTAAAGGATCAGAATTGAATCCCCATAATTTTCCTAATTGAAATATTAATTTTTAGATATAGTATGTTTTGTAGACATTTAGTGTGAAATTTAATTTTGGAGTCTCTATTTTGTTTATATATCTAGGATCCTCCGACAGTGACCAAATGCGTACTGCTTTTGCCGATGTCTTAAAAGTCTGAGTAAACAGCTTCTAAGTTAGTAGAAATCAAGAAAATAAGCTTTCTAGACATGTAACCTGTAGTACAAGCCATTGCCTCCTGGCTGTGTTGAAACCCTGGGGAGAGGTACAAATCATCTTTGTTCCTGTCATTGGCACACAGCAGTTTTTCGTGTGTGTGTGTGTGTGTGTGTGTGTGTGTGTTTTGTAATTTTATTAAAACTTTATTAAGATTGGGATAACTTTTTAAAATGTGAACTCAGTGGATTTCATGAGTACCATATGTCTGTTAAAGGGTCTGCAAATGATAAATGCTTGTTTGTCTGAATTAAAATTAAAGGGAGGAAAATCTAATGAAACCTTTTGAGCCTCCCCCTCATTTTTAGAGTAGCCTGAGGCCAGGTTTCTGTATGGTGAAACTACATAGCTCTTTGGTGTCATCTTTACACTAGAAATCTTGTCATTTCTTAAATTGTGATTCTTATTGCTATTCCCCCTCTCCTGACCATTGACCACTGTTTCAAGTTTTTTGTTTGTTTGTTTGTTTTTTGTTTTTTAAGAGACAGGGTTTAGCTCTGTGGCCTAGGCAAGAGTGCAGTGTCATGATCATAGCTCACTGCAGCCTCAAACTCCTGGGCCCAAGTGACCCCCCCACTGCATTCTCCTGAGTAGCTAGGATCTCAGGGATGTAGCCACCATGTCTGGCTAATTTTTAAATTTTTTTGGTAAAGATGCTATGTTATCTGTGCTGGTCTCAAAACCATGGCTTCAAGCAGTCCTCCTGCTTCATCCTTCCAAAGTGTCGGAATTATAGGTGTGAGCCACTTGTACCTGGCCTGTTGTGAGTCTTATTTTTATTTTCTGTTCCTTTCAGGTTATTAGGATTTCTAGATCATATTTTTAGTGAAACTAGCTTTTTCCACATATCTCTGTGGAATATTAGTTTTTGAACAGACAGTAGAGATAATTGATTCTAGTATCAAAACTTAGCAGAGAAACACGTGGAATTTTATTCATGGCAGGTTTTTATCTGATCCCTGCTTCAACTGTTTTAAAATGTTAGCTTTCTTCACCTAACAAGGATACTCATTGCTGTTTTACTGTTTTGTTTCCATATCATTGTAATAAATATTAAACCAGATAATTTTTTGATTTGGGGATAAATTAAAAATTAGGTTACTTTTTAAACTATATTTTTAAGGGCATTTAGGTTTTGGGAAGGTTTTTCTCTGCTTTGTTTTGTTGTATGTAATAGCAGAGCCAAAATTGCAATTCAAGTCTTCTGTTTTCCCATCGTGCAACTATTCTTTTACTCTGTATTTTTTTTGCAAGGTATGAAGCCAGGACTTTGACTTCCAAGCTTGATTATTTTTTTGGTGGTTCTTGACAGAGATAGTTTATTCAATTTAAAGGTGTGGAGGACTCTGTGGGATTACCCAGTTATTTTCTTTAGTGAACAAACGTTAAGCATTTGAATAGACCCAAGAATGCTGACTGTCAGCCTGTGTGCCCTGTCTGCTCCTCTACAGTATGATGTCAGCTGCAGGAGCTTTCTCTGTCTTTACTACCCTATGCTGGACAGCACCTAGAAGGTCTGGCACAACTAGAGCATAGAATAAATAATTGTCATGGGAATGAACGCATGAATTCATTCTTTCAGATTTTTCTCTTCCAGAATATAAGGAGAAAGCATGTAAGCCATTTAACGCGTTGGTCTAACTGAACATAATAATCTTTTCGACAAGGAAAAGGTACATATTCTTTAGGGGAAAAGGGAGATTTTGTTGTTGTTAAGGTGATATTATTACCTGGGTTGAAATGCTTTGAAACATTGCAGATACTCTATTTAAACTTAGCTCCCTATGAAGATACTGTTTGGTCTGCCTTTGACACATTCTCAAAAGCATTGGGATACACTGCTGGCTTAGTATCTGTGAATACTACATTGGAGGGCAGTTTTTGTGCTGGGTTGGGGGATGACAAATAATCTGAAACAAGTTTAGGAAATGTAAAACAAAGATACTCCTTCCCTAGACAGTTATTTATGCTTTCCTAGATGTTTATTTATTTATAGTTGTACAGTTTATTTCTATCAGTGTAGCCCATAGAAGTTAATTCTATTTTAAACATCTGGCAGGAGCTGTTTGCCAATTGCAGAAGATAATTGTTTGGTCTGTTTTGTAGCCTTCGGACATGTTTGTGTAGAAATATTTTTACCTTCCAATATTTTTTTACTTCTCCCCACCTCATACACTGTATTTCGTCTTCCTCTCTAATCCTAGTGACCCTTCATAGGAAAGTATCTTCATGAGCTTCAGATTATATAATGACAGCTGAAAAGGTTAGTCTCAGTTACGACTTGAAGAGATCTGTGTGTAAAAACTTGGGCAGAAAGTAACAGGATTGTTGGTGCTTGAAGTTAGTCTTTAGTATGTGACTGTAGAGCTATTTACATCTAAGGCACATTGCTAACATAGAATAAAATTTGTCCTGAGTATTTCAATAATGTGATAATGTGATATTTTTGCTAGAGACTAGCTTTCCCCCAAATTGTAAATGTGTATTCTTCTCAAATGTAGAAGTCTCTGGTCTTATCACCTGGTGGGTAAGGACATGCACATCTTTTTCTTTTTTTCCATCTTAGAAAGTAATAGTCTGGATCACAGAGTAGTTAGATGAAGCTTCCATCCATCTTCCCTCATGATGCACTTTGTGTTGTTGGTAGAACAAGGGCAAGGGTAACCGTCACATTCTGTTGGTTCTTCTGCTGAAAGCTGGAGTTTTTTCTGAACCTGTAGTCTGTGATTCGTACTTGTCCTGATAGTGCATCTTTGGTGATCTCAGTACTGATCTATGCTATTCCGTAGCTGCCCCGGAACTGGATTGATAACTGCCCCACACCTAGCCTTACCTCTGCATTCTCCCCACATACTTATGGAGGAGTGGGAGTTTCAGGAGCACATTCGGCTTGTTCTCCATTGCATCTCAATACTTGTTACCCTCTTTTAGATCTTGAGCCCCTTTGAGAATTTGGTGAAAGCTTTGGACTGTCTCCACAGTAGTGCATATACATATTATTATGGGAAATTCACAGATGCCTTGAAATCCCGGGATAAGGATTCCTGGGTTAGATATTGTCATAACAGGAAATATAACATGGTCCCATTTAAAAGTAAACCAGAGGTTTCTAACCTCAGATTTGTTGTTTATCATGGGCTGCCATGAAGGTTTCTGCTTGATCATTTTTCTAAGCTTGGAATGCCGTATTTCCTATCCTACGAAAGTGTTTGGACAAAGCAGAGTGTGTAGGGAAAGAGCTGAGGAAGTGAGGACAAGAAAGGATGGATGGAGTGTGTGGCTGTAAAAACTTCTGTTTTTCTGGTTTAACTAAACCATAGGAAATGATTTGCTCTTCCTAACCTTTTCTGTAACTTCTGTCAGTTGCCATTCTTAGGTTGCAGTTAAAGATAGTCCTCAAAAATTACATTCCGCAGGCTTTCTTTTGTAACATCTTTAATACTGTTTTTTAAAATCCAAATCATCCTGATGTTTGAAGGTAAAGGAAGCTTATCTTTGGTTGCTGGAGTGGACCCTTCTACTAAGCAATGTACGGTGTATCATAAAGCTGTTTGCTATGTTTAATGGAGTTTAGCCATTCACTTGAGTGGGCAGTATTTCCAGATAGCCTTTACCCAGTCCCCTGAGTAAGCTGGCATTACTGCTCATTCCTCCTTCCCATGCACAGCCCCATTCTCAATGTTTTTCTTTTTTTAAAAGTCACCTGTTGGGGATGGGGGAGGGAAGCTTATTTTCTCTCTTTGGAAGAGTTATAAATGGAATCAGGAGATAGAAACTTATATGGTACAATGCAATTATATTGTTATATGCACAGTAATAATAGAACACCCAAGATTACCTTTTCTTGAAATCTAATTTCTGTAGCTTGTCTCTTTCTTTATTGAATCTGTTCTTTATTGTACTGAATATAATTAGCTTAGCGTTTTTAGTATCTTAGAAGTATTTTTTTTTTCATGGTAGATTGTTTTTTGATCATATTCCTATTTGTACATATGAATTCTGTTTCATGACATGAATGTCACAAATGCATAGACTTTGATTTTTGTAGTGACACATACGATTTGCAGTCCCCCACCCTACCATTTTCTTGATTTCCCCTTCACCAGTATGGAGATGAGAAAAGGGGAGCTTGCATAACACTCCATGGAGACCAAGTTAATCCAGTCCTATTCTACATAAACATTTCCTTCTGACCCAGATAAGTACCAAAGTACCCATGTTCTAAGCAACATTTCTGAATAATAGGTGATGGTGGTAAGTGTTTGAACTCTTCTTGAGGTTTCCAGCGCACAAAGCTGTTGTTGTAAATGATTTTGTTTAATTTTAACTACCATATGAATTAGACAGTTTTGTGCTGCCCCCACCCCCCACATCCCCCACATTGCCCATGTTTCCTTTTCTGGCCACAGAGGAGTCCAGTTAATTTGTCACCAGTCACACAGTTACTGTGTGGTAAAGATGTTATTCAGACCAGGTTAGGTGCTTCAGATTCAGAGTAGTCTAGTACCCTGTCCTGTTTCCTGCTCCCACAGTTTAAGAACTCTAGGAACCAGGTTATAGGTGACCATGGGAAAATCAGCAAGTTGTCCAGCAGTAGGAAACTTCTGCATCTGTATGTATGTATGTACGTTAACATTGTATGCACTGAATAATTCTTTTGCCAAAAAAAAAAAAAAAAGGGAAAATGATGATAAGAGTAAATAAGAAAGAAAAACCTTGTATGATCTCACTCTCTGGAGAACTATTCCATTACCATTTTAGCATATTTCTTTCCAGTCTTTCTACATAGGAGGAGAGTCCACATTGTTTACATATTGGCGTTAATATACGGTTCATAGTTTTATATTCTGCTTTTTTCTCTTAGCACCTCATGAGCATTTTCCCATGCCATTTAAAATTTTTGGAAATGTTCTAAATGAATTTTGCCTTGAGGAAAATAAATTCTACTCAGAAGGTAGTTGACTGTTATAAGCCCAGTGGTGGTGAAGTAGTCAAAACTGATGGCACAAAGTCTAACTGAGGGAGAAAAGACAGAAGCAGCAGAGTTGGAGAGTAGGGTTAATAAAGTCAGTCTATACCTTTATGGTGTGTGGTACCTATGGGACTTTTGAAAATGCTCATTAAGCAAAGAACCCATGGGCTTACAGGAAAGTTTTCTAAATTGTCGTCATCATGTGTTTGGAAGTTGAAACTTATTTCCTAGGTGAGGAAATTAAGGTCTAGAGAGACAAATGAGTTAACTGCCACCGGTTCATTGTGCAACCATATTGAAGAGGGTATCTTTTAGATGAGGTCACTATAGCATTATCAGGCCTCCTAGTGCAAGCGGTGACCAGTAAATGGTTTCGGAACAAATAAAGCAATGTGATTCTGTGGATCATTTATCACCACACTTTTGTGTGTCCACTACAAACAGTACCTCCGAAAAGTGATCATTTGTTCTCTTTTGGATGTTTAGTGCTCACTTCTGATATATCCCATTCTGTTTTTTAAACAAGAGGAGTTCGAAATTTACAGATTGTTTCTAACAGAATGAAACTATTAATTCATTTTGTTATCCACCCCCCCGTTTTTTTAAAAATAAAATTGTACAAATAGTTTTCGTTGTTTTGAAAAGTACTCGAGGTCATTCTCTCCTTGTTTTACAGTAGAAACTGAAACTTACAGGAAAGACAAATCAAACATGATTTTTCTATAATAGAAATGTCTTCTTAAAATAGTTCTCATCGAAGCCCCACATAAAAATTTCATTTTGGGGTTAAGGTAATTTCATTTAGGGTTAAGTACTAGGAAATGTTTTACCTACTTTAAGATCTGATATTTGTCTCCCTTTGGATATGAATGACCATATTTTCCTTTTGCTTTGATTTGGCTTGGAGCTAAATTTGTATGTTTTAATCAGTATCCATGGCCTGATTCACTTGGTTCAGGTCTCTGCCTCTGCTTCAGTTTCTACTTTCTGTATTCTAATTACAGTATAGAAAGTTTACAGATTGTTTCTAACAGAACAAACCTATTATTCATTTTGTTATTCCTTTATTTATTTATTTTTTTTTGTAAAATTGCACAAACAGTTTTCTGTGTTTTGAAAAGTACTCAAGAGGTCATTCTCTCCTTGTTTTACAGTAGAAACAGAATTTGTTGGAAAGGCAAATCAAACATGATTTTTCTATAACAGGAATATCTTCTTAAAGTAGTTGTCATTGAAGCTCCACCTGAAAATTTCATTTTAGGGTTTGGGGCAGAGTGTGCACACATGCACACAGGTGCGTGCACACACATGTGTAGTTTCCCAGTAGTGACTTTCTCTAGTACGTTAGCAACAATCACTTTTTTGAAATATTCCATCCTTTGGGAATGTTTTCTGTACCTTTGTGCTAACATTAATCTAGTACCTGGAAATATGACAAGAGCTGTTGCTTGTCCTCATGAAAGAGCCTGTTACACAGTGTAAATTATTTTCTTGCCTAACACTAAAAGATTCTCATTTGGTCTTCTTCTTGTTTGTTCCTCCCCCAACCCCGAATCTCATTCTGTTACCCAGGCTGGAGTGCAGTGGTGCGATCTTTGCTCGCTGCAGGCTCCGCCTCCCAGGGTCAAGCGATTCTTGTGCCTCAGCCTCCTAAGTAGCTGGGACTCCAGGCATGCACCACCACACCTGGCTAATTTTTTGTATTTTCAGTAGGGACAGGGTTTTACCATGTTGACCAGGCTGGTCTCGAACTACTGACCTCAAGTGATCTGACTGCCTCGGCCTCCCAATGTGCTGGGATTACAGGCATGAGTCACCGCGCCTGACCTTTCATTTTAGTAAGCTATTCTTTATATGAGAGTTCTTCATGGTGAACCCTTCCAGGTAAATTCACTTTCTTTCTATAAACACATCTCAAATGACATACAATTAACTTCCTGATGGCTCTCTTACTATCCACTATGTGTATGTGTTTTCATGACCAAGGTATTTATATATTTCAGCTTCTCATAACAAATGTATTTATGTATTTCAGATTCTTATAACCTCAAAGAAATACGATCTCATGGTTTTGTTTCATGATTTGGTTAAAAAGATAATGTAAATTTGTTAGAGGATGTATGTGTTATTTTGTGTGAAGAATCCAATTTATTTCATAGAAGATATTTTGAGACACAGTAAAAGCTCAAAATGCCAGATTTCTAATAGTTGTCAAAGTTCTTACTAGTTTTAAAGATAAATTAGGGTGTCAGTGCCTGCCCGCACCCTATTCCTATTCCATTATCCCCCAGCCTGGCATTCAAAAAAATATTTTTTCAGAATTCATAAACACGTTAAAAAAGACTTTAAACCACACGTGATTTTTAAAAAATATTTCTGTAAGATTATTAAGAAAGGCAGTATTTTTTTTTTTTTTTTTTTTTACTTCTTTTACTATACAACAAATTAGTATCTAGGTAGAATAGAACTTATATTGGACACTTTATTGTGAAAATTGAACTAAAATTTTTAAGCAGACAAAGGGTGGTATTAATAACATGTATTAATCAAAACAAGAGATGAATATGTGCTACAAACTGGGTGCAGAGAATATGGAAATTTTAAGAAATTTGTATACTCCATAATTCTTTCTACCCAAAGTAGACTCTTATTTCTTTTTTCAAATGCACATTCTGTTTGCTTAAGTCTGCATCTGCTAGCAGCTTTGAACATTGCCTGAAACGTATGTGCAGTTTGGCAAAAAGTCTGATATGAAGAGGAAAGCACAGAATAAAGTTTGTCTTGCTAAATAATGGCACAGAGCCTTCACTGTTCACAGCCTAGTGCTCACTGGTGTCCTATGTTGCAGCTGGGAAGGGAGCCTGTAATTATATTCTTACAAGTCCTGCTTTGGTTAGCTCTTGTGCCAGAACAGATAGGAGATTTTTATGCATTCCACTTCCCTGTCGTATTTGTTGAAATCATTGGTTTGTTTCTGAGAAATTGTGGGATTTTGTTTGTTTGCTTGTTTTTAAGCCATTTGCATCTCCTGATTGAGCTTTATTTTTTTTTATTTTATTTTTGCTGCGAAGAACATGTACTAGATCGGGTCTCTGTTTGTTCCCTCTGTATACCTGTATAGGTCATCTTTGATTTAAGCCAGTATGTATTTACAAAGTAGTCATGGCACAAGCCTCAAATAGTATCTAAAATGCAGTGTTTTAAGGGTTTGATTATGTATTTGTGATAATTATCAACCGTAGTATTTTAAAATATTTGATGGTAATTTCATCACTTAAAATTGTACTGGTAGTACCAAATTATTGGTTAATTTAATGTCAGATATACACAAGATGTGGTTTTCTGAAAACCTAGAAATTTGTTGTATATTTCTCTTGTATTTGTGCTATGCTTCAGTGATTCAGAAATAATTTACTATATACTTCATCAATAAGCAGTGATGAGGCTCTCTAAATGGGTGTCTGGCTAGCTTTTGGAGTTAGAGTATGAAGTCATAGCTATGGTAAACAGCTTTTCTAAAAGGATTTCAATAATCATGATTAGCTCATTAGAGTTATTGTGAGGAATATAAAGTTAGATAACACATGTAGAACACTTAGCAGGAAGTCTGACATAATAAGTGATCACTAAGTGGTAGTTTCTTTCTTTGTGCCTAGCTCTACTCTTTCCCTACAGGCTATGTTTATTTTAGAAATAACTTTATTACATTTTAAAATGATTTGGATTTATTTGATAAAATATTGTCATCAAATATTAGATGGTAGGTTCTTAAATTGTTTTTAATTTTTAGAAATTAAATGACCTTGTTCATTATGAGTTCCCTAATAACACATCTCCAAAAAACTTCCTCTTTCTTGATCTGCTGGACATATCTTGAGTTTTCTAGTTTGAATAGGCTCCATTTTTAATTTTCTACTTTCTCTTCATCCCAGGCTATCCATCAGGGGCAATTCTTTGTTCCTGTTTTTCAGTGAGAAGTTGTATTTCATGAGGGCTCACTTTAAATAATACAATCAAAAAGATGATTTTTTTTAAAAGTGAGGATGAATTGAAAGAAGAATGCTGGTTAATTATTCTGCCGAACTGAAAAGCTTCTACTCTGTTGTCCTTTCCAGTGATCTTCAGGAGCACAATCTCATACTCTTGTTTGGTTGGTTGCCAGTGTAACTCCAGATATATACAGTATAACATTTAAATATAAGACATATTATTTTCAGTGTTCTCATATGAAAACACTGAAAATAATATGCTGGTTGATAGTTGATGTTTGAAAGGGATAGTTATTGGACAGTCTGCCTCAGTTAACACAGTTTTAGCTCTAGGGACTTTAAAATGGACTGTTTTGCAAAGAGGGTATCTGGAAAAACTGAATGTGAATATACTGGTGCCAAACTTTGAGCAGCTATTCATTGTTGTATAGCAGGCTTTCCTTTGCTTGGAACATGCTTACCAATTAAAACAATTGCAGAAGTTGAAGAGCTTTATAAAACTTTTCATTATTATAATCCTTCCAAATTTTGTAGCATCAACTCAACTGCAACCAAGTGAGGCTTTTTGCATTAGTAGTTTGAGTTGGTTTCATAGTAACGACCAGTTTGTTGTTGTTGTTTTTTTTTCTTTTCTTTTTTTGAGACTGAATCTCGCTCTGTTGCCCAGGCTGGAGGGCAGTGGCGTGGTTTCGGCTCACTGCAACCTCTGCCTCCTGGGTTCAGCCGATTCTCGCACCTCAGCCTCCCAAGTAGCAGGGATTACAGGCACCTGCCACCATGCCCAGATAATTTTTGTGTTTTTAGTAGAGACGGGGTTTCACCATGTTGGCCAAGCTGGTCTTGAACTCCTGACCTCAAGTGATCCACCTGCCTTGGCCTCCCAAAATGCTGGGATTACAGGCGTGAGCCACCAAGCCCAGCCAACCAGTTTGTCTTTGAAATTTATGTGTTTCATACTACTTCTCTTCAGTGAGGATGCTTGCCTTTTGCAATAAGAATACCTAAAAGGTTCTTTCCTACTAAGTCCTTCTGTTAAACGTTATGAATTTTAAAATAGTTCTCTCTCCCAAGAGGATTATTCTCTTGCCATTCATCTTTTGGAAATTCTCCAGGAATATTTATTTAGACATTAACTCAGAAGAGAATGTCGTTGGTTGAAATTACGATTTTTGACTTCTGTTAAATATGAGAACTTTAGAACAAAAAATTGAAGCTTGTCTAACCCTGGACCGACTCTGCAAAGTTGCCAAGCAGTGCCTGTTTCTTCATTGATCTGTATTAACACAGCAGTAGGCATTTGGCACTGTGTGTCAAGGAGCCTCTTTTTTTCTTTTCTTCCTCCTTTTTCCTTTAGTTTCTTTGGACATGATTCTCTTCCTTCTGAGGTGTGAGCCATTCCTGAGCCTTTTTTACCCTCCATTTAAAACTCCATCCAGAAAAATGAGGACTGGCTGAATATGAGGAGGCAAATAGCAGTACCTCCTAGTCACCAGAGCCTGTGGGCTACGACATGACATCATCATCACAAGCCGCTTCCAGATATGCAGAGGCTTCTCTCCTCCCTCATTTACCTATGTTGTAGCTAAACTGGGCCTCCTGTGCTCCCCTTATCTATACGCCACTCCTGAGAGAAACTAGTGTAGCTACAAACAAGGGTGTTCACCCAGGAGATTGGAATCTGGAACCACCATTCCTATTTCCTGTGTAAAACTTAACTGGCATGTCACCATTTCACGATTGTTCCCTTGTCCCTACCATAGGCCAGAGGGGTAAATATGTGTCAGCTGCTGTGGCAGCTTAGTTCCATTGATGGTGCCTGCCAGGAGCAGGGTTTCGAGACAGGTCAGTGGGAGAGTTTGCTGTTCATTTCGTATCCCTACGTAGGTTTACCAGGAAGCTTTTGCAGGAGTTGGTTTTCTACTTTTTGAAAATTTGCATGGGAAGAGGAAGAGAAACTGTCAATGAAAGGAGATGGAATTCAAAGAGGGGGGACACAGACCTGAAAATCTGCAGAGATGATGCAGTTCACTAGTTGTTTGTGAGTTGTGTCTATTGTTCCTTGGCTTATAATAAACAGAAACAGTAATACTGATTATTTTTTTACCTTATTAAATCAAAGTGAGCTCCTTTCAAACAAACAGCGTTTGTTGGAGCTTCATATGAGCAGTCATGCTGAAAACTGGGCCTCTGTGCACTGTGGTTCATTTTGGAGCTCTTGCATCCACAGCCCCACCTTTTAAAGACTGACTTGTAGTCTGTTTAGGTCCTTTCCTTATATATGGTGCCCCTGAGAGGGTACTTTTAAAAAAGTTTTGGTTTTTTTTGTTTTTATTTTAAAATTTAAAATGGACTGCTAAGTCCAAACCAAGAAAGAGAATGTCCTGGCACTTTACATAGATTAGGTCCAGCGCATACTTTTTTTAGTGAAATTCCAGTGTACTGTAGATTTTTAAAGTGATTTTCTTAATTGACCAATCATTGCTGTTAGTCCCTTTATTTTTATATTCATGTAAGATATTTAGGTGATATGAAAACTCTTATGACTTACAAATGTGTCCGAAGTCCTGCAAAATCTTTCATGTCATATTCTAAGCCATGGAAGAGGAAATGGAAATGCTCCCCTCATTCCTCCTAATAAAGAAGCTGATCTCTGTACTCCTCAGTCCCCAGAAATATGTTGGGGCAGTGGTATCTCCACACGGCTATAGACTTTGTTGACTTTCTTCCCTAGTTTAGAGGAACACTACATTTTTATTCTTATCCTTATTAAAGGTGCTAATAGGTAAGACTCTGGATAAAGAAGAAATTTGGAAATTTGCTACAGATCTTTGAGTCTTTTACCTCATGTATCCTGAAATGCTGTTAGAGAATCTCTTGTATTCAGGCTGTTGAGGAGAGACTTAGCAAGATTACGGAATATTTTTCAGAGGAATCTATTTTTATTTTAAATCATAATGCAATTTGGAGGCCCTTTAGCTAATGGAAAATTCATTATTTATAATTATTATATCCAGTGAACAATGTGAAATAATAGCATTTAGACTGGGATTGAGTTCTCAGATCTCTCTGGAGATGGGAAAATTAAATATCAGAGAATTATTATTAATTGTACAGCAAGATACTCACAGGGGAAATCTCAGAGCTGGCATGAGAACCTCAATCTCTAGATTCCAAGTCTTTCTTTTCTGCAATTATAAGTTGGCAGGCTCTAACCTCTGCTTATATTGTAGCTAAATTGTATATGAACATATTTTGTAAGTACTGATTAAAAAAAATTTTTTTTTAATCTTGTTCTGTCAGTTGCTTGATAATCTCTCCTCATCTCTTCCGTTTCTCTTGAAATAGCAAATTTAGTTTCAGCTCCTGTTTTACTTATAATACTGGGATTTTCACTCGTGAATTAAATTTGATTAAAATTTATTAGCCAAATCAGTGATTTTACTTTGATTTTAAATAATTATGGAATTTCAAAATAAAAGGAAATCATAGCAGTCATTCTGTCCTTTCCAAATTTATGTGGTTGATGTGACTCTGTTAAACTAGTTGTGGGGAGGTGAGGTTCCTTTTGTATGCTAGAGAAATAAAATATGAAGATGAAAAATAATCGACGTAAGATTATCATATTTTATACTGCTTTTTCAGGCTGTGGTGTTGTGTATGCAATAGATTTCTAAGGTAGTGATGTTTTTAATGGTGGTTTAAAGTATAGTATAGGTTATATGACTTTGTTTTTGTATTTTATTCATAAATATACAGAAACACTGGTTTGTATGTCAAGTGTCTAATGTATTAGTAACACCTTCTCCCTTATACTCTTAAAAACAAACAACAAAAGAAATTATGCCAGCTTAACCTCCTCTATATTAACACTTTTTTTTCCTCTTTATGAATGAATGACCCTACTTTCAAAACAGGCACGTAAGCTGTGTACATCTTGACAGTAGTACAATTTCCAGCTCTGTTGCAACATTGTCATAGGCTTAAGAAAGCCTCTGCAGATAATGGCAATATAACTTTGGTTTTTTGTTTTTTTTTTAAGCTTTTCTACACAGCAAAACAAAAACAGAAAAACCCTCAAAAACACACACAATTCTTGCAAAAAACAAAAAAAACACGCTTTTCTTGAGTAGTTGATGAGTTGGCTGCCATCTTTTAGCATGATAACTGTAGCCTTCCTTGGAATAAGCAGATTTATAACTTTGCCTGCAAATAATGAAAAATCAGACTTTGTCCATCTGAGGAACACTCTTGTACTTTATGATCCTGAGTCTTGTTGGTTTCTAAAACCGTAGTGCTATAACCAAAAGAAGGACAGATGTGTAACTTTACTTTTACTAAAACCTGAGTAGGAATTTTGAAAATGAAACAGGTTTCAAGTTAAGCAAATACGTTTACTCAGCGTGGTCATGTATTTGTTTTAATAGAAATAGTTTGGAGGCCGGGCGCGGTGGCTCACGCCTGTAATCCCAGCACTTTGGGAGGCCGAGGCGGGTGGATCACGAGGTCAAGAGATCGAGACCATC